>NC_046291.1:74466875-74835000 GCF_004115265.2 Rhinolophus ferrumequinum
ATCTCATATTGGCTTTTTCTCTTGATTGTATCATTTTCTCTTGTGATTAACTTCATTGTTGTCTTATAAATTCAGTGTAACTTAAGTGCACAGTGTTTATAAAGTCTACAGTAGTGTAAAGAAAAATATTGTGGTCAACACTGTGGGTGAGCTATGGAACCCATAGATAAAGGCAGTTAAAACAGATTTAACCACCTGTGAGATATAATAATCATGATGAAATATGTGGCCTGGAGTGTTTTCATTGCTATTATAACAGAAAACGTATACATAAAAGTAAGGGAAGTATTCCTATATGACCATTAATAAATGATTATCACACAATCGATAGTAAATAAGATATCATTTATTAATCCAGTGTTAAGCAACATTCAAAAACAAATTCAAAATTATCTCTTAGCAAATCCATTAATTTATTAATCATACACATATAAGAAGAATACTACTCATCACCTCAATAGCATATTTTCAGTATCAGAAGTGAAAAGATCTAGAGCAATTATTGGGTTCAGAGAGGAACTGTACCTGAATCATTCACAGGTATATCATGCAGAATATAAAATAGGTATAAAGATAAAACCTTACGTAAATGTATATTTTATTTCAGGACTCAGAGTCTGCATAATTATTACACTTATTACATAAATTTAATGTATTGATATTTCCTCATCAAATATAATTTTATGCCAGATATGTTCATATTCTAAAAGACTATACTCATCCTTAAATAAGATTCCTTGATTAACAAATATTTATTGAGTACATATAGTGTACTACTATGAAGTGAATGGTGTTTTGAAAACCACTGGCCTAAAATCCAAAGTTATATAGCTATAACTAGCTAGTTCTGGGAATTCAGGACCTAAATTCTTTACAATCTGGTTTTCTCATGTGTAAAATAAATTAATTCCACTCATCCTCTAAGGTTATTTGAAAAATCAAATCAACTAAAAAATGTAAGTGAAAATATTTTGTAAACCATGAAATAAATCACAAAATTGGCCAAATCGGTTATCTGTCATCTATTTACATGAAATACACCATTGTCTAACTTTGAAAACATTTTCAAACATCCATTTCAGTAAGCATAAACCCAAATATATTTTCAGTAAGATGAAATGATTACTATTTATAAAAATTATTAACAAAATTATAGTCTCAGTTGGTATAAGTATAGTAATAGCTTTGCATCAGCTATTTCAAGGCAAAATTTGTCGCCCCAAATATGTTCAGAGTACGTATCAGCACAAATATCTTATGTGACCACAATAAGTATGGATATTTTCTTAACTTTTTAAATTTTCTTTTGTCTACATGATATCAAAATAAACAGTTGTTACTCTTATTATACACATCTAGGATTAATAAATTAATTTCCTCTCTAGCAATTGATGACATAATTTTTGTGAGGCCCTACCCTACAATCCTAGATTACTAAATGGAGTTATAAATCTGCTCCAGGGCTCTCTTTAGCTTCTTATTTTCTATGAAAAAAAATAAACTTTTCCATGGAATTATTAAGATACAACTAAGCTGCCTCAATCTTAGGAACAGTTAAAATATAAAATTTCCGAGTGACTTTCAAGTGGCCTTTTAAAAAGAGGGTACAGATGACTAAGAGCTATACACAAATGAATCATCTGGAAAACTGCGAATGTATTTAAGATATACAAGTATTAAACTTTGAAGCACAGTTACTAATTCACTCAACAGATATGTGAAGGTTTTTAATGCATCAAGCTATGTGCTAGGAGCAGGAATACAAAGGTAAATCTTATCCATTCGCATAAAGATTATGCGTTGAATAATAGAGCTGAGAAAGACAAATCAGATATCGATGAAGATAAAAATACAGATTCCAATAGAGCTATGTATGAGAATTATAAGATAGAAATCGGTGCCACAAAATATGTACAAATATATAAATTTCAGAGGTGATGACTTAAATGGAAGGATGGTGGAAAAACTTCTTGGGCATATAGGGTCTTGGAACAGCATGGCACCACACCACAGTACAGAGTAGCAATGCAGAGCACAGGCTTCTTTGGCCATGAACCAGTGAGTGCAAAAACAAGAGAGCTGGAAACTATGAACTGAGTTCAAACAATAGGCCATTCGACTAGAGTAAGGGAGTCAAATGCAATAATTTGGAGATGAGTTTGTAAATAAGATAGAGCCGTATTATGCGAGAGTATTGAGTTAAGGGTATTTGGTTAATATCTAGTAAACCTTTTGAAAGTTTTGAGTAGAGGGGCATTTCATTGAACTTTGTAGAGAGGTTTCATGGTGATATTAAGTTGGCAAATGTGCGTAAAAGTTCAAATGCATTAACATGAGGAGCGGTTATAGGAGGGCAGAACAGGGACTACAATAGCAGCAGAATGTAATGCAAATGGCACGTGGGAAGTTAAGGAGGCTTGCACTTAACTCCAAGAATGAGAGCAAGAGAAAGAATGTTGTAAAGACATTTTAGAGAGAGGATTGGCAAACAGAAGTAACCATTTGGATTTAGAGTTAGAGATTCTATTTCCCCCCACTTTGGCAAGTATTATCTGGCTTTTATCCTATAAATTTCCATGTCTGCTAAAGCTATTGGGATAACAATAAAAGGAGGAAGGGAGAGAGGAAGGGTGGTGTTTTACCTATTCTTCTTTGTGAGCCGTATTTGACAGGGTGGTCAATCCCAGAATAGCATGTGCTCATTCTACATTTAATGTTCTACCTATAGACTGACTACTATCTGTATTCTCCACTCCCCCTGGATTTGGTAACATCTCTACTGATGATCTGGGGTTCTAGAATCCCGGGAAATGAATAGAGGTGAGGTGCCCACAACTGAGGTTAAAACACAGCAGTCTGCAATAGCACCAATAGGATTTAAATGACAACTTTTTAAAGTACATTATATCAAGACATGTTCATATCCTAAACTGAGTAATAAGTTGACGACAATAAAAGGGTGAACAAACAAAAAGAAAAGAAATCAACAAAAGGAAAAGAAAAAGTAATATGAGACAACACAAGAGTCAATAAATTTGGACAAGTTTCAAATTAACTTCATTACAACAGTGTCTGCACACTACCGTGTTTCCCCGAAAATAAGACCTAACCAGCAATCAGCTCTAATTAGTCTTTTGGAGCAAAAATTAATATAAGACCCGGTAAATATTATATTATCTTTTATATTATATTATATTATATAATTATATTATATAAGACCCTGTCTTATTTTATTAATTTTTGCTCCAAAAGATGCATTAGAGCTGATTGTCCGGCTAGGTCTTATTCTCGGGGAAACACGAAGTGTGTGCCACCATGTTTTCTCCAATTCACATTTTATATCTTTTGGTTCCTCCTTTCTCTTGATGCTCAGTCTAATCTCTCTGTGTGCTCTAATTTTCTAGGGTTTATATCCTACTCTGCACTTATAAATTCCTTAGACTGAGATTGAGCCATCATTTCCACATTTGTGCTTATTCCCTTTCGCAATTATATTCTCTTTTGAAGGACTCATTCCACATAGATCTAGGAACACCTTAGTATAAATAGCATTGGCAGTTTAACCAGTGATGTAAGTGATCAAGGTGCCAAATGCATGGTCAATGTCTCCTTAAGTCGAACAATCTTGATGTCTTTCAGTCTTCAGTATTATTTCAGGTCATTATGTCAGAGGATTTTCTTTAGTTTTTCTTGGGAAATATTTCAAGTTCATAATATTTAGAGCTATCCATAGGTTCAGAAAAGCCCAGTAACGTCTGAAAGCACTCCAGCATGATAGGGAAAATTAGTCATCCAAATTGAAACATGAAAAAAAAATATCTAAAAAAAAATTGGGGGGTGGGGGGCTGGGGAGAGTGTGGAGAAGTAGAAAAGGGTAGGGATGGGTGTGGTAGACGGGAGAAAATGGTATTCTGTCAAGTCTCTCCTAACAGCGCATCTTGTTTGGATCATGCAATTTGCGCAGAATTTGGGGGTCAGTTTCTGTTTTACACTCTCCCATTTTTAGAATCAGTTTGCCCAATATTATGACACACATGTTCCCAGTTACCATAATAGACTACATATGTAACGTTAACTACATCATTTCAGAGCTCCATTTGCAGATTCTACATTTTACTCGACTTATACTCCCCCCCACCCCAAAGGAGGCAGGCTGTTAACCCCCATCCTCTGTGGGAAGCTTATGCTATGGCTGGCAAAATGTGAGAAAAAAGGCTTTGTATTCCAGTTACCATGTTAGCTGTGATACACACACATATACATTTCATCTCCAGTGTTGTTCTTCATTAATTCATTTTGGAAATCATAACGCAGCATTTCAGCATCGTCTTAGGGAAGCTCAGAGCAGATTTTTCTAGATATAAAGGCAATGCACTGCCTTTACAGTGAAGTATGCAACTATAGCGAATAAGAGCATCTAAATTTGTACACTTAAAGCAGAATTTTAAACTTTTGTTAAATCCTGTGTGGAAACCCAGGCTCGGAATTTGTCACAGAGAATCTGAATCTCAACACTGTGGGAGAACAATTAAAAGACATTGGCTCTTTCTCCCTATATATCTGTTAAATCTAAGTATGAAAGGGGAAAGTTCTGAATCGCTTGAATACGTAGAGTAAGGGATTCAGTCATAGAAAACACAACATTTTAATTTCATATTAAGACTGCATGTTAAATTTAGGTATATCTTTCTTGGTGAGTGTGAAGAGTTAATGAAAATGACTGCTTATTTCTGTGTAAAAATTGGTAAAAATTGTTTAAAAGACACGTATCAGGAAAAGGGACTATAAAAGCAAAATGATTACTACAGACTTTGATTCTCACATTAAAATATCAGCACTTTTGTATTTTGGCACTTTATAAAGAGATTTAATTCATGAAATAAGCTTTATTTAGCTAGCTCTGTTCCAGGAAAAATTGCCTCATTTATGATTTCTAAGAAAATTTATATAAAGATGAGAAGTATGTTAAGAAAAAATATTCAAAATAGATATGTTTCTCTAACTACCAGAAAACTATACATATATGTTGCTGAACACTTCAATAGGATTAATTCTTTCATATGACAATAGTTTATGCAGGTATTATTATATAAGTGTAGTTTTCTAAAAAAATTTTCATAAGAATATCTGTGTTTTTTCTCTAAAATCTTATAAAAGAATAATTAATTATTTCTATGTCTTTTAATCTTTCTCTCCAAGTTCATTTTTAGAAATTCTTGCAATGGACAAAAATGACAGTTTTCTTTTCAAGTAAAACCTTTATAATTTCTAAGTTAAAAATATCCTACTACTATGCAATCACAATTTGACATAACATACTGAAAAATCTTTTATCCTTTTCCACATACTTTTGCTTATTTCTAGAGGACATAACAATGAAAGCCTCATAGTAAACCTTGAGACCTTGAGAAACAAAAATAAGATTTTTGTTATTTTAGAATTACAAATGCCACAACAATAGACACATAAAGAACACTTTTCATTTAAAAGTGACAATAAGTGATATATAAAACACTGATGACAGCTTTTAAAAATCTTAAACATGTGCAAAATTAAATAGTAACTTTCCAAAGGAAAATAAAAACTAGAAAACATAACTGTAAAATATCAAATTAAAAACACTACTGAGAGTACTGAAAAATTATTTGAAGTTTTATTGAATCAGTTTTACTTTCAGAATTTGTTAAATTTCATATAAGTAAGAAAAGTGATATAGATATATGCACAAAAGTCACAGTCGTTATAGGCCAACTTTCCTCTCTAAATATGTGTATCACCCCAATTTATAGTATCTGATCAATTTAATGGGTGTAAAGAAATTCCTGTATTAAAGATCATATTGTACTTTTTCTTTTGAAATGCTGCCTGGAGACTGACAGAATTCCATAGTGTACTGTATATACTTTAGATCTATCATTCTCTTCTATCGCTCTGCAATTCATGTCAAATTGATTTTGACACATCACGTTTGAATAAAACAGTGGTAGAACATGCATACTCATTTACACTTCGATATTAATTGTTACACTTTTTATGTACTAAATAAATGTACATAATTGGTAAAATGCATAGGAATTAAACCAAATGAGCCAAATACCCATTGCTAAAAAAAAGCATTTCCCTATCTTATGCATTGCTATACATCAAGATATGCAGCAAGATAGGCTCTATATCATTATAGAAAAATGAATTACATCTCTGAAAAATAATTTAAACAAATATTCTCCTTACCCTAGAAACAGAATAAATTTTCACTAAGTTCAAACTGAAGTTCAGGAAATAGGATCCGTCCTTAATCTAAAATTGAAAGAAATGATCTTCTACATCAAAATCATTAAGTAAGCAGATCAAAACTTAGGCACTTTGTAGACTTGAAGCAGCCCCAAACCTTACGCAGCAAAATTCCCCTGGGGTTTAGTGACCTCTAACTACATACTGGAAAACTTATGAGAAGGGATAATGGACAAGATCAGAGTTAATCAATTGACTTTCAATAGAAACTCCTTTAAAAATAGCTATGTCACTATGGGCATTTACCCTTTTGTTGGTGAAAATCATGTTTCTCCAAAGAATATGGTTTTAAAAAGTAGGGGGAAGGGCTCAGTTGGCCACCGATTTTTCTAATACTATCAAATTACAGTAGAATTTACATGTCTTATGATTCACACAATTACATCGCTGTTGGCATAAAAGTGGTCTTAAATAGAAATTTGAAAATCCCTTAGAAACATACTACATACTACAGTATTTATATCAGATAATTTTTAAATGTAGCAATAGCATTTAAGCCAAATAACTACAAAAGAAAAAACTGGATGCTAACCTTCATTAAAGGAAAGTAGTTGGTGCACACAGGTGTTGAAGACCTTCAGTTAAGGGCAGACCCTAACGCCTCACTCAACTGGAGGCCAAAGGACCTCAGTCATGGACCTCAATCCGTGAGAATATTGTTGCTCTTAGGAAATAAATAAATCTAGCCTCTGGCCTTACCAATGACCATGAACCAATACATACTTAAAAAAAAAGACAAAGTTCCTGAATCCTCCCTCAGAGTCTATCCACAATTGTAGAACAGTGTTTGTAAACCAGGGCACTATTGACATTTTGACCCAAGTAATGCTTTGTTGTGAAGGTCTGTCCTGTACACTGTAAGAGGTTTAATACCCTGACCTCTACCCACTAGATGCCAGTAGCATCCCCTTCTAAATTATAACAATTAAAAATGTCACCATAACTGCCAAATGTCCCCTGATAGAGGGAATCAAGCGCCATTGAGACCTGCTGTGCTACAGGGGCAGGAATAACCTTTGTTAAAGGCAGGCTCACTGAGGAAAGCAGGAAGTAATAGCTGACAGCTTCACAGGGAGGGAACAAAACTGAGAAATGAGACAAAACAATTACAATTTGTTGCATAGCAATCTGGCGTTATTTAGTATAGGATTTCAATCACTACACTAAGTAGTGAACATCACTATAATAAATATGAATAACAATTGTCTTATTCTGCATTAACATAAGGATGCCCTACAATGAGAGTATTTCTGAGTGAGTGCTGAATAAGATAAATTACATTCACTGTGGTGATCCCACATCATTAAGGAATTGTTTAAGTTTCTTCAGTGTACCCCAGCAATCAGAAAAGATATAACACATTTGAACAAGATTTCCATCAAAAAATTGAACTTTTCTAAATTCAGACCAGTTAATGTTTAAATGGGAAAAAAACTGCATGTGTGATGATATGTATTCTAGGTTTTCTAAGATAATGTTGACTTGGAATATTTTCTTTCACTGGTAGCTATTCTTTAATTGATGGTTCAGAAAAGAGACATTTCCCATAAAAGGGACACCTTATCCTCTGTTAAAATCCTACTATATTGTGATCTATACGTAGTTTGGCTCACAGGTCTTGCCAAATGCTGTCAACTCCTACCTAGTCAAGGATGCCCATAAGACTGCTAGAGAGAGGTTTGTGTTTGGGTGAGACATGGACAGTTTCCAAAGCCCAGGTCAAAGAAATCTGGGTTTTCCAGATAAACAGAACCTATAGGATGGATGGATGGATGGATGGATGGATGGATGGAGATGATAGATAGATAGATAGATAGATAGATAGATAGATAGATAGATAGATAGATAGATAGATAGATAGATAATAGATAATAGATAGAAAAAAACATTTATTATAATGAATTGGCCCACACAATATGAAAGCTGAGAAATCCGAAGATCTGCAGTCAGAGACCCTGAAGACACAGGAGAGGAAATGGTGTAGTTTAAGTTCTAAAGCAGGAGGACACTGATGTCTCAGCTGGAACACAACCAGGCAGAGAGAAGGCAAATTCTCTTACTCATCCTTCTGTTCTATTCAGGCCTTCAACACATTGGAGGAGGCTCACCCACATTAGGGAGGGCAATCTGCTTTATGCAGTCTATGAATTCAAATGTCAATCTCCTCCAGAAACACCCTCACTGACACACTCAGAGTAATGTTTAACCAGATATCTGGGTACCCTATGGTCCAGTCAAGTTGACATATATAATTAACTATCACAAAACTCCATGTAGAGAGAGCTTGCAAAGCACGGTCACGGTGCAAAGTAAGAAAATAAGGAACAGTGGGGCAAAGGAGCCAAGTACCCTAAATGAAATGGTGGGGGTAAAATTGTGGCAAGAGTAAGAACAAGGGAAGTCAAGGATCAGATGGATATGCATACAGGTCAACGTCTCATTTTGCAAGAAGTTTTAAAAATTTGACATGCCCATTAAACAATTAAATAAAGGAACAGGCCCAATTCTAAAGTTTAAATGGCAGTTTAAAACAGGATTATAGGAGTAAGAAAAGAGCTAGGATAAATGTCAACCTTTTCATCATGCTCTCCTAGATACCTCACTCCTCCCTGAGGCCATAAGGATGGGTTAGGATAAGGGGATTCCAGAGACAGCAGCAAAAGGGATTGGAAGGAAGGTAGTAATTTATGTTCTCTGTTCACTTGTGTTTGATATAAACTCAACCAACAAACATTGACAGAGACAGATTTCAGTATGGAACCCATCTTAAACACGTACCAGCTATATAATTTTTGGCACGTTAGTTAACTTCTTAATCCTTAGTTCTCATGTATGATATAAATACACAGACTAAGGAAAACCATGATGAAATAAATACATTGGATCACACTGCTGGTAACAGGCTGCCAGTCTTCACCAAATCCCTATTCTCAAATGAAGGTGGCCGGATAGCATCGGAATTTCATGAGTGATTCTTGTGGTCATGTAGGATTCTGTCAGGTCAGTGTATTGTCACTTGTTCATAGTACATATCTCAGTATCTTCAATTGTGTACGTTTTTGTAACTGAACAGATGAGCTAAAAATTGTCATTTTTCATGGCTTTGCAATAATACAATTGAATTTTCTGAATGCACTTTTGGTATGATCTCAATGTTTTACAGTATTTACTTCATAGGCAAGACAGATCTAGGTTCTGCGGGGCCTGAAGCTTTAGCATTGGAAGGCCTTTTTTAAGGGAAAAAATAAACAAAATTATTAGCATAAAATTAGATATGAAAGATAATGTTTACTTAGAAAGTGAAAAACAATTATACATCTTTTATTGATAAATTTAGAAAGGCATTGGAAGGAGCTCTTCTAAGTAAATAGCCCTGAAAACAAACTTCATTAGCTTCACAGTACATCTACTTCTTGGGCTGGATGAGGATTAAAGAAGATCATGCATGGAAATACTTAATGCCTGGTATGATGACGTTATCTTCAGCAAATGTTAGCATTATTATTATTATCAGAGTAATCAAATAATAGTGATTATCTAACATATACCAAGTCACATGACACTTGAAAACATGAGGGATTTGGGGTGAGGCTGTGGTACTGGATCACAGCCTTCTTACATTCTCTTCTTTGTCCTTTCTCTGAGAAAGCTGCCCTCCCAAGCCCAAAATACAGTAGGAAGAGATGGCATATGCAGAAGTATCAGGTAAAGAAAGGGATCCAGCCTTGCTGGACTGATTAGAAAGTCAACTTTGGGAAGCCATATGTCACCGATGTCAAAATTGTCTTATGGGGCTACAGAAACAAGAAATTGAAGACAGAACAATTTTGTAGAATAATAACTACAACTATAATGACAACATAATGTAATCAGTAAAATGTATACACAAATGAACGGTTATGGAAGTACCAACAAAATAAAAGCAGGCAATTAATTTTGTCCAGCAATTAGAGAAGGCTCGTTGAGAAAAAGATATTTGAGTACAATCCTAGACAGGGGGAATGATGTGCCAAGGGAAACAGATGTGTATGAACAGGTGTGGACCAGGTGAAATAAGTAGTACCCTGGACTAAGGCAGGGTGACAAGAGAAAGAACTGCAGAGGTAGTTCAGGCTAGAGTTGTCTGCCAGGTTAAGGTATTTGGCCTGAGGGAAGTGAGGAGCTAATTGAGCATTGATTTTTTATGAGCTTTGTAATAACAGCCTTGGGGAAGTTGTGCAAGTGTCACTCCTGAAAGAGTAAAGGCTATTGTCAGGGAGAGTGCCCTTGTGGAAAGCTGCACAAGCTGTGCACTGCACAATTTCGTGGGAGTGCCAATCTCATAGAATACAATAAGAACAGCAACAAGGGTTTTACACCATTTGTAAGGATAGTAACCAAGGTAAGAAATAATGAGGAACTGAACTAAGCAGATGCAAAGAGGATTGAAGAGTAGTTATGAACACTAAAAACTATTTCTGACAGACAATTAGCAAGTATTGGAGACAATATTTCTCTTTCGTTTATCAGATAGTTGTTGATTCTTTAAAGAAATACAGTTGAGGTTGGAGCAAACTTGAAAACACAACCAATGCAATTTTAACAACATTTCGGGAAAGAACCGTTTCCTCTTAGAACTTATTTGAGCAGCCCATCATTAATTCTGAATAAATGTTCAGAATTAAACACTGCAGTAAATGAGAAGCTGGAAATAAAGGATGTTTCATGTTGATACTTATGAGCACTTCCCCACCCAGACACTTCTTGTTTGGAGAAACAAAAACAAGACGAAATGAAAAGACAGACAAAAACATCATTTGTTTCCACTTACAGAGAGTTCAGGAATGTAACAGTTGTCTTATTTTTCTCACCCTTTTCAATTATTACAGATTTATGGAATTCATGTTCCCATTACCTTTAGGGCTCAGAGAAATTCACAAGTATAACAGGATGCCAAAACACAGGGGGGGAGCATCAAGTGTGCATGGACACCAACCATGCACAAAAACCATTCTGCCCATTCATTTCAAACCAGTGTTTACCTCCTCTCTCAATCTATTCCCAGTTGCACTTACCTGGACTAAATTTTAACTGCTAACAAAACCCCAAACCAAAAATATGTCAGTGACTTGAGATTTTCTTTTAACATTTATATCAAAATGGAACTCTCTTGTCTTCAGATACATCACTCCGACTCAAAATCACACTAATCTGTTTATCTATAATCCCCAGCAAGTTCATGGTTCATGGTCCCTGGTTTCTTCCTTATCAGATCAATTATCAACAACCAGAAAAGAGAGTCAACTGCTTGAAAAAATTGGTCTCTTTACCTCTTTATCTTATAGCCTTTATTTTGCTATCCTGGCATAGCTCTTTCATATCTAGAAAACTTAATACATTTTGCTGCTTATATTATACTCTCCCTGGAGCTTTTCAGAAATGCAGAATCTCGGGCCCCACCCTAGACCTACTGGAGAATCAGAATCTACATTCTCACAAGATCCCAGATGTCCACTGTACACAGTAGACTTTGAGAAGCACTGGTTTAATTTGCTTCATGGGAAATGAAGCTCCCCAGGTACCAGGCTGCTTAGCTGCTTTAACAAAACCATTTTTGACACACACACACCACTAATATGCCGAATGAAGTACACCAGTTTTCCGAACGGTAGGAATTTAGCTGGAGGAACAGTCAGACAAAAAAAATGAGAAGATGAGACGTTCGAGAGCAAAGGAAAAAGACCACCAAGAACATGGGAAAATGCAGGCTCCAATTAGAAGCATTTAAGTTTCCAAGTTGTGAGGCTGATTCCAATAATCCAGCTCTTAAAAGACTGCCCACAAAATACAGAGAGTTTGGTCATTGCTCCTTGGTTGCATGAGTCAATGCCTTCCAATGAGGGCAATATTCGTCTCCTATCGTATTTTAAGATGATTACAACCAGTCTCAGGTGGTTGAAGTCATGTAGCCTTCAGCCTTGCACCTTGCACCCCACCTGGCATGCTGAGCTCCATGGAAATGAGCTGTCAGTTGTGGCTTATACTGCCTAATTATTTCATTAACATAGTGAAGTTTCCTTTGAATGAGCTCTTCTCTGTAAGTGTGTTTATTCTATAGAAAACCCTTCAGTGATTTGCAATGAAGGTCATTTTTCTTGTCAGGTTACTTCAAAAATCCAATAAGTATAAATCCAATGCAATTTCAGTTTTGCCAACATTTTGCTTCCATTTTATTCTGTTTTGTTTCCTTCACATCTTCTCTCCCCCCGTCCCCTCCCCCCGCCCCAAAACCCCAAGTGCAAAGCTTCATTTTCTGAACGCAAAGCAGGCTGCCGCCTTTTCCAGAATGCACAGTGTGGTATTGCTGCCCTCGCACCTGTGATGCTGGGCATCTTTGCCCACGGTGGGCAGACTCTGGCCTGCCTGGTAAGACTGCGTCAGAGCACGCTGTGAACTGTGGACCCCTTGGCAGACAGCCGCATGCTGACTAATTGAACACTTTGACAGACGTTCCTATCCGTAAGTATAAAGCAAGTGAATAAAAGCTTTTTTGGAGCATTGCACATATAAAACTGCCATCCCCAAATTCACAGTCATCTTTATACCTGTTCCTTAAATCTAAACCCATGGGGATGCTGGCAAGACTATATTAGTCCAAAAAAAAAAAAAAAAAAATGAATGGAATATTTTATGGCATTCCAACCAAGCCAACATTTCACTTCTTCTCTGGTGAGAGCCCCTACAAGTATTAAGTCCTGTTTCTAATTATTTTAGCCACATCCCCACAGTGTGTCCTCCTGTTTAAAATTTTAGCATATGGTAAGCACTAACGTTAAAGAATAAATATTGATTTTATTTAAGCTACATGCATGCCATCACGATTTTTTGTTGTTAAGATTCAGGGGCAGAACTGCTCCCCCCATAGGCTATGAGAGAGCCAGAACAGGGGTCAAATTTTATTCACCTTTTTATCCCCGTTGCACTAGCACTCGAACTAGACACTAGATACCTAGTTGATGCTCAAAGATGGTGGATTGTGAATGTACTGTCTACTTTTCATCAAGCTGCTCCAGTGTCTTTTTAGCTATATCTGACATGAGAACAACAACAAGAAACTAAAAGCCAATACCTCTACTACATTACATAATTCAGATCACTGAATAGATGAGGTATTTTATGTTTAGTAATCTAAGTACTACTCAAAAAAAAAAAAACTTCCTAATTATTTTTTCCTGATACTCTAAGCTTTTCCAGAAGTTCCTCTCTGTATACTTTATCTCATTTTCCTTTTCTTGATGCTATAAATGAAGCCCAGTGCCTCACCTATGTGGGACAGTGCTTTAGATGTACATGTCATTTTTATGACTAAGGACTACTGTCAGGTTAAACAAAATAACTTTGATAATGCAAGATCTCAAGGGAGAAAGTAGAAGACAAATTAGCAGTGGCTACAGAACCACAATGTAACCTCATTTTTAATCACAAGTGTTCACCCCTCAGTGTGCATAGCTGATAGGTTGGTGAGCAGACTCAAAATAGGTCAGTTCCAGGCAAGTTCAAATTAATTTGTGGCAGCTACAGATATGGTGGTAGAGTTTGGTGGTTACGAACACTGGCTTTGAACTCAGACAAGCCTGTGGTCCCTGAGTTATCTTGTGTGGCACTTAAGAATAAAACACAGGGGGAGAATAAAGACAGAACCCTCACAGAGGGTTCTTTCAGTGAAAGGCAATGAAAGCAGTGTCAAGCATTGGACAAAGCAGCAATATGATTCATCATCAACCATGATCCTCAGTCTTCAGGTTTCAAGTCTCAGTTAACTGTTTTATATTCCTATTTCAGTACAATTGAACAATAATTAAGTGTCTGCTTTGTGCTAGGCATTAAGATGTCTGAGCTCTGAGTGGTCTGGCTGGGGAGACATTTAAACGTTAATAAAGTAACTATTGCAAAGCGATGTAAAACTTGACAGAGAAGATATGGATAAAGTGCAAAACACATGAAGAGGCCATAAATCTGACGCTGAAGGGAGGTCCTATTGGAGGTGTGCCTTTGACCAGAGGAAGAATTTGCCACAGGGAAGGATGGAGAAGGATTCTTAGTGGAAGAAAATAAAGCAGAGCCTGAGAAAGGATGGCAAGTTCCAGAAATTGTAAAATATCCTGATAGATACAGAGCAGAGAGAGAATGGAGACAAGGCCCAAAACACAGGGGTGGAGGTGAAAGTTCTTGTAGGAAATGCAAAGGAATTTTGACTCTTTTTAAGGTGATGACAACTGTTTAAGTGAAAAATTTATAAGCCCATATCTGTGTTTTAGAGGGTTTTTTTGTCTTCCAAGAACATTAAATTCAATCATGATGTCAGATCATACTTTTCCTCTGCAATGGCCTTAATATTAAATCTCTTTTTTTTGCATTGTTAATATTGGCTTCAGTTCAGGCCCTCAACGTCTCTTGTATGGCTAACATAACCTTCTTACAGATCACCTAATGTCTCATCTCTCTTCCCTGAATCCAGCCATTGCACAGGTGCCAGGCAAAGTTCAAACTACAGTGACTGTCTCCCCAGTCTTTAAATTGTAATTCTTTTCCATAGTTATGACAACTTTACTGATGTGCTTGTCCAAATCAATAAACACACACACACACACACACACACACACACACACATATACGTCAAGAGGCTCCAATCATGTAGTGCCCATAAAAGATAATAAGTGGGAAAAGAACCTGCCTACCTGCCTACTGCTGAGGCTGGAAGACCAGAATCCTGCCAGAGGAATCTGGAATTTCTAACAGGCCTTGAAAACATAAACTGCTCACCAAGTAATTTAAGTCTTCTCCAAAAATGCTTCAGCCAGCTTCTTTGGACCTGTTTCCCTTTTTTTCATCCAACTGGACTATATGCTGTAACCGAAACACCCATAACTTCTCAGCCTCATACCTTTTATACACTGTGCCCAATATGAGGAATGCTTGCATTTTGTTCTCTTACTCCACCTATAAAAATTCTGCCCATCCTCCAAGGCTTAGCTACTACCCACCTAAGGGTGGCTTTCTTTATCCACCTCTTTAGATGCATTCCCCTCTCCCGCACCGACGCTGGAAATCTCAGAGAACTTTACCTTTCACTTACTTTCTTTCCTTATTATATTTGTTTTATAGTCATTGGTGAGTAATTTTATAAGGATTATTTTTTACCTCCTTACTATATCCTCTGAAAATTGGCTAATAATTTATTTGGCAAATAATAACAATATATTAAATTCTACTCTAATTTCTGATCAGACATTGTACTAGATATCGATTGATGTGTAACAAATTACTCCAAGTCTCAGAGGCTTAAAACCACAAACATTTATTATGTCGCACAAGTTCTGAGGATGTGAATTGTGGGAGCAACATAACTGGTGGTTCTGCCGGAGGGTCACTTATGAGGATCACTGTCAGGACCAGAGTCATCTGAAGGCATGATGAAGGCAGGACGGTCTGCTTCAAAGGTCACTCACATGACCTCTGGCAGAGGCCTGAGTTTCTCACTGGTTGTTGGCTAGAGGCCTCAGTTATTTGCCACCTGGGCGTCTTCAGAGGGCAGCTTATGACAGAAAATTACTTCCCCGAGAGTAATCCAAGAGAGAAAAGAGAATGGAGAAAGACCAAAGCAGAAGCTACAAGCTCTTTTTATCTTGATCTCAAAACAAGTAGCCACCACTTCTGTAGTATTCTATTCGTCACACAGACAAACCCTGGCACAATGGGAGAGTGGACTGCGCAAAGACATGGATGCTAGGAAATCACTGGCAGCCATATTAGAAACTGGCTACCACAGGCGCCTTCATGGAAAATAGTCTATTCCACCACTGACTGGATGGAGGACTAACACTATCTTGATAGTCTTCATTGGGAACAGGATCCAATTGTTCTTACAATGACTTTTAAATAATAATTTTAATCGGAAGGAATTAATGGCTCCTTATTTAACAAACAAAAGTCTGAATATATGAGTGATAAATTTTTCAGCAATCAATCTTATTGATGAGTAGGGTCAACTCTTTTTTTACATCTCACCAAAGAAAAACATATTTTTTCAAATTAATTTTAAAAATTTAGCCTATACCAGTGCTAATAGATTCCTGCATTAGCAAAAGTAAATGTTCTATAGTTGTATTATCCAAAAGAGCAACCACTGACCACATGGAGTTATCAAACTCTTGAATTATGACTAGTATGACTGAAGAACTAAATTTCTACTTAAATTTTATTTTAATTAACTCAGATTTAAATAGCTATGTATGGTTTAATGGCTATCATATTGGACTGTGCAGACCTAGACTAACATTTATCCTTTTACTTTGTTTTGATATAGACCTGAAACATAGATTTTTAAAATGATGTCTTGGGACAAATAATAAAGCTCTAGGATTAAATTATTTGCATTCTAAATGAGGTTCTTCATTTACAAGTAATTTGGTCTTGGGAGTTGTACTTCACTTCTCTTTGCCTCAGTGTCCACAACTGGCAAAATAAAGTCCTCCCCACTTTAGCACTGTGGAGAGGATTGATGCCTGACATAAGAAATGTCACACATGTTAACTGTAATCATTTGCAAACATATTGTCTCTAATACCTTGTTATTATTGGTGAACATTTAGACCTAATCCCAGGTATTACTTAGTTTAATGTGAATAAATGCATAAAATCAATCTTCACATTCCTATTATAGAGAATGATGTCATCAGTGTAACTACTGCATTTTCTACATGGCAGCTCCAGAAAAAGATTTTTCTTTGAAAATAGACAAGCCGTTAGCTGGAAAATCTTTTTCTTCCTTTAGTTTTACATCAAAGTTTTGTAGGGGTTTTTTTGGTTTTGCTTTTTGTGTTTTTTTTCCTCAATATTTCAGTCATAACTTTGATGATCATTATCACAAAAAAGACCAGGAGAGTGGTGTTAACTAAATTTGTAAAGTTTGTGAGTGTTCATTTGAAGTTATTGTTACTTGAAAGATGACAATAATGTGGCCTTGTTCCCAATGAAAATAAATGCGTAAGTGCCTTACCTGTGAGATTGAAGATATTTTATTTCCATGGGTTACACCATAAACCTTATTAGTCTCCTCTGGAGGAATAAGTGTAGTTTAGTTGCTGGCATTAAAACAGTCTTTTCATTTAATATAAACTGAGATAAATTCAGATTAAGTATATATTGTATAAAATAACGGTTAAAACATTTATTTAAAAAGAGCACATAGGACCATGATTTTCTATACTTCTATCATCAACACATGCTCACACACAAAATTTTAAATACGGGACTCAACTGAGCACTATACAATATATTTGAGTTACGTATTGTCATTTCACAATATACTATTGATCCAATCTCACTATAGTTTATTTTCTTCCTCAGGGGAAACTAAGAACTTCTTTACCAATTTGGTCAAAGTTTTTATGATTACCCTTTGTCTGACTTATAATGTAACATAATGTGTTCTAACACATCAATCCTTAGCATCTTGCCAAAATCTGTTCTAAGTATCACTCCTCCTCATACTATGATTCAATTTAAAGAATCTTTCCAAATACCAGTTTAAATAAATAACAAGTTAGCATTCAGGCAAACAATTGAATTTGCATTGTTTTATATTCATCATAAATATTTCACATAATTACCTAGGTAACTTGCTCAGAAACACAAAACAACATTATAAATTAATTAACACTGTCCCTGTTGATTTTTTAGAAGTTCTGTGGAATTTAAAAGCCAAAAGTAAAAACAGCCTGTAGAGTCCAACTATACATTTCATACATATACATACATATATATATATATATGAAAGGCAAAAGTACACAAACATGTCATAGTATCATTATTTATGGAATATATTTTGAACCACCAAGATTTTGTCTTTCTTCAGGTATTACTCTATTGATTTTCAAAGTCAAGGTCAAAAAACCCTCCCCCCACTATTTTTTCTTTTGCTTTATAGGGTCTAAACAGACAAAAACCCATATTATCTTGAAAGTGATTATCTTGAAAGGAGACATTTTTCTCTCATTGAAGAGTAATTAAATTGCAGTATTACTAAAATGTAACAACATATTTTCAAAATGTGGAAGGTCATCCACCTGAAATAAATTTATTCTCAATATGCCAATGTTACAGAACTCAACATGCAATATCAAAATTTTAAGTTCATTTAATATTATTCCAAAACAAAGGTAATACATTTTTAGTCACCTAATTGTAACTCTATAAAGACTTTTTTCTTAAATTATTAATTCCAAATAATTGATCATCTATATTATTTCTAAGTGAAAATAACATTGCCTCAAAGGAAATAGTAAAAGTTCACAATATCTGAGCATAAATCTAAAATAGCAAAGTGTTCATATTTGATAAAAAGTATAGCCATAACATTTTGTGAAAAAATAAATTTAAATTTAATTCCTACAGAATAAAACATCAAATTAGTTTCCAAAACTTAATGCTGAAGTCAATTTTAAAATTTAAATGCTTTATTATTTAAGTATTATTTAGGTTCTTTTTACAAATTATCTCAATTACATATAACATTACTATAAAATCCTTGAGCTTATTTATTATTAGACATTAAAATAAATATTTGCTAATTCTTTACTAAAATCTCTGGTAAAGCAAGTTGTTTTCTTTCTTGGTGAACTGAGAACAGCCTGAAGGAATTAGTGCTGAGAAGAAAAAGTCAAGAAAAACAAAAATATTTTGTTTGACCAAGAAAAATTCACCAAAAATGGCTTGGTTTAAGTGATGCACTAATTCGTAAACTAGGTCTGATTCTGCCTTATTTAAACAGCTGGAATTTTTTTTTTCTGAGTAGCTGGGAAATCAGCTTAAATCCCTCTAATGCATCGTATCTTCAACATGCCTTTTTTTGGCAATACTAGTGAATGTTTTATAAAAGCACTATCGTAAAACAGAATGCTAGTTACATAGAAAACGTAATTAAACATGGATGTGTTGTATAGTATGTGTACATGCATGAGAAGTGAATGTATGTGCAACACTAATAAAACTAAGAAGCAAATGTAACCTCTGTTCTGAATATTAATATAATACTACAGGTGTACAGAAACCCCTGGTCACACTCCCTGATTGACCAATTTCAACTTCCTAAAACAAGAAAGAGTCAATTGGTAGATTTCTCAAATATCAGAAAAACATTTTCAGTGTCCATATCTTCTGACCACTAATTCTTTATTCTGGCATGTTGTGTCTCTGGGCATGACGCTTCTGTTCTTTCCATGGTTTGTGCAGGGCTGCTCCATAAAACCTAAGTCATTCTGCCCTGACCATTCTTAATTTGATGTTGCTATTACCCTACCAGTTGTTCATGGTACAGAACAGACTACTATAACAGGAAAAACTTAAATCATATGAGTGTGTGTGTGTGTGTGTGTGTATGTTCATGAAAAGATTGAATAAGAAGTTAGGTATATATAGATATAGATATAGATATAGATATAGATATAGATATAGATATTTATGCTAATGATTGATATAAAAGGTATTTTAGACTATCACTCCCATGAAAATACAAATTGCTAGTAGTAAAATTTTACACTACTCTTTGATGTTACCATGTTTTACATGTTTACTGGACTGCAATGTATCTTAATAACTGACAGAGATGTGGAGTAATGACTGACAGACAAGATAAATAATATTACTGAAATAAAATGATTGAGCTATCATACTGACTAGAAGGAGAAATTATGGATTATTTTTAACTGAAAAGGGTAAAAATAAAACATGTTATAAAACTCTATATATTAACTACCTAGGGGTATATATTATTTTATGCTATGTAAGGTACATTCAGAAGATTTTTCCCATTTTCTAAAAAGTAAAGAAATAGAAATATCCAGTGCTTACAATGAGGCAAAGCATAGGTCATTCGAAGCATGGATACATAAAATAGGCACTCTGTATTTCATATTATCTCCTTCTTTAGTATCTTTGAGCCCTAACCTAGCTCCATGTTCAACACATGATTTCTGGCTCAATGACAAAGCACCACCAACTGATCTCACCAACTGAATAAAATTCTAAAACCTCACCTGGATCCTCTATGCTTCTCAGAAATCTTTCCATTCATATCTTCTGAATTACCAATAACAGTCCCACAGTAGGTGTTCCAAACTGTCTCCTCTGTCTTCAATCTTCAACCCCTCCCTTCATGTATTCAATTTTCAACCCCCCTTCAACTCATTTCATTCTCCTTACTGTTACTCCATTTCCTCTGTTACTGAGAAGAATAGGTCATGTGATATGTGTCTTTAAATTCCCTTTCCTCTATCTCAAAACTATCACTGTGTCATCTTTTCTCTCTGGCTTTCATCTCCCCAGTATTAGGTGAAAAAACATAAAATATTTATCAAAATTCAATTCTGTCCCTTGTGCTTTATATCCTATCTGATCCCCCATCTTATATTCATTCAATCATTTATTCATCCACTCAGTTTCTCACTTGGTCAGTCAACAAATACTTACTAGATACACATGCAGTATAGTAGTTTGAAGCCAGAGGTGGGTTTTAATACCTGTTCTGTCATTTTCTAGCTACACAGCACAGGCAAGTTTCTTAATCTCTCTGGAATTCAGTTTGTTCAGCTGTAAAATTAGTAATACCTTTTTCATGTACTAATATAAAGATGAAATAAAAAATGGCTGTTAAAGCATTTAACACTGTGTTTAGTACATAATAATCTTTATGGAAAACAAAATAGTAGGTTCTGTGAGTATATAGTTTGAAAATGCCGTCCTTAGGAATATATATATATGTATATGCATATATATATACACACATATATACACATATATGTGTGTATATATATATATACACATATGTATATATATATGTATATATGTATATATATGTATATACGTATATATATTCTCCTGAAAACTTGAGCAGTGCAATATAATATGGAATAAAACTAAGACACTGAAATTGAACAGTAATATTTATCCCTATTTCCAGATTTCATTATTGTAAGCTTAGAAAATTTAAGGAATCAATTTTAAATTATAATTAATGAAAGATCTAGGCTAAGAGGACAAGTACAAATAAATTTACAAAAATTTATGGTGCTTTTATATTATTTAGTGCCCACATAGATTGAAAAAGTATTTACTTATAATTACTAAAAAATATAAAATAAACAGGAAAAACTTGACATGAAAATATGAGACCTATATTTAAAAAAAAAAAAAAATCAAGGTTTGCTTTAAGTTAGGAATGAATTAGAAGACAGCCCCGGAGCTTCCAGTCAAGATAGTGGAGTAGGCAAATACTGTGGTTGTCTCTTCTCATGACCACATCAATATTATAACTAAACTACAGAACAACCATCATTAAGAGTTGCCTGCCATCCAGCTAAACAGAAGTCCTATAACTAAGAACATACAGAAGAAGCCAGCTCAAGACTGTGGGTGGAGATGTGGAATGGGCTGGACCCACACCCATGTGTGGCTGTTAAAAATTGGGAGGGATATTTCCGCTGCAGGGGCCCTCCTGAGAACTCAGGACTGAGGGGTCTCAGTGCCATACCAGGCTCCTCACCCAGGTCTCCAGTGCCTGGAAGAGAAGGCCCCACAACTTCTGGCTGTGAAAACCAGCAGAGATTGTGGCTGAGTGAGACAGAGGGTAGCTGCACTCCCAGTTGCTCCTTCTAAAAGGCCTAAGCAGGGACATACTCACTGATGGAGTCACTCGCTTTGAGCTCCACTGCTAAGGCAACAGCTCAAAAGGCACTAGGGACATATGGGGAGAAACTGAATTGTCTGGCTCCAAGGTAAAGGTTGGAGGGGTAGTTTTCTCCCCAACAGAATTACTGGCAGTAGTCAAAGCTCCTTTGTTGAGCTCTCCCACATCCAGCCTGCATATGCAAACACAGTCAGCCACCATATCTGAGTCTCCATCAACCTGGCCAGCACTGTTTGCCCCACCCTGGTAATTCCCTGAGACCCTGCCCCTCCCAACTTGCAGACCCACCCAAATCAATTCATGTGCCCTTTCCATACAAGTGGCCTGTATGGAAAGTCTCCTAAAGGTTGACAAACCCCAAATGAGCAGCAGCTGGCCTTGGCATGCCCCAAACCTCTTGCTAAGCAACCCAAAGCCCAGCACTAGCAGCAACTGGCCTCAATTCACAGCTTAGACTCTCTCAGGCACCTCCAAACACAGCACAAATGACAACCATCTGCAAATCACCATGTAGTTCATACCAAATGGCCCTGGGAGAGATTTAGGCAGCAGCTGATTTTGGCCTATATCAGAGCCCTCCCAAGAGGCCCAAGATCAACACACCCAATGGCCAGCTTCACCCCACACCGGAGAACTACACAACTGCCTTCACAAACAACACACCCAAAGGACAGACTTGGCAGGAAAAAGAGCCTCACTGAAGTGAATTCTGCTCCATACAGTCAACCTCTGTGCAACAGTTCCTCCACTGTAGTCATGGCCAGTCCTCACAACCAATCAGCCAGAGGGTCAATCCCTTTCACTCATATGCAAACAGCAACCAAGGTTCTCCTACAACAGGAGGAGACACACAAGGAACCCATCTGGAGCACCAGGGTCAGTTGACCAGGGAGACTGTGCCACTGGGCCCCACAGGACATGTACCGTGTTTCCCTGAAAATAAGATCCAGTCCTATATTAATTTTTGCTCCAAAAGACACATTAGGGCTTATGTTCAGGCGATATCATCCTGAAAAATCATGCTAGGGTTTATTTTCCAGTTAGGTCTTATTTTCAGGGAAACATGGTACTACATATGGTCATTCATTCTACAAAGACCTGGAGACATAGCAGCTCTACCTAACACACAGAAACAAAAACATGTAGAAACAAAAACAAAGAATCATGTCCCAAATAGAAGAACAGAACAAAGTTCCAGAAAAAGAACTAAACAAAATGGAGACAAGCAACCTACCAGATGCAGAATTGAAAACATTGGTAATAAGGATGCTCAGTTATCTCAGGGAAACTTCAACAAAGACATAGAAAACATTTTTAAAAAATCAGAAATAAAGACTATAATAATTGAAATGAAGAATGCATTAGAGGGAATCAACAGTAGATTACATGAAGCAGAGGATCAAATCAGCCATTTAGAAGATAAGGTAGCAGAAAACACCCAATACGAACAGCAAAAAGAAAAAAGAATCCAATAAAATGAGGATAGTTTCAGGGACCTCAAGGACAACATCAAGCATACCAACATTCACATCATAGGGGTACCAAAAGAAGAGAAAAAGCAAGGCATTCAGAACTTATTTGAAGAAATAATGATGGAAAACTTTCCTATCTTGGCTAAGGGAATAGACATACAAGTCCAGGAAGTGCAAAGAGTCCCAAACAGGAGGAACCCAAAGAGGCCCACACCAAGACACCTCTTAATTAAATTGCCAAAGGTAAAAGACAAAGAGAGAATCTAAAAAGCAGCAAAGAAAACCCAAAAAACAGTTACCTACAAGGGAGCTCTCATAAGACTACTGATTTCTCAACAATAACTTTGCAGTCCAGAAAGAATTCATGTGACATATGTAAAGTGATGAAATGTAAGTCCTTATTTACAAACAAGATTACTCTACCCAACTAAGCTAACATCTAGAATCTAAGGACAGATAAAGAACTTCCCAGACGAGAAGCTGAAGGAGTTTATCACCACCAAATCAGTATTACAAGAAATATTAAAGGGACATCTTAGAGAAAAAGGAGGATAAAGAAAAATGATTAAAAATATGAATAAAATGGCAATAACTATATAGCCATCAATATTTACTTTAAACGTAAATGGATTAAATGCTCCAATCAAATGAGATACTTTGGCTGAATGGATAGGAAAACAAGACCTTTACATATGCTTCCTATAAGAGAGTCACTTTAGAATGAAAGAAACACACAGACTGAAAGTGAAGGGATGGAAAAAGATATTTCATGAAAACGGAAATGAAAAAAGCTAGGGAAGAAATACTTATCCCAGACAAAATAGACTCTAAATCAAAATCTATAAAAAGAGACAAGAGGGGCAGCCGGATGGCTCAGTTGGTTAGAGCACAAGCTCTCAACAAGGTTGCCAGTTAAATTCCCACTTGGGATGGCGGGCTGCACCCCCTGCAACTAAAAATTGAAAATGGCAACTGGACTTGGAGTTGAGCTGCGCCCTCCACAACTAGATTGAAGAACAATGATTGAAGGACAATGACTTGGAGCTGATGGGCCTTGGAGAAATACACTGTTCCCCAATATTCCCCAATAAAATTAAGAGAGAGAGAGAGAGAGAGAGACAAAGAAGGACCCAATAATCCCAATTCTAGGTATTTACTTGAAGAAACCCAAAACACTACTTTAAGGGACATGTGCATCCATATGTTTATTGCAGTGTTATTTCCAATAGCCAAGATATGGAGGCAACCTGGGTGTACCTCAATAGGTGAATGGATAAAGATGAGGTTGTACATATATAAAATGGATCATTACTCAGCCATATAAAATAATGAAATCTGGCCATCTGCAACAACATGGATGGAGCTACAGGGTATTGTGTTGAGTGGAGTAAGTCAGACACAGAAAGACAAATACCACAAGATTTTACTTATATGTGAAATCTAAAGAACAAAATAAATGAATAAACAAAACAAAAATAAACTCATAGATACAGAGAACATTTTGACAGTTGCCAAATAGGAGGGGGCTTGAGGAGATGGGTAAAAAATGGGAAGGGATTAAGAAGCACAAATTGGTAATTACAAAATAGTCATGGGGATGTAAAGTATAGCCTAAGGAATATAGTCAACAATATTGTAATAAATACATATGGTGTCAAGTAGGTAGAAGATTTATAGGGATGCTCACTTTGTAGGTTATATAAATGTCTAATCACAATGCTGTACATCTGAAACTAATATAATATTGTATGTCAACTGTAATTGAAAAAAACTTTTAAAAGGATAGCCCCTTTTTCTGTATATTATAATAGCCATAATATCCTGAATTTATAACAAAATCCCAATGGGATCTGTTTTGTTCTTAAAAAAGATAAAGACTGTCAAATTCATTTAAAAGGATAGGTGAGAATGAATTAAAAATTTGAAAAACGCAGGCTTATGATGGGACATTTTTCCTATTAGTTCTTAAGAGGTATTTTAAAAGTATAATAATTGAAAAAACATGGACCTATCCCACAAATCAGCAGGCAAAAAATGAAATACAATAGATAACTCAGCATCAAATCATAATTTATATATAAAAATATAAGATACAAGAAAAGTTACCAAATCTCTCAGTGGGAAAAAGGATTGTTTAATAATCAATTCACTACTTGGGATTTTTAAAATTAAGTTATGTATTTATCTCATAAATAAAATTGACCATAAAATATATTTTTTTTTAATTTTCACATCAAATAACACAAATAAAAGGCAAACAATAGGTTGTGAAAATGTTTCATGCGTATTATCATCCTAATATACGAATCTATCATGAAAATTAATAAGTCAAACTTAAAACCTAATTACATAAACTATGAAATGACCAAAGCAGTACAAAGACTAAAAAGAATGTGAAAAACAATGTAGAGCCTTACCTGTTACAAAAGAAAAGTTACTGTAAGATTATCTTTCTGCGTGTCAAAATTAGAAAGGAATAAGAGTAATACAATATTCCGTGTTTGCTATGGTGTAGTCAAACTAATATGCTGTAAATTGGCACATGTACCACTTTATTTGTTCATTCATCTGTGCATTCAACAAATATTTTGTGAGGATTTACTCTTTGCAAGGAAACATTTTGAGTAATTGAGAAGTTAGTAACAAAAGTTTTTAAATATTTACTTTTTTTTATTCTGGGGATTCCTTCTAGCAAGTCAGTCCTAAAGAAGTAGCACTGATGAGTAAAAATATACATGTAAAAGATATGTATCATAGTTTTAATAGCAAAGGAATTATACATACCTAAAAACCCAACAATAAGAATGAATACATAAATGCTGATATCTCCATACCATTGCTTGCATATTCTTTAGACAAAAATCAATATTTTTAAGAATATTAAGGGCCTGAAGGGTAATTAATGGGAGTAAAATTTGCATATAGTACAATCACAATACTGTGATACATATGCAACAAAGATTAAGAGGTTATCACTGGATGGAAAATTACAGTTTTTTTTTCTTGTTTATACTTTTCTACATTGATTATAATGAGCATGTTTTACTTATAACATCAAATGAAGTGCTACTCTTTTTTAAATTCTATAGGATAATAGAAAAAGAAGGTATTATTTTTACCTAAAAATATGAGAAGACCTCAAAGGCAGCTTTCAGATTTGCTCCATCATTATCTCTTCTCTCTGACATTTTTAGTCTTTCTTTGGCCCACAAATGAGCTCAGGTCTCTCCTATTTAAAAAATTACTTTCTCCTGTTTCCTTGAGCTAGCCAATATTTTTCCCACATATTATGACTGCCAAATTTCTTTAAAAAACAGTCAATATTTCTTTTCTCACTTTGTTGCCATCCATACATCCTTTTCAAAATGCTTTCCACTCCAATATATTTATTGAGCCAGCTCTATCTCATATCACTGATAAATCCATTCCAAATTCATTTTTCTCCATCTTTGACATACTCCTCGTTTTGTCTACATTGTTTGATTTGGGCCATCTTTTGATGGTTTTCTAATCAATACTTCATTGGATCTTCTTTCTCCTCCCACTCTTTAAATAAATGTTTTTCTCAGTATTCTATCCCAAGCCTTCTCTTCTCACTTTGCTATACTCTTTTCCTAGTGAAAAAGTTATTCATTTACATATATTCAGTTCTCACCTCTAGGCATATAAATCACAAATCTCCAGTTTCTGATTCTGTCTTGAAACATATCCCTTCTTCTTTTTTCTGTTTTTTTTTTTTCTTTTTCTTTTTTTTTAATTGTGTGCTAGAGGTTGCCACCTGGATGATCTTCAGGCACCTCAAACTCAACACATCTGACATCAAAATATTCATTCCACCCTGAAAATTTATTTTCCCACATGACTTCTCTATTACTATTTATTTCCCCACAATTTTTGCAAGCCATGCTCAGCCTTAGACAACAGCTTCATTTTATTTCTCCTCATCCAGTAAGTTGTCCAAGGCCTATCAATCTTTTTTTTAATAGCTTTCGTTTCCTTTCTCATTCTTTCCAACTCCAATATGACACCTACCCTCACCTTAGTATAATTTGGTCTGCTTCCACAGGAGTAATACTCTGCTCATTGTCCAACTTCTTCCACACTCTCCTATTACCTAAAACATGGCCAAATGTATCTTCCTACAATAGCACTATGATTTTATCATTAACTACACAAATGACTCCCAACTGTCTCTCAAGGTCAGGGCTCTTTACCTTGGCATATAATATCCTCCTTAATCTAGTTCTAGGCTTCCTTTCTTCACCACTACTGGACAGATTTCCTATGGTCGAAGATGGAGCACTTTCTATATATGAGTGGCCCTTCCTGAAACCAATACCACCTTTTCTGAAGGCCCAGCATAAATATCACCATAACAGTGCAGGCTTCCCTGGCCATCCCCAGTAGCGCCTTGATTTAGTCACGCTTATGGTAATTACTGACTTCTATTTGTTATTATTTCTGAAAATGCCTTTCCCTCAAGCTACACTGTAAGGTCCTTGAGGACAAAAAAAAGTATCAAATTAGCTTAGAATACACCGCAACACTTGGAACAATATCTTGCTACAGCAAATACTCAAATACTCAATAAATTTATGGGTAGTAAACTATCTAACACCTTTTGCTCATTTTTGCATTCACATATTTCTATTAGGATAGATTTCTATTTGTTAATTTCCTCTGTAAGGTTGTTAAATCCTTAGGAATAGGAATCAAACACATCTTTTAGTAACAGATAATCAATTATTTATAAAAGTCTTGTAACCTGTTAAATACAAAGCAATTTTACTAGGTGTTACATTTCACTTATCCCTTGCTCTTCTTCTTGTTTTAAATTTTTCAGGAGGAGGTACATAAAACAAAAGAAAAATGCTATTTGTTTCATTATGATTTGTCAATGATTAATCCACAATTAAATTGTGATTATTAGGGTAACCATTAGGGTTAAAGCTATTTCTTGATCCAATTAAATCTTTGCAGGAGAGCATAAGCTGCTGCATAACTTCTTAAAAATAGGCACAATTAGATATCCCAGTAGTGTATGAATCAGGTAACTCTTATTTGGCAGATTTTGGAAGGAAAAAAGCATCAAATGACCAGTCATTTCCCTGAGTGCCTCTCTTATTTTAATAGCTATTGCTCTCATTCCATGCTCATCTCCCCTGAGATACTGTGTTGGATTCTTTTCCTGAATAAGTCTTTCAAAAATTAAAGATAAATACAAGCCTCAGAATACCAACAACATTTCTCTCTGAGACATTTCTTATATGTTAAACCAAAACAGGGTGACATTAGAGCCCAGTCTTGCTCAGATCAGGTGAAGCCTTCCCTGAGTAAATCTATTACACAAGACTGTTCCCTCAGCTCTGAGCCAAAAGAAACAAGAGTAAAAGCACAATAATATGGTAATATCATTCCAAGATCCCAAACGTATCTGTAAAACCTCAGCTGGAAGTTGATTTAACCTCTCTGGTATTGTCATGTGACCCCCGAGGTGGTACCTTCCCTTCTGTAAGTGAGTAGAACGATCACCATTACCCGTGGAAGCCAGAGTTCCCCAGTGACTCGGAAGAGTCTTGAGAAGGGATAAAGTTTCATAGCTTATTGCAATTCTTCCAGCACTGAAATCTCCTGGAGCTGAAACTCATTCAGAAATGATGAGGCATTTGAAGCTGCCTGAAATAAGGGCTCTCTACTAAAGTGACTGACTAGTCCATATCCTACCTGAGATAATGATGAAAAATCACGTTCAGGAAAAAAAAAAAAAAAATCCATTCCTACAATGGAGCTGAGACAGTGATTCTTAAGCTGACTTTGATTCAGGCTTGTTGAACTCTTTCGATTCCTAATAGCCCATCTGCCCTGGAGATAGGAAATGCTGCACTGATCTTTTAATTTCTCCCATCCAATTCCTGTGATAACTTCTATATTCTGGGTAATTAGAGAACTGAGCAAACAAGTTGCCACCCTTCCAAAACCAGGATAAGTGCACTGTTACAGGTTTATCCATCTTATTTTCAGAAAGCCTCCCCTCCATAGCACAATCTCGCCCTGGTATCTCTCCCTGGGCAGTTTCCCACATTGCGGGAGTGTGTGGGGTGGGGAGAGAAAGTTAACACGTGGGGACTTAACTGAGGCTAACCCAGAACTTGGCTGTCATCCCACAAGAAGCAAAGCAGGAATGACAGGCCCCCTTTGCATTCACAAAATACTTGTTGCCACATCCAAACAGATTTCAAGTGCAATGGTGATCATTGGCTCATAAGCCTCCTTCCCACTGGCTTCAGACCGTGCATATTAAAAGTGGGAATCATTTGACCAGGCTGGTGATAATTGCATTTTGTGCAGCACCCTTACAGCTACAGGACACACTGCATGAAATGGGGGAGGCTCTCAGCAGAGGCCACGTGTTTGGGGGACAGCTAAACAGAGGCAGAGAGAGTTGTAGCTACACAACAATGAAAAAGAGAAGAAAAGACGTTCACAGAAGAGGAAATTAAACAACTGACTCACACAAAGATGATAAATGAAAAAACTAAACACCTCATGATGGTTTAGTGAGCAATTTAAGGTCAGCTGAAGTGAAGCAGGATGGCAGAAGGTTAAGGCAACTACTTAGTCTCTAAGAAGACGTCTCATTACTTACGTGGAGACTAGCCTGGCTCCAAAGAGAGGGGTTTTATGTTAGTTTGCCCACTGGAGGTAAAACCGAAAGGCAGCAACAAGGAATGGATGTGTAAGGCTACATATAATCCCACATAGAAAACGGCTATTCCACTGTGGCAGCCCTACTGCCTTCTACTGGCGACTCTCCATGGGTACTGTTATTGTGGAAACAAGCAACAAGCTACTTCCAAGAAAAGAGAAACATTAAACAAACAAACAAACAAACAAAAACAGGGAGATCTGGAGGTTTTTTTTAAGAGCATAAATGCAAAGGACAAAATAAATGGGTTAAAGAGGCATATTCAACTTTTTTAGAACAGTGAAATGAAGAGCAGGGGGAGAGAGAGCAGGAGAAAGAAAGGGAGGAAGAGCTCTAGAGAAAGAAGAGAGCCTACTAAAGAAGCCAGCCCCCCTATACAGACAGCCTGACGCCAGATGGCTTCTTCTAATAAATATTCAACCTTAACTCTGTTCCCATGTAACTTTGTTGTAAAGCTGCCAGCACACCCACACAGATCTGGGCCAGCAAAATGATTACAGTAGTACAAACAAAATAGTGCAATAGAGGAAACAGACAGACAGGGTCCTGTCCACAGACAGTCAGAGCTGGAAGATGTGAGCTGACGGACCTTTAGATTTAATGCTTCGGAACTCCTAATAATAAGTAGCATTGGAGGGGAGGGGACCTCAAAAGAGAAGAAACATTTAACTCTTTAGTATGCTTCAAGTTTCAGCATTGACACATGTACAACTGTTTCTTTAGAGATTACATATGAGACACTATACTTCAAATATTATTTTCCAGTGTAACTTCTATGTTTAACTACATTTAGAGTAATAACAACCTCACTAAATTCCCCCTTTTTTAAATTGCAACAATCTATAAGACTTTGTATTTTAAGAGTCATCAGTTGGATAAAATAGATGATTCACTAGAATTAAAAAAAAAGGAGTAATTCTCCATCAGTGTCTTCTTCTCCCTCTCCTTATCCCACCCCAACCCCTCCTTACCCCAAGCTATTTAGTATTTAAATTCTATCTAAATATATAGACACCTCTGGATCTATTGGGAGGGAAATTTAATGTGCATTTCAATGTTTTGGGGAGATAAATTGAAAATAATGATGCCAGAATAAAATGACATTTTAATAAAGTAATATATGGAGATTTTGAACCAAATAATGCCAAAACTCAGCTTGAGGAAAATTTGGTGATTTTGGTGATTTTGATTGAGGTGATTTGGTGAAATATTATTTTAGAAATGCATACTTTGGAGTACATTAAAGTGCAATGTTAGAAACAACTACTAAAGCTTTTGCAATTTTAGTTTTCCAATGGTATATATGAACTTATAGACAGGTATGGACAAAAACAACTTAGTAATAAAATACAGCAGCTTGGAGAAAATCATCTAAAATTCTTGGTATAAAAATGAGTTTCCAACTACATTTTATTTTCTATTTCTTGATCTGGTATCTACAATTGTCCAAAAAGGAAAAATCCTTAAAAGTATTCATCATAAACTAAGGCTTCTCGTACCTCAAAATCAAGAATATACTTTGTGGGGTTATCTGTGAGCACTGATAACACTGCGGGAATGGAGATGTAAGAAAAACCAGCACACAACAACAAAAAAATTAAACACTTACAAAGAGCTAGATAAGTTTTGTTAAGTGCATACTGTTGTTTTGACAGTTTGAGAATCTGCACAGATTTTACATTTTATTACACTGACATCAAAAGCTGTATTGATAGGAAAGGACCATGTTTCTAACAAAGAGAGACAGATAAAAATTAGCATGTATCTTCTGGTGATATTGAGCTTTCTAAGGGTAAGTTATAGAATTTTCCCTTCCTGCAGAGCACTGGCCCAGGGAACTGCAAAGGCATTGGAAGTTTAAAGCTTCACAATTAAGGACATGATAGAGACAAAACCTTGAAAAGATGTGTATAAACTGCACACATGAAATGCAAACAATGCAAACATATCCATATACAAAATATTCAGTTGTGCATTCAAAAGAGGTAATGGCATGCAATAATTGGAAATTATTTGAACATCTGTTTGCACATTAATCTGCATATTTTTGCACGTGCAATCATCCATTTGCATCAGCATATTTTGGATGTCACATGCACACGTTAGACACCTGTTATTAAAAACTAGGTCCATAATATGCTGCTAATTCTCTTAAATATAATTCTATTTACATGAGATTTATCATGGTTTCCAAAAGGTGGTACATTTTAAGAGAAGTGAACGATATACACAGGATGATATTAGAAAGTATGTATACTTCTCCTCATCTATGCATGGGCAGTAGACTTCAGGGTTCAAAGAGAGAACCAAATTGGTAGGTAATGAAAGCAAAACAACATGGCAGAGATGAATCATGACACAATCCAGATCCTTCCTTCTGGTAGAAAAATGATCAGCCTCTGAGGAATAAATTGAGAAGTCATGCTCATCAACTGTGCCAAGCATATGTTTATCTAGCACATAGTACATGGTCAATAAATATTTGCTGATTACTTGGCTAATAAAGGAATGTATAATTTAATTTAATGTCACCTTGAGCTAGTGGTTACTGAGGTTGGATGATATATCAGACTGTATTCTGACTGCCTTTGCAGGCCTATCTCATTTAATCCACATGGAAAAAGCCTTTGAGCAAATATTGAAAGACAGCTAAAAAGATTGCTGCTTACTAGGAATGTGATCTTAGACTAATTTCTCTACTAATTGATTTTGTAAACTGGGTGCCTGGGTTGAGTAGGCACTACAAATGGTGGTGCCTACTATCCCCTTCGTTAACCATAGCAGACATAAAAAACTCTATCCTGGCACTTTTTCCCACTGAGCCTAAACTTAGCCATAAATTCTTTCTTAACACAGCACTCCAGGCAACCACCACCAACTGATCAAATTTGGCACACAAGATGAATATTTTCTATCCCTGGACTATATTATCTCTAAAGCCCCTTCCATAAACTAAACCAAGAACTTGTACAGAATACTAAAGTATGTTGTTTTTAAGAAACTATCCTAATTATTTGGTTGATTTCTGATTACAGTATCTCAAATATACTCTAAAAATAGTTGACCATTAGTTAAATTTGAGAAGTGCTTGCTCCATGTAGAATTTCACTTTAACCCATAAAAATGTGCTAAAGCAAAATAATATTCAATATATTTCCCTCTTTTGGATTATCCATAAAAATACTTTCTTCCAGGCAGTTATGCAAAGCGGATCAGGAAAGCAGCATGAAGCAATACTTTGCACAACACAGCCCTTTGGTATGGAAGAAAGACAGCAGCCGTGGTCCCAGCTTCTGCCAGACAGAGCGTTGGTGGTGTGACAGAAAGCACAGAAACCTGGAGGCATGTTAAAAGGACATATTCAGACGACTCAAGTGATATGGAAAGATGGGAAACAAATGTAGCTCTTAGAGAGGATGGTTTTTTGAGAAAAATTGCTGGGAAATCCTTCAGTGTGATAAGCATTGCAAACAGCTGAAATGAATCTGTCAAAAGTGTGTACTCAGTGTTTGCTTTGTGTCCAGCTCTGTGATACATTCTGAGGGAAGTACAATAAAAGACTATAACACAGTGCCTGCTTTTGGAGATTTTACATTTTAGTTGGAAGAAACAAAACTTATAACTAACACTACATAACTGCTCATAAGCCAAGGATACTCTTTTTTTCCAGCTACATCTATACCCATATGGACAACATTTCAATCAACTATATAACTTTGAATCACATGGCTCCAACAAAGAATGATCTTTATGAGGTAGCAAAATGCCCCCTATTGTGGCTTGGTCACTTGGGTGATTTTCTTAGCTATTTATTGTGTCATGCCTCTTCATTTCATAATGATGGTAGAGACACATCCTTTTAGCCTGCACATAATACAATACCTCTAGCTTCTAGAACTGTCATCCAAATTTACCCTAAAGGATCACCATTCTCCCAGCCTCAGTCTTTATGGATTGGGTGGGGCTGACCTTCAAACCCTAGTTTCAAGTGTGGACACCTGATCCAAGATGGACAATGGCCATCAACCCTAACGTTTGCTAGGACTGTGATGAAAGAGAAACCCAGTGCATGACTGGACTGACTGATGGCTATGGGTAGAAGTTAACTAACAGTAAGCCCAAACAAGGAAAGCAGAGCTGAGAGATGGAAACAGGCCAGTCCCTAGTGGCACAATATGAGCACTGGGATATAGCAATGTCTGATTCTAGCTGTTTTCCTGGAATTTTCAGTTACCCAAACTAACAAATTCTTCCTTCCCCTGTCCCAGCACCCAGCTTATACCAGTTAAAATTGGATTTCTATCACAAGCAATCAAAACAACCTGGCAAATTCAATCCACATCACTGACATGCATTGAGAAGTCAATTGGTCCCACTTAACACAGCACATGCAAAAAGAACTTAAATCACTTTCCCTAAATCACAGGTCAACAAAAATACAGAAAGTAAAGGCCTAGCGTTTAGGAACAAGATAAGTTGAAGCACCACATTATTATAAACTATTTTCTATAGGGTTTTTTTTTGCTTTTTTTTTTTTTTACCTTTATGAGAACTGATAACCAGGTCCTATTTCTCTTCACATTATCCAAGACCCTCCTGGGAAATGTACCCTCTAGGAAATATTAGGACACAAGATGACTGCCATAATTACCCTTCACTAATCTTCCCTTGAATTAGGATCCTTTCAAGTTGCTACTAGGAAACCTTTATGAGAACAGAGTATCTAATTATTGTGAAGAATTATCAGAATTCCAAGAATTTCACTTTTAGGTCTATTTATGGGACTGTAAGTGTTAATTCTCAATTTAGAGCCCCTTTTTCCCTCTGCGTATTTTTCCTATGTGTCCAGACAGCTCTCACTGAGTCTGTCAGAGAGATGCCCAAGTAATACAAATTTTACCTCAGAATCCAGGATATCACCTAGGGACGACAGCTGATGATCACTCTTTAAGTCTTCTCAGAATACTGGCAGGACACTAGGTATTTTTGCCTGACTCCAGGAAGTAATTCATGCAATGGAATTAGCTAGCTGGTGAAAATAAGTAATCAAGAAACAACCGAGATGAGGTGGGGTGAAGTTTATCACACACAGTATCAGAGTAAATTGCAACAGCTACCTAACTGAACCGCCAAGCCCTTACCTCGTTGCCTAACCTAAGAAGTCACCCTGCTCTTAATGAATGTTAGCTGTCGGACTGTCTCTATCACAGCATCCTTACTACCGATCACTTTTAAACTCAGCACTTGTTCTTTTTCAGTCTACTTCCTGTTTATAAATTGCTTCTATTTTGAGCGGTATGTTTACTTTTTCACCTTTTTGTAAGAGGAATTGCATTTTATTAGCTAGAATTCAAATACAGCTAAGTGAAGGAAACTCAATAAAGGGACTAAAAAAAAAATTTTTCATCCAATAAATTTGCTGTGAAATGCCAGGTTTGTGGCTGTGCCTACAGTCATTTTAGTTATAAGACACATAGTAGGAAACGGTTTTGGTGTTTTCAGCCATTAGTTTATAAATTGAATAAGATAGATGTGTTCATTCATATGAAGTAATGTAATTTTTCTTGGGAAAGTTTAATATTATACAAATCCATTAACATATTTACAAATTAATCTTCCCTTAGGAAAAAAAGATGGAAGATTTACGGAAGGAAGGGCTTTATTACTTTTAAAACTGCATTTTTAAAGAAAATAAAAGAAAAGAAGGAAAATTATATTGAACCATAATGCCTTTTTATGACTAACAGTTTTGTAAAGCCAAAATTTATGAAAGGAGGGAAGAACAGAGAAAAGGTTTTCAAGGAGCTCACAGAAATTGCCCCTCCTATATCACAAGTTGCAAACTCCTGTAAAATTGAACTTGTTTATGTGAATGCAAGCTAAATGGCATTAATTAGACACTTAAGGCTATTACTGTGACTTTCCCCGGAATAATTTTTTTTTTTTTGTCTAAACTCTGTAGCTACTTACTTTAATTTTTGACAAGGTGGGACTTTAAATCTTCACAACATCAATGACAACAACAAAAACCCGTGTTCATTTAGTTTCTTCCTCAAACTCTCAGTGACTCGTTAGTGTTGAACAAGTAACTGACAACATAATTAATTCCTAACAATCCACTGTCATAAAGTAGACTTTCCGACAGAGAAAATCTTGAAGTGTAGGATAAAGGAAGTCTCAATTTACATACAAATTCCTGACATATTATAAAAAGGAAGAAACCTGATTTGACTTTCCCCCAGATAGTCTCATTTTGCTCATCTGTAGCATTTACTTTGTGAATGTCCTTTTTTTTTTTTTTAAGGAAAGGTTAAATGGACTTTCTACACAAAGAATGCAGCATATTATGAACAGCAATCTTATAAATAAGATGAAAATGTTAATGATTTATTTATAACCATTTTTGCAACATATCTAACTACTGTAAAAAATATTACTTATATTAAGGTATTCTTCCATGGGAAACATGTATTGCAACACTTTTTAACATTATCATACATCATTCTTCAGATTGAAAGTCATATAGTATTAATTGAAAATAAAAATAAATGGCTGCTATTTATTTATCAATCACCTCCTATATTCCAGGATTTGACTAAATGTTTTTAATGCGTTATGTTATTTAACACTCACAACAATCTTAACTTGTAAATACTGTGATTATTTACATTTTACAGATGAGAATATTAATCTTAAAGATATTAAATATCAAAGACACCCATCTAAATGATGGAGCCCAGAATGGAATTTTGGTCCCTCTGATTCCTGAGTCTGCACCATTCATTTTACTCTATACCTTGAAATTCAAGTAATTAAACTTCCTTTCTAATATCTTCAAGCCTATGTAATAAATGAACTACTAATATCAAATGAAATAATTTCAGAGATATGGACCTCACTACTATAATTTACCAATGACAAAAATCTCCTTTGCTATACATTGAAATTCTACCTCCATAATGTATATCCACTGGTTCTGTGCTGTTTTTCTTCATTTTTGTTTTTCTGTTTTCAGTTTGTCTCCTCTGGAGCATTACACGGTCATTTTGCTACCATGGCTCCCATAAAGCTTCTTATTTTCATACTAAACATACTCACCTGCAATGGTAGCCTCTGAAAGGATATGTTGTCAAGTTCTCTCACTACATCTTCTTCTGCACCTAGGTTGACTCTTCTTCCAAATTCCTCTTTACAAGGGCCACCTCAGCGGGTCACAACCTTCCATAAGGATTTGATGACTAAGAATACTATGACTTTCAATTCACATCTACAATCTCTTTCACGTCAAATCACTAACATTACATGTAAAGCCAATTTAATTCTGCGGTTAGCTAGAGATCTAGTAAACAAATGGTATTCCTGAAAGGACTCAAACTTTTTTCCCCTTTTTGAATGATTTATTAGGTGAATGATTCAGGAATAGCTTTGGATAGGAAATAAACCTATGAGGCAATCCTACAGAGACAAGCCTGAAGACCCTTTCCTCATAATCCTTTAGTGATGGTCATGAAATCAACCAGAAGTAAAAAAAGTAGTACTTTGTGTCTAAAGTCACCCTACTGTTTGAGCACAATGATAGAATGGAAGCCTTTCCTGATGCTATGTATGTGGGAAAAACTGAATTCACCAAATTTCACTGGGAATACTTGAAGATCAATCTGAAAGGACCCCCAGAGAGCCTTCTTACCCATATTGAAATATTAAATTCCTATGACAGTGATGTGGAGTCATGGAACACAGATATAAGCGTATAATAGAACTATGTATAGCATTTCTGCCTTCAATATATCAGTTCATATTAATAGGCATCGTAGAAAAGGGATGGCTGTTGGTTCTCTTCATTCAAGAGAGAAATTGAGAGCTGGAAATGCTAAATAGCCTTTTGCATTTCACCCAGTAAATGGCAGTGGAGCTGAGAGAAACAAGATTGGCCTTCCTGTTTCATGCACTCTACAAACTTCCTCTCATGAAATGTGCTGCAGTCCATCACACTTAACCTGCACTTTCCACACCTCCAGAAGGAGATATCCACAGATATACCTATTTACTTTGGCATGAACTCAAAGAAATAAGCTTGCAAATCAGGCCTTTTCTTTGTGCACTAACTTTAATTTCTCCTTTCCACACTTGCACTGTAAGAACATCAGGTAGACCCATTTACTTCCACCCCCTCATCCCACTGCTTCTCCTAACGTGACATATTAATTATGGCTCATTTGAAATTTTTTCTTACAAATGTAGACTGAGACTTCAACACCTAAATGAATTATATATACACCGTACAAGACTGTTTGTTCCAGGTTTCTTAAAAGGAGAAAATGAATGCAGTGTATTAATCATCAAATTGATGTCTCTGATTGAAAAATGAATTATTTGCATGAGTAACACGGGGTTTTTTAATATGTTACTCTCTAGGATGAAATTAAAGCTCTGTATAGGCTACACAATCATGGTCAACCCAAGTTGTTGAGTCTTACTGTCAATTGGTTCTGTAGTTATCAATCAAATTTACTGGATGGTAATCCAAATTAGATTTTTAGAAGGTCTAAAAATCAAGGTTGACTACTGCAGACCTAAATATCTTTTACACACAAAGAATGAATGTACCTCCTAGTGTGGATTTACTTATGTTTTTAAACTTAACTTCCAAGTACAGAGTAGGAAAGACAAGTGGAATAGCCATAAAATAGATTTATCCAGTCTATAGTCCTTCTGATTTAACTTCTTAGAGAGTAAATTCTTCATGTTTTTTATTTTATTTAAAACCATTTTACAGATACACCACACATGCAACTCAAAATTACAGGGATGAAACTACCAATAAGATCAACTATACGGAGAAAGACATAAAATTCAAGAGGAGAAAAACCACCTTGAATAGAATGTAAGTAGTCTGAGTAGTCGTTGAAACCATCACATAGAATGTGCATGAATCAGTGGGGGGGAAAAAAAAAGAATACCCTATGAGCATAATTTATTAAACTCCGCAGGTAAAGGAAATGCATTCAATGATGAGAGTTCTATTATAGACAGGAGAGCCTCATTGCTTTTTAAAAAACTTTAAATGTGTAATGGCACCAATTCAAAAGAATTTTATTTATTTAAATAATGGTAGTGAGTGGGAAAATGTTGATGGGGCCCTGCTCAATGTAGTTACTGGAGGTCCTGGGCTTATGGAGGCTCTGCCATATTCAACACATGGCTTCTAAGGTTACTATGGGGACTGTTTCCCTTCCACTCAGCAGGTAAGGGAGAAAAGATTGGAAAAGTGCTTGCAGTGATTTTTAATAGGCCAGGCCTGGATGAGATGCACATCTCTTCTACTCACATCCTATTGGTTAGACCTTGTCACATGATCACAATAAAACACAATAGAGATTGGAAAAATGTAGCTGTGTGGTCATGAAGAAGAGAATACTATGGATTTTTTTTTTTTAATAGCTAGCAGTTTCTGCCACTATCTGCTCTTCTAGTCACCATAGTCATGTTCACCCTTCTTCCCCCACATAGAACACATTCAATAATATCCTGAAAAGAGACAATCCACTTAGTGCATCCAGCTCAAAACCCATGGGTCACTGAGTTATTCTCTCTGTTCAAACTTGAGGTGGTTTCTTGTGGTCCTGTGAGCTGTGAACCACGAAAGCAAGTTCTTCCTCCTTCCCATACATACCTCTTCATCAATAGTGGGGCAGAAATAAGATACCTCTGATAAAGACTCCACGATGAAGAGAGGAAAGTGGTAGACACACAGTGATCACAGCTCATAGCAATGATGAAATCTTGCTGGGCAGAAACAGGGAAGACACAATTCATGAGAGTTGGGCAAGTACCAAGACACTGATTTAACTCTCTAGGAGCAGCTACTGTGTCCACTATTCTCCATGACCCTGGCTGTACCCTCTGTTTTTGTTTTTGTTATTTGTGTTTTTTCCCCTGTCCATTATCCTACATGGCCATATCTGAAATGAACACTAAAAGAAATGCACTCACTTTCAAAAGTCAAATCATTACTGTCTATTTCCTGCTAATGTAATTTTGGGGAACCAAGGGTTGTTTTATAATCACAGAGTTTTGTAAGGCTGGAATTATTGTTTTATTGGCAATACAATTCCCTCAAGTTCTTAGTTGGCCTCTGATCTATTTGTTTCCAGTCAGTTCCATGAGTCAGTAATAATTACCTAAATTCTTTTTCAGATTTAAGACTTGGACCTCTTTTACTTATTTGTTTATTTAAATTTTCATTTATTTGTTTATTAACTTGCTTTGCTTTCCACCTCGCAGCCTTTCCTCTCAACCTAATAGCAGTTACTTCGGGTCTTCTAAAACAAAACAGGATTTGACGGGAAGGTAACCCACTTAATTATTTTGAGATATAATTCACATACTATACTATTTACCCATTTAAAATGTACAATTAAATGGTTTTTAGCATATTTACAGATATTGCATCTTCACCACAGTCAAATTTACAACATTTTTGTCACCTCACAAAGTAACATCATTCTCTTTAGCTACCACATACCTACTCCTCCATTCCCCCAACTCTAAGAAAACTACTATTTCTGTCTCTATAAACTTGCCTATACTGGACGTTTCATAAAAATAAGATCATATAGTATGTGGTCTTTTGTGACTATCAGCTTTCACTTAGCATGTTATTTTCAAGGTTTATCCATATTGAAGTATGTGTTAGTACTTCATTTATTCCTTTCTATGGCTAAATAATATTCTGTTGCATGAATATATCATATGGTGTTTATCCATTCATCAATTGTTGAATACCAAGGGTGCCAAAAAATTGTACACAAGCAGACACTTTGGTCAACATTGCTCAAGCAGTAGTTCACGATAATCTGAAGTGTGTGAACTCTGATGGTAAATACTTTGAGCACCTCTTGTAATTGCAGAAGTCAAACGTGACTTGTTTTCAACTTCTGTTATTGGTAAGTATTGAATATTATAATTTCAATACAGTTTTCCTTTCTTAGAATGTGTATAGATATTTTTGGCACCCTCTGTATTTCAGCTGTTTCTACCTTTTGGCTATTATAAATAATGCTACTACAAACATTCATGTACAACTTTTTCTGTAGACATATGTTTTCATTTCTCTTGGAGTGGAATTATTGGAACATGTGGTAACTCTATGTTTAACCATTTGAGAAACTTCCAGACTGTTTTCCAAAGTGGCTGTACCAATTTATATTTCTACTAGCAGTGTAGGAGGATTCCAATTTTTGCACAGCTTCACCAACAATTGTTATTATTTGACTATTTGATTATAGCCATTCTAGTGTGTGTGACATGATATCTCACTGTGGTTTTCATTTTCATTTCCCTGGTGACCAATAATAGCAAACATTTTTCAACTGTTTATTGGCCATTTGTATGTCTTTTTTGGAGAAATGTTGAGCCTTTAACCATTTTTCAATTGGGCCTTTTTATTACTGAGTTGCAAGTGTTTTTATATATTCTAGAAACAAGTTCCTTACCATATATATGATTTGCAATTTTTTTTCCTATTCTGTGGTTTCTTAAAAGTTAACTTTGATGAAGTCCAATTTATCTATTATGTTTGTTGCTGCTTGTGCTTTTGGTGTCATATCTAAAAATCCATTGCCAAATCTGAGATCAGGATCATTTACCCCTATGCTTGCTTCTAAAAGTTTTATGGGTTTAACACTTGTGTTTAGGTCTTTGATCCATTTTGATTTAATTTCTGTATATAGTGTGAGGTAAAGTTCCAATTTCATTGCCTTGCATGTGGCTATATAGTTTTCCCAGCACCATTTGTTGAAAAGACTATTCTTTTACCATCAAATGGACACCCTAGTCAAAAATCAGTCAACCATAAAAACGTGAGTTTATCTCTGAACTCTCAATTCCATTTAATAGATCTAAATATCTAGCTTGATGCCAGTCCCACGTTGTCTTGATTACTCTTGCTTTGTAGATGTTTTAAAATCAAGAATTGTTAGTCCCCCATCTTTATTCTTCCTTTTAAAAATTGTTTTGACTATTCTGGGTCCCTTACAATTCCATATAAATTTTAGGATTAGGCTGTCAATTTCTACAAAGAAACCCAATGGAATTCAGATAGGCATAGCTTGGAATCTGTAGATTAATTGGAAGTGTTGCCATTTTAACAATATTAAGTCTTCTAGTGCAGAAACATGAATGTCTACCATTTATTTAGATCGCCTTTAATTACTTTAAACAATCTTTTGTAGTTTTAAGAACATAAGTTTTGGAATTCCTTTTTTAACTTTATTCCTAAATATTTTGTTATTTTTCGTGTTATTGCAAATGAAATTGTTTTCTTAATTTTATTTCATAATGCTCATGGCAGGCATATAGAAATGATTTTTGTATATTGGACTTGTATCCTCAATCTTGTTGAACACATATCTTTGTTATAAATATTTTGAGTGGATTCTCTAAGATTTTCTATATATAAGATTTTGTCATCTCTGAATACAGTTTTACTTCTTCCTTTTCAACATGGTTATATTTTATTTATTATTCTTGCCTAATTTCCCTGGCTAGAATCTCTAATACAGTGGTGAAAAAGTGGCAAGTGTGGGCATCCTTGTCTTGTCCCCAAATCTTAAAAGGGAAGCATCCAGGCTTTCACCATTAACAATGATGGTAGCTGTGGGTTTTTCAGAGATGCCCTTTATTAGGTTAGTGAGGTTCCCTCCTAGTCCTAATTTGTTAAGTGCTTTTATTATGGAAAAGTGTTGGGTTTTGTCAAATGTTTTTCTGAATCTATTGAGACGATTATGTGGGGCTTTTTTATTTTATTGATATGGTGCATTACATTAATTTTCAGATGTTAAATTAACCTTATGTTCCTAGAATAAGTCACACTTGGTCATGGTTTAATTCTTTTATTTATACCAGATTCAGTTTGCTAGTATTACCAGATTCAGTTTGCAAGTATTATGCTGATGATTTTTTTAATCCATATTCATAAGACACAGTGATCTATAGTTTCCTTCTCTTATGATGTCTTTGTCTACTTTTAGTATCAAAGTAATACTGTTTGCATTTACAACTTTTTCCATTCCTGTACTACTAATCTGTTTGAATATTTGAATTAAAAGTGTGTCTTAGACAGCAAACAGTGGGTCTTCCTTTTTCATCTAGTCTGACAACCTCTATTTTTTTATTGATTGTTTAGTCTATTCACATTTAATGTATAATGATACCATTGAATTTATGTCTGCCATCTTACTTTTTTATCTATATATCACAGGTCCATTTTTATTCCCTTAGTCTTCTTTACTGCTTTCCTTTGCACTAAGTGAACATTTTCTAATGTAGCATTTTAATGTCTTTAATGACTTTTTTACTATATATTTTTTTAGTTATTTCCTTAGTGGTTGCTCTAGGGCTTACTATACACCTCTTAGCAGAAACAGCTTCAGTTTTACACTAACTTAATTCCAGTGAGATATAGAAATGTTATTCCTATATAGCTCTATTCCATTTTCTCCCTTTTGGGGGTATTATTCTTATATATATTATATCTATAAATGTTATAAACCCAACAATACATGTATTAATATGATCATATATCATTTAAATAAACTAAATTGAGAAAAAACAAGTAAATATTTATAGCTTTTTAAAAGTATTAACATTTTTGTTTATCATTTCTGCTTGTCTTTACTTGTTCCTGTGAATTCAACTTACTATCTGGAGTCATTTACTTAGCCCAATGCGGCTTTCTTCTCACCTACTTCCTGGTGCAGTTATTGACAAATATATTGCATTTCTATATGTTACAGACCCAATAATACATTATATGCATGTGGCTTTATATAACTGCTTTCTAAATCAGTTTAGAGAAAAAATGAGAATAAATATACATTTGTATTGCCTATTAAAATTATATAATGCCTTTACCAGTGTTATCTTTTGTATTACTTTGTTTGGATTAGAATTACTCTCTGGAGTCACTTGCTATCGGCCTGAATAAAATCCCTTTAGTATTTTTTATAAGTCAAGTATGCTAGTAAAAAATGTTCTCAGTTTATGTTTACAAGGGAATGTCTTATTTTGTCTTTGATTTTGAAAGAGGTTTGCTGGATACAAATTCTAGATTGATGATTTTTTTTTTCTTTGAGCATTTAGAATATGCTGTACCATTGTTTTTTGGCCTCCATTGTTTCTGATGACAAGTCAGCTGTAAAACTTATTGGGGTTCCCTTGTAAGTAATGAGACATTTTTCTTTTGGCAATTTCAAGATATTCTCCTTGTCATTGCTTTTCTGCATTTTTACTATGATGTGTGTATTTGCAGATTTCTTTGTGTTTATCTTAACTGAAGTTTACTGAACTTCCTAGATTTGCAGATTAATGTTTGTCAATAAATTTTGGAAGTTTTTAGCCAATATTCTGTTACTCACTCTCTTCTTTCTGGTCTTCCCACTAGGGGTATATGTTGGTGTGCTTATGGAGTCCCACATTTCTCTGAGGCACTGCTTATTTCCTTCATTCTTTTTCTCTCTGTTCTTCAGATGCATAATCTCTATCAATCTATAAATTTGCAGGTTCTTTCTTCTGACAGTTCAACTTTAGTATTGAGCACCTTTAGAAAAATTTTAATTTCAGTTAGTATTTTCTTGACTCCAGAATTTCCATTTGGCTTTCTTTTTATAATTTCTATCGTCTCTTCATTGATATTCTGTATTTGATGCATCACAATCTTTCCGTTTTTAATCATGGTTCCTTTAATTCTTTGAAAATATTCACAATGGCTATTTTGAAGTCTTGTTGTTCTCACTGATGGCTTCTGTTGCCTGCTTTTTTCCTAGCATATGGGTCATACTTTTTTTTTTTTTAATTTGCATATCTGATACTTTCTTTTTTGGTCAGAAACTGCATGTTTTAGATAACTTTAGGTTGATGCAAAAGTAACTGTGGTTTTTGCCATTTTTAACCTTTTAAACCGCAATTACTTTTGCACCAACCTAATATATTACAATAAATCCAAGTACTCAGTTCTCCTTCTTCAGGTCTTATTATTGTTATTTATTTGCTTATTTGTTTAGTGACTGGCTGGATTATTTTAGTGAAGTCTATTACCTTCATAGTGTGAAGCCTCTGTTGTTGCTCCTCATTGGGTGCACCTATGGATATACCCTTGGAATGCCCTGGGATGACAGTGGTTTGGGCAGAGCTCTCTTTGACTGTCTTTGCCCTGAGCAAACTGTTAAGCTCTGCTAATTGCTAGCTGATCATTCTACTGTTTTCAACCTGAGGATTAATTACTTCACATACTAACCCAAAAAAGTGCAGGCTCTTTTGAAGGTACACTTAGTTCCTAGGTCAGTGTTTCAGGTTTGTTCTGACACCAAGACGGCTCCTTTCAGCTGTCCCTGTCCACATTTCTCTCCAGCAAACTAGCAAGTTTAGCCTACAATTTAGCCTACATCTCCATTGAGTCCAACAATATCACCTTCACCAAACTGCGACTCTTTTTTGAGAATGCCTTTAGACTTGAATCTCTCCATGCTCTGTTGCAAATAAAGTCAATTAATCTGGGGATTAATTTGGAGATATCTATTCCATGCTAGTTTCTCCTCCCACCACCTCCCAGAAAAATCTTTGAGTCATCCCTAGGGTAATAATGGCATACTTTTCTCTGAACAACATGACTTTAGGAGCTTAGCCCTTGAAGAGGGGCTGGGGAGTGGAAAGCAGCCCCAGATCATCTCAACTTGCCTCAATGTAAGATTTCTCACCCCATGAGCCAGGGCAAAGTGATCAGGGTTCAATTACCTTCAGTGGTACCACACCCAGTTAGAGCTTCCATGTCATGAGAGGGAGCTGGGCAGCAAAAGAGGACTCATTTAGCTACACTTGCCCAGAACTTAGCCTCAGCAACAGGTAACTGAGGAAGAATGAGGAATGCTCATGCTGTGCTCCTCCCAGGCAGAGAGCTCTCCAACTGGGATCTGGGAGTGAAAGGGAGTCCTGTGTTCTATCTCCTTGAAATGAGAGGCAAAGTGAGATTTCAGGTCTTGGTTCAAATATCACACACTTTTATAATTCTTATCTATTTTAGATTTTCTTGAATAATATTTCTTCATTTGTTGTATGACCACTTTCAAAAACTTTAATTAAAAAATAAATAAATAACCTATCAGTTTTACTAGGAAGGTCTGAGATGCTTCTCACACTGTCATGTCAGTAGTAGAACTCCCAACCCACTTAATTTTATCTTTGCTATAATGGTGAGTCAGTTTTTTTTTTTTTTTTAATAAGATGTGTTTGGGAACTTTGACAGTCAAAGTTTTTATTTTTTTTTATTTTATTTTTCAGTCTTTTTACCTACACTTTGGAGTATAGTAGTAGACTTTGCATTCCCACGTGTTCATTTACACTGAAAAATTAACATATTCTTTTCTGATCTCATCTCATTCTTGTGACACCAAGCTAAATGCAGTAAAGAACAACACACAATTTTTCTGGCTCTTTCTAACAACGTTTTTCTAGATTAGCAGGCTCAGTATATCTGCCTTTCAGGTTTATGTAGGCAATAGTTTGACCAAATGTTTATCCACTGCATAATATATATCTCCAATATATTTCTATTTCCCAAAATTTATTTCCTTGCTTTCTGCTTCCCAACCATTAGAAGTCAATGGCCTATATTGAACGTTTTTAACATGGCAGCAATATACATCAAGATATTAATTTCTGTTTTAATTAGGTGAAGAAAACCATTAAAATGAATAAACTCAGTTAAAATTTATTTCTAGCTCATATAATAGCCCTGGGTTGGAGATGAGATCAGTATTAGGTCAGTACCCTTTATTCAAACTAATATAGAAATTTAAAAAATAGAAAAACTACCTTATGAGTGATAGCCAGGATATATTTCAGGCAACACACAACCTAAAATATGTTTTGTCTTACTTAAAAGTAAAAAAAAAATAAATAAATAAAATAAAAAAAAATAAAAAAATAAATAAAAAAAAATTATAAAACCTCTCTATATATAGACTTAAAGATTTTCGTGGGCATTTATATGCACAAAGCTTTATTAGGCTGAAAGCTTTTGTGAGAGGATATTTGCAAGCATGTTGAGAAGAGCATTTATAGAAGGTGCTAACATTAAAAGGGAGTTTCATTTCCTGAAGTGTTTTCATTTCACACATTTTGGGAGATAAGATTTGGAGAAAGAGATACAGGTTCCCCAATTCTCATATTTTCACATGAGGGTGGAATTTCCAATCCACTACTTAGAAGGGGAAATTAATGAGGGAGGGGTGCCTAAAAATTCTCTCAGTTTCTCACTCTATCCCATGGTGTTATGGAATTGTGCCCACCCTCCATTCATAGGTTGAATTCCTAAGTCCCAGGACCTAAGAATGTGACTTTATTTATAGATAGGGCCTTTAAAGAGGTAATTAAGGTAAAATGAGGTCACATAGTGGGTTAATCCAACATTATTGGTGTCCTTATGAAAAGGGATATTAGGATACAGATAACACAAAGACTTCGGGACAACCATATAAGGACACAGCTATCTGCAAGCCCAGAAGAGAGACCTCAGGAGAAACCAACCCTGATAACTTCTCCATCTCAGACTTCTATCATCCAGAACTATGAAAAAATAAATTTCTGTTGTTTAAGCCACTCAGCCTGTGGTATTTTGTTATGGCAGCCCTCACTAATGAACACACATGGTTGGAGGGATAACACACAATTGGGAAGTTTAGAAGTAGAAAGGCATGCTGGGAAACTTCCAGCAGTAAACAGTAGCCAGTGAGTAAGGCATTCATTCATTTATCCAGAAGATAGCTGTTATATAAGTATTACAGACCTAGTACTGTGTTAGATGCTGCGAATTCAGTAGCAAAACATTCTGACATGGCCCTTGCCTGCAAGAAACTAAGAAGCTAATGGAGAGGGAAAAAAATGAAGAAGTTTTGTGCACATGAGACCCCAGAATATGGAGGAAAACTGAGTAGTCTGGTTTCTTCCCAAGGCAATCTGGGGAGTTGACGTCCATATTGACCTACATTGGATAGTGGGAACTGAGGGAAAACGGAGACTGTGGGTCACAGCAGCCAGCCAAAATAATTTTCTGATCTTCTAACCAGATTCTTTTGATCCTATGGTGTTAAGGGGCAGCCAACCCTTCGATGGTAATTTATTTTGCACAGATGGAACAGGGCTTGGATATGAGCCACAGAGACAATTCCTGGCTAAGGGTTTCTCCAGTTGTCTAATGAATGGTTATAGCTATCACCAAAACTAAGCTGGTAAACTGAAGTATACAAATATATAAAGCAAACTCTAAATAATATGTATAGTCCAACTACCACAAATCAATAGTCGCGTATCGTTTATTTCAGAGTATGTATGCTATCATAATAATGAGGAAAGCACAGGCTTGGAACCAGATTCAATGTCAAATGAAACATACACATAATGAGTATTAGCAAAGTGCCAACTACTGCTAGGTACTGAGGAGAAAGTAGTGAGAGAGAGAAAAAAAATTCATGGTCCCTGTCATTGCAAACTTGGGCAAGTTATTTATTTTCTCTGAATCTGTTTTATTATATGATAAATAAGGAATTGTGATAGTGCTTTTGCATAGCTCTTGCAAAGAGTCATTTTAAAAAAAAAAGACATTTAAAAGTACTCAGCACAGTGCCTGGCAAATAACTATGTGTTGAACGTTATTTCCTTCTCACTTCTCTCGACTTTTGCTCTCTGAAAAAAGTACCCAGTTAAAAGAGTCCCTTTGGGCATTGTTCAAATGTGTTACCAAATATCATAATCTTCATAGCAAAAATCTAAGGCTTAGAGAAAGGTGACTGAAAGAGTCTGAATCTTGTATGACTAAACCAATTGTTACATCGTCATGGATAAAAGTTTTAGGATCTTAAGTGTATTCTTCTATAAGGTATAAATACATATATTAATTCTCTATTTTGCCAGTTCCCTCATCCTTACCTTTATAATATAGAACTCAGAGTGAAAAGCAAACATATACATTCAGTAATATATAATCATCACCCCTCTCTCTAGAAAAAGATAAAAGCAACACAAGATGAAGGGTGAATCAATCTCTGTCACCTTAAAAATGGTTCTGAAAATAGGGAACGTATAGTTCAGATAACATATGAACTATATGACTGCGTTATTTTTATTGTGTTGAGCCAAATTCTCCATGTACCGAAGCAATTGCCAGTTTGCTTAAGCACTTGAGGAAGAACTATTCCTTCCTTTTCAAAACTTCAGGGAGTAGCTTCAAATACTCACAGAATCTAACTTGCTTTGTCATAATCCAAAAGTTTTGGTTTGGTGCACATAGCCTAAAAATTACTCTCAAACCCTATACTCTTATCTGAAACTATGAAGTCAATGGATTGCAGACTTTAGAGGCAACAAGTCCCTTTCTCTTATCTCTGGCATCCCTTCTCTCCAGCTAGTCCACATCCCATGAGTCAGAACAATTTTGATTTGTAATAAAATGCTAACTTTTATCAGTGGGCTTTCTGCTTTTATTCTAATCCCAAAATTCCCTTCAAACAGCTTTCTTAAATCTGTTCCCTTTATTTTTTACTCTTGAAACAGTTGGGCTATAATTAGATTTAATGCATTACTATCTATCATATCGATCTGTTATTTATTTTATTCTATACAGGGGTCAAATCTAAGCTATTTAGGGATTGCCAACGGTGACTGTTATACTCAGATTTAAAACCACAGAATACCAAGTTACATTCTCATTTTTTCTCTATACTCCTCACATTTGTACATAAATGTATATATACTTCTTTCATTAAACTGTAGTGGTCTGTGATCAAATAAGTAATGCGTATAAAAAAAAATTGTTTGTAACTTATTTGGCTGTATGTAAAATATCCATAGCTGTGGTATGTAATGAAACCACCCTCTGTTTAGAGATCCCTGCAAAATCTACATGCAGTGGAGTTCATTTAAGAAAGAACATTCACACAATTTGAACACAGTGTTAGCAATATAATAAGCAGAGAACAATCTTCTGGGTAATACCAAAGTTTACTTAAACAGATTGATAACGCGCTCACCAAAAAAATAGCAGGCACAATTTTCACAGTTTGTTCCCTTCTGGATGACTTACTCACCAAGAAGATAGTACAATTACTGAACTTCATTGTAAATGCCTGGACCCCCTGATGCGCTCTGATGGGAAATCATCCAATAATAGCAATGGCATTTCTCTTTGTATCACATAGTTTTTGTGGCTGTCAGAAAATATATACACTTCATTAAAATCAAGAAATAAAAGAGGTACATGTAGAGAAAACAAGGTTAAAAATAAAAGAAGCACATGATTATTTTCTCTAGCCTTAATTTTTTTCCTCTTCCCCACAGATCTCTTTACAAATCCTTCACTGGATGCTCATTGATGAGCTTGGCCAATCAACGTGTCTCAATCAGAAGTAACTGGTCCCATAAAACCCAACATGATTTCCATAGCAACAGCCATGACCTTTCAGTTTTCCTTTTTGGTTCCAAAGCTGCCTTAGTGGTCATTCAAATCCTGAAAGTGTTAAGTGGGTGTAATCATAAATCAGCATTTTAAAGTCTGTTGCCAGCATGAACTCTCTATATTTAAAAGGGGAGGGGGAGATTTAAGGCCATACTCAGCAGGACTTCACAGTTGGTAAATTCAGCTTTCTGGTGATTTGGTAACTCTGAAATATAATGGCCTGTTTCTAAAATCTGGCTGTACAAATACAAAGCATATACAGATGTTCACATATGCCCATGAAATATTGCAAATAACAAATATAATGTGAAATACTTTCAGAGTGAAGTATCCTAAAATAAAAAATAAATGAATCAATCAATCAATTTAAAGGACATTTAAATACAGGGTTTATTTGAAAATACCTGTATTTTTTGTTCTATAGATAAAATTAGATCAATACCTTTGCTTCTGTTTATGAAAATTGGAAATAACGACAAAAAAGCAGAGGGCTATATCAAATTCACCTGTGACTTGCTCAATCAGGTGGAACTCATTCATACATTTCTTTGATGAATGTGAAACGTATAAGGACTTGTGTGAAGATCCAATGTTTGTAGTACAAAGCTTGAAATAAATCAATTTGAGATATTATATGCCTGCATCTCCATGCAAATAAGTTTCGAAATAATTTTTTAAAGTAAATTTGGCTAAATGAATAGTAATTGGGCATCTGCAAAACAATCAGTTATTTAAACGAAGTCTGTTTTTTTGGAGGACACAGGTTTTGTTGCATGGTTTAGCTGGTAGAAATAAAAAGCCAGATTATGCCGTCTATCACATCTCCAGACACACACATAGTTGAATATGGCAAAAATTCTCTCAAATTGGGCTGGTCAGATGTTTGGTAGAAAAGGCAGCCGTCTACATGACGTGCATTGGGAAATACAGAAGAGCACCTCTGCCAAAAATATCTGTTCCATTCCCTGTGTTCTGATTACCATTCATCCTGTAGCATTTAGAATTCCAATCACTAGTCATTATTTTTACACATCATTAAAAATATTTACCAGAAAGCAAGGATATTATTTAAGAAGCCACTAATAAGTCATTAACACCTTACCTTAAATTAAATCAATCAGACCACAGGGATAGTTTACTTAAAGGCTCTGAAGGTGTATAACAGCAAACAGGTAATTTTGATGGGTAAGGATTTTTAAAATGCAAATGTGGGGCCATTTTACAAGAAGAGCCCCTGTAACACTGGGCTGTTTGTCAGAGGAGACAAAATTGCAGAGGATCATACATTCAAAAGTTAGAGGAGACATCAATGGGAAAAAAAAACCAATGGCATCATTTCCCTCCAAAACAGCTAATATAAAACCTGAGTATGATTGACAGCTTTTGGAACACAGTAATAGTATGTGATTTATTCTCTCAGCCGACATAATACAGTCTTCAGTAACTGCTCTCAATACTGTATTCCTAATGACAATTTTGAGCGAGATATAGATTTCTCAGCACTGGCAGATACCTGATCTTAGTCTGAACCAAAGTATAGGGACTCAGCAAACACATGTTAACAGTTTACAGTGAGACACATGTTAACTGGAAGACTTGCATATAATGCCATCAATCACATTATTCATGGGAAGCATACGGTCAATTATTGAATTATTAAAGTTGTATCCAGATAGTTCTGAGACAAGTGATTAATGTCAGTTACGGTGTGTACGTGTGGTAGTGGGAGGACACACAACATAATGAACGATTTGATTGAGGTGACTAATTCAGGCAGATCATCTGACAACCCTGACAGGTAATCCTGTTCCAACATAGACACACCCTCACTCAGAGCATCACCAACTCCTTTAGACTACTGGCCTATAATCACATACATCGCTCTTATGGTCAATAAAGGAGACTTCAAAATAACAGCATTTTATTGAAAATTACACTAGAGGAAATTCTCTGAAGTAAATTAACATGATAAAAGACTAAAGATGTTACACAAATATATTTTTCATGCTTCGGGGCTATGCGTTTAACAGTTTTCTAACTGTTCACTCATTTATGAAAAAAAATACTTCAGTTATTATCTTCTAGAGTTGAAATTAGATATTTAATTGACTGGAGGGAATGAAAGTCGCTCACTTTTAGAGAGAGCAACTATTTTAAAATATTTCTATAAAATGCTTCATAAGACCACCATCAGCCCAAATTCTTGGCAAACATTCTACTGTGTATACATAGTTGCTTTTATAAATGTCATGGTGTAAGAGCTAACTCCTTCAGAAACATGTTTATCTTAATTAGGAAAGTCAACAGACTTCTAATGGGAAGAAATGGGTATTTTTCTCTGTGGTATTGACGACATCAAAGGCCCAGTTCTTCTGCCAAACCAGTCTTCCTTCCTGCCTGTCTTTCAAATCCAGGTGATTGCAGACAGATGACCAGGCATTTTCCCCAAAGACTCCATTGACCTGGCTCCAGTGTTTGCTGTTTCTCTCTCTCTCTCTCTCTCTCTCTCTCTCTCTCTCTCTCTCTCTCTCTCTCTCCCTCGCTCTCTTCCTGTTTCTTTTTTTCTTTTTTTGTATTTTTACCTCAGGAAACCTAGGGATATTCATGGCACCGAGGCAAATAATGTGGAATTAAAACCTACATTCTTGAGGCCTTATCCTAGCAACAAGACCATCACCATCTGTTCAGAAGACAAGCCAGCCATTATCCACTGCATTCTTTATACACACTCCATCACCTGTGAGGGAAAAAAAAAAACACTGCCCCTTCTTGAGTTCTCTCTCTGTCACAAGAGAAAGTGGTCTGTTTCCTTCTGATGCAGTAAAACCTAAAGAAAGCCAATATGACTAGCAGCACTCATAGCAAATTTAAGGAGATATATCTGAAGGTCCTAAAAGGTCATTTCAAAATATCTGATAATTGTCATCTGCACATAATAAAACCTGTATGTGTATACCTATGTTTATATATATATATATATATATATATATATATATATATGTACTGATATATGTATATTGATTGTAATATATGTATATATATCAAATGTGTATATATATATATTTATATATATATATATATATATATATATATATACACATTTGATGTCTCTCAATTGCCATTTTAATATTTAAATGAGAAAAAGAACAACTAGAATGTGTGTATCTGTAATTTTGGTAGTAAAATGACTGTAATATTCTTGCATTTATTTTTAGCTTCAAAAAATTTATTCATTTCACCTTTCAAAAACCATATCAAAATTTATATTTTGAAAGTGGCATTAAAATGTTATTTTGGTGACTTCAGGGTAAGAATCAATCTATTTAGACAGCTAGTTTAATCCAGGATGAAAATTTTTTCCTTGGGAAAATGTTTAAAACATTAAAGATAGTAGCTCAGTGATATTTTATGGAGTAAAATTTATGTTATTAGAAATAAACAAGGTCTGTTTCCTCTCCCAAGATAATTCAGTCCAAAGGAAGACAGTATCTGTAGAGAGAGCAATGGAGAACCCCAGCTAGAGTCTGGGAAAATAGGAGACATTCTGGATTATTGTCACCCTAGAAGAAAATACACATGGAGTTGTGATCCAATAAATTAAGAAAGAATAGATTTATTGACTGTCTACTATCTACCAATCATTATGTAATATGCTAATGAGTATTTTCTTAATTTGACATGTTTTTCATGAAAAAAATCAATAAACAATGTACCCCTCAAATCCTAGAAATATTAGCTCTATAATTATAACTACCATTTGCTTGGTGTTTATAATTTTTAAATCCCTTTTTCTACATTATCTAATTTGATCCTGATGAAAAGCGTGTGAGGCAGACTGAGCAGTCATCTCCATCACCCACTTAAAGATGAAGAAACCCAGATTCAGAGAAGTGTGCTGGTTTGCGCATGGTTCCCTGAGCTAGGAATCTAAAATCTACTTAGTCCAGATTTAAAACTTAACTCTGTTTTTTACAAAAGACATTGTTTATATTTTTACCATCAAAAAGGAAATACAAATGAATGCAAAGACTCAAATTAAAATAACACTAACTCTTCATTCTCTTGAACAGATTACTGACATACCTGTGGGCTGATGTTCAAAAATTGCATTTGTCCCTTATATAGAATCCATTTTCGTGAGCCAATGTTCCCAAAGTAATTTGTAAAATATGAATTGGAGTTACTTGTGTGGCTGAAGATCATCTTCCTTTTTAGATTGCACCTTGTGTGCATATCATCTGCACATTGGGCACTAAAAATTTCCTGCATGGTCCTCACATGGCTTTTGCTAAAATTTTGCCAGTCACAGACACAATTGAAAATCTTTGCCAAGGTAAGAGAGAGGATCCAAGATGGCAGAGTAGATAAACGCTGTGCTTGCCTCCTCTTGTGACCACATTAAAGTTACAACTAAATTATGGAACAATTAACCTGGAAAACCACCTAAAGTCAAGCTTAACAGAAGTTTTATAACAAAGGATAACTAAAGAAGAAGCCACATCAAGACTGGTAGGGGCAAAAATGTTAAATGGGGAAGCCCCAAACCTCCATATGGCAGTTAAGAATCAGGAGGGGTATCTCAACCACATAGACCTTCCCTAGAAAAATGAGGGACCCCAGCCCCACAAAGGCTATATAGTAAGAGACAAAAAGGGACATCACGTAATGATAAAGAGACCAATCAAACAAGAGGATTTAAACTTTGTAAACATTTATGAATTGAACATAGGAACACCTAAATACATAAAGTAAATAGTAACCAACATAAACGGAGAAATCAACAGTAATACAATCATAGTAGGGAACTTTAACACCCTATTGACACAAATGGACAGATCTTCAAGGCAGAAAATCAACAAGGAAAGGGGTTTTAAAACACACACTGGACCAGATGGATTTAATTGATATCTGTAAAGCTTCTCACCCCAAAGCAGCAGAATATACACTCTTTTCAGGGGCACATGAAAAATTTTCCAGGATAGACCATGTGGTAGGGCACAAAACAAGTCTCAATAAATTTAAGAAGATTGAAATCATATCAAGCACCTTGTTTGACCAAAATGGGAAAAAACTAGAAATCAATTACAAGAAAAAAACTGAAAAACATACAAATACATGGAGGCTGAATAACATGTTACTAAATAATGAATGGATCAACAATGAGATCAAGGAAGAAATTAGAAGATACCTTGAGACAAATGAAAATGGAAACATAATGACCCAAAATCTATGGGACCCTGTGAAAGCAATTCTAAAAGGGAAATTCGTAGCAATACTGGCCTACTTCAAAAAACATGAAAAATCTCAAATAAACAATTTAACCTTACACTTAAAAGAAATACAAAAAGAAACAACAAACAAAGCCCAAAGTGAGTAGAAGGAAGGAAGTAATAAGAATCAGAGTGGAAATAAATAAAATTAGTCTAAAAAAACAATAAAAAAGATCAATAAAACCAAGAGCTAGTTTTTTGAAAAGATTAAAAATGTAAACATCTAGTCAGACTCAAGAAGAAAGAGAAAGGACTCAAATAAATTAAATCAGAAATGAAAGAGGAGAAGTGACAACTGTCATCACAGAAATAGAAAGGATTATGAGAAAATACTAAGAATACTGATACACCAACAAATAAGCCAATCTGGAAAAAATACATAAATTCCTAGAAACATACAATCTTCTAAGACTAAATCAAGAAGCAACAGAAAATCTGAAATGAACGATTAAAACTAACAAAATTGAATCACTCATCAATAAACTCCCAACAAACAAAAGTCCTGAATTGGACGTTTCATAAGTGAATTTTACCAAACATTAAAAGAAGAATTAACATCTATCCTTTTCAAACTAGTCCAAAAAATTCCAGAGAAAGAAAAGCTTCCAAGGTCATTTTTATGAGGTCACCTTTACCGGGATTTGAAAACCAGACAAAAACATTACAAAACAAGAAAATTATAGCTGATTTCCCTGATGAACATAGATGCAAAAAATCCTCAACAAAATATTAGCAAACCAAATATAAAAACACATTAAAAAGATCAGACACTATGACCAAGTGGGATTTATTCCTGTGATACAAGACTTGTTCAATATCCACAAATCAATTAGCATGATACACCACATAAACAAAATGAAACATAAAAATCATATGATCATATCAATAGATGCAGAAAAAGTGTCTCACAAAATCTAGCATTCATTTATGATGAAAACTCTCAGCTAAGTGGGGATAGAGGGAACATACAACAATACAATAAAGGCCATGTATGACAAACCCACAGCTAATGTTACACTAAATGGGGAAAAGCTAAAAGCATTCCCCTTAAGATCAGGAACAAGGCATGAATGTTCACTTTCACCACTTTTATTCAACATATTATTGGAAGTTCTAGCCTCAGCAATCAGGCAAGAAAAAAATAATAATAAAAAGCATCCAAATTGGAAAGGAAGAAATAAAACCGTCATTATTTGCAAATGACATGATACTACATAGAGAGAACCTGAAAGGTTCCACCAAAAAAATATTGGAACTGATAAACGATTTCAGTAAAGTATCAGGATACAAAATTAATATTCCGAAATCAGCTATATTTTTACACACCAATAATGAACTGTCAGAAAGAGAAATTAAGAAAACAATCCCATTTGTAAATAAAAATAATAATAATAATAATAATAATAATAATAATAATAATACCCAGGAATAAATTTAACCAAGGAGATAAAAAACCTGTATTTGGAAAAACTATAAGACAGTGAAGAAAGAAACTGAACAAGAAACAAATAAATGGAAGCATGTACCATGCTCATGGACAGGAAGAATTAACATTCTTAAATTGTCCATACTACCAAAAGCAATCTATAGATTCAATTCATTCCCCATGAAAATACCAATGGCTTTTTTCACACAAGTAGAACAAATGATCTTAAAATTTATATGGAACCACATAAGATCCTGAATAGTCACAGCCATCTTAAGAAAGAATAACAAAATTGAATATATCATGCTAACTGATACCAAACTAAACTACAAGACTATAGTAATCAGAACAGCATGCTACTGGCATAAAAACAGACACATAGATCAATGGAACAAAATAAAGAGCCCAGAAATAAACCCAAGCTTATATGGTCATTTAATCTATGACAAAGGAGAAAAGAACATACAATAGGGTAAGACATTCTATTCAATAAACAGTGTTAAGAAAACTGGGTACATACAAAAAAATGAAACTGGACTACCATATACAAGAATACCACATACAAGAATATATACCAGAATATACACCAGAATAAACTCAAAATGGATTAAAGACTTAAATGTAAGACCCAAAACCATAAAACTTCTAGAAGAAAACATAGATAGTAAACTCTTTAACAATGCTCTTAATGATATTTTTTCTGATAGATCTCCTTGGGCAAGAGAAACAAAAGAAAAAGTAAGCAAAAACTAAAAAATTTTTGCACAGCAAGGAAAACCATCAACAAACAAAAAGACAGCCTACTGAATGGAGAAGATATTCACCAATGATACAACTGATAAAAGGTTAATATCCAAAATTCATAAACTCATAAAACTCAACACCAAAAAAATAAAAAATATTCCGATTGAAAAATGGGCACAGGATCTGAATTGACATTTCTCCAAAGAGGACATACAGATAGATGGCCAATAGACATATGAAAAGATGCTCAACATCACTAACCATATGAAAAATGCAAATTAAAACCACAATGAGATATCATCTTAGCCCTGTCAGGATGTATATCATCAATAAATCAACAAGTGTTAGTGAGGATGCAAAGAAAACGGAACACTCGTGCACTGTAGGTGGGATTGCAAATTGTTGCAGCCACTATGGAAAATAGTATGGAGGTTCCACAAAAAATTAAAACTAGAACTACCTTATGATCCAGCAATTCCACTCTTGAGTATTTATACAAAGAAATCCAAAATACTAACTCAAACAGATATATGAGGTCTGACAATTAAGTTTGTGAACACAATTGTTGCGACGATATTGCTAACCTTTTTTGATATCAGAGGGATTATTCATAATGAATTTGTACCAAGTGGACAAAGAGTTAACTAATTTTACTATTTGGAAGTGCTGAAAATGCTGCGTGAAAAAGTTAGACGAAAATGACCTAAACTTTTCGCCAACAATTCATGGCTCTTGCACCATGGCAGTGCACCAGCTCACCTGGCACTGTCTGTCAGGGAGTTTTTAGCCAGTAAACAAATAACTGTATTGGAACACCCTCCCTACTCACCTGATCTGGCCCCCACTAACTTCTTTCTTTACCCAGAGATACAGGAAATATGGAAAGGAAGACATTTTGATGACATCCAGGACATCAAGTGTAATACGACGACAGCTCTGATGGATGTTCCAGAAAAAGAGTTCCAAAATTACTTTGAAGGATGGACTAGGCACTGGCATAGGTGCACAGCTCCCCAAGGGGAGTACTTCAAAGGTGACCATAGTGATATTCAGCAATAAGAAATACAGCACTTTTTCTAGGACGAGTTCACACTTTTTCTAGGAATATGCACCCCTTTGTTCATTGCACCATTTTTTACAATAAACAAAACACAAAATTATCCCAAGTGCCCATCAACAGATGATTGAATAAAGAAGCGGTGGTAGATATATGCAATGGAATGTTACTAGGCCATAAAAAAACTATAAAATCTTAACATTTGTGACGACATGGATGGACCTAGAAGGTATTATGCTTAGTGAAATAAGTCAGACAGAGAAAGACAAACACCATATGATTTCATTTATATGTGGAATCTAAAGAACAAAATAAATGAACAAACAAAACAGAAACATATTTATACTAGATATAGTGAATAAACTGATGTTTGCCAGAATAGAGAAAGGTTGGGGAGCTGGGTAAAATAAAAAGTGAAAGGATTAAGAAATACAAATTGGTAGTTACAAAAAATAGTCACAGGGATGTAAAGTACAGCATAGCGAATATAGTCAATAATGTTGCAACAACTATGTATAGTGCCAGGTGGGTACTAGACTAGTCGGGGGGAATCACTGCATAAATTATATAAATGTCTAAACACTGTGCAGTACACCTGAAACTAATATAAAATAATACTGAGTGTAAACTGTAACTGAAAGAAATAATTTTAAAAAGAAAATCTTTGCCAATGAGGTAGGGATTCTGTGAAGTAGCTGAATCATTTTCTTCATCCCATCTGTGAATTTGGTTAATTGAAGGGAATAAAATCCCAATGTTTGGCTAGTTTCATTGGATGGAAGGAATATATCTGTTTGGTTTCACCACATCAGAATATGACAAAAACACGCATGAAAACGGCCTAACTGGATTACGATGTATAGTGAGATCACTGAAGTATGCTTTGATCCCACAAATATGCATTTAGAAGGTGTAAGAAAAACTTATATTCTGGAATAATTGCCTCTAGCCAGTTGTGGCTATTTGATATATGAAAATATTATAAGATAAAATATTTACCAGTAAACAGTTCAAAGATATGTGCAGGATCGTAGATTACACAGACATCTAAAGGGAGATGAGAACTGAATAGTGTATCTTAGCAATTCAGTCAACTCAAGGCGAAAAGAAAAAAAATTTTCAGAGATTATTTTTCACCAACAAGATATAACTATAATTAATATAAGTATAGAAACAACTATGCAGAAATAATTATTCCCAATATTCATTGTCAGCTTAATTTATAACGGGTCTTAGTGACGCTAGCAGTAATATTTTTATCCCCTTGTGTCTTGGTGACCTCACTTTCTCTGTTCCTTGAATATAGAATGGAGCTTTCCAGATGTATATATTCACAGTATGTAAAGCAGAGCATAGTGAATATAGACAGTGGTGTTATAATAGCTATGTACAGTGTCAGATGAGTAGTAGACTTGGGAGGGGTTATCATTTTGTGCTACTAATAACACCCCCACCCAAAAAAAAGGAACATAGTCTTTCCTTCATAGTCTCTTATAAACATGTGCCGGTGGTCACAGAGTGGCATAAAACGGGAAAATAATAAGATGGATCATCAAACTAAGGAAATCTCATTTATACTCCTCAATTGTAAAACTGAACTTACCGTGTAAGTGAAAAGTTTCCTTTGAGTTGGAGTGACCAAACATTCTGGTCCACCCAGAATTTGAGGGGGTTGCTGGCATGAGGGACTGGGAAAATCCCAGGCAAACCGGGGTGAATTAGTCACCCACTCTACCCAGCTCTGAAATAAGTTGGCTTGCAGTTCAATTTGGCATCACTACCCACAGTCCTTAACATTTTTTATAACACATTTTTAGGAAAACAGGACTAAAAATGATCCAGGTTTCTATTTTGAGAATTAAGAATTCCAAAATGCACGTGAATACCAGAAATCTGGAAAAACAAACTTCTTAATTTATGCAAGCAACTGTGTGACTTTTTTCCAGTACCAAGACTATTCCTTGCCTTACCTCCTGACTTATCTGTACTCAATCAGAAGTGCAAGTTGCTTGTTTCCAGCCTGCTGCTGAGTTACCCACTCACCACTTTTGCCTCTGCTTCCCTTTACTAAGCAGGAGTGCCTGATAATTTGTTAATGTGAAACAATCAAAAAACAATCCCTATCTCACCATTTTTTTTGTAATACCATGGAAATAATAACGTACTCTTCAGGGGAAGAAATAAAATTCAATGGATCACATTGGAGGTTTTCCAGGCACCAACTTATTACACTGTAAATTGGTTTTAAGGGAAAAGGAAAAAAAGTATCAAGAATTCATCCTGTCTTTAGTTACTCTGAAGTAACTAAATAGTTAATGAAAAAAATTTTTCTTTAAAAAAAAAATTCCAACAAGTATACACACACAAAAAAATGATAGAATTAGAAAAAAAAAAAATCACCATTTTTGCAACCCTGAAAGAAATGATGGATATAGGCAGTGATCATCAATGAATGAAAAATCCTTATTGAAAAGTTGTTGCAAAACTTTAAGAAGCTGACACGACTGTTGAAGCTTAGAATTATTTAAAATGGGGCAACTAGACTTTTTGGGGTGATCACTTCATAAGGTATATAAATGTCTAATCACTATCTCATACACCTGAAGCTAACATATTATGTCAACTATAATTTAAAAATGGGCAGGGGAACTGAAGAGACATTTTTCCAAAGAGGACATACAAATGGCCAATAGACATATGGAAAAATGCTCAACATTACTAATCATCAGAGAAATGCAAATAAAAAACCACAAAAAGATAACACCTCACACCAGTTGGAATGGCTATCATCAACAAGACAAACAGTAACAAGTGTTGGAGAGGCTGTGGAGAAAAAGGAACCCTCATACACTGTTGGTGGGAATGCAGACTGGTGCAGCCGCTATGGAAGGCAGTGTGGAGGTTCCTCAAAAAATTAGGAATAGAATTACTATATGACCCAGCAATCCCTCTCCTGGGTATCTACCCAAAAAATCTGAAAGCATATACCCATAAAGATATATGTGCTCCGATGTTCATTGCAGCTTTATTTCCTGTGGCCAAGACATGGAAACAACTAAAGTGTCCTTCGATAGATGAATGGATAAAGAAGTTATGGTATATATACACAATGGAATACTATTCAGCCATAAGAAAAGATGAAATAGTACCATTTGCGACAACAGGGATGGATCTTGAGATTATAATGCTAAGCGAAATAAGTCAGACAGAAAAAGTCGAGAACCATATGGTTTCACTGATATGTGGTATATAAAACTAAAAACAACAAAAGAACTAGACAAATAAATGAAGAAACAAAAACTCATAAACATAGACAATAGTTTAGTGGTTACCAGAGGGTAAGGGGGGCAGGGGATGGTAGATGAAGGTAAATGGGGTCAAATATATGGTGTTGGAAGGAGAACTGACTAGGTTGTGAACACACAATGTGATATATTGTTCACCTGAAATCTATGTGACTTTACTAACCATTATTACCTCCATAAACTTTAATTTAAAAAAAAAAAATTTAAATTAAATTAAATTAGTAACTGATATTTTCATTATAAAAAGATAAAACAATACAAAATGAAGTGAACATTCCCTTTCAAAAAATAAATAAAATGGGGTAACCCGTCATTATAACCCTCACATAAAAAGTATATATACAACCATGCATGAAATATTCTAGCCTGAAAAGAAATAAAACCAAAAATTTGAAACTAATTGTAGCAGATGCCTCAGGTGTTATTTTATGTGTTTGTCATCCCTCTGCCCACCTCTGATCTCAGCAGCAGTTCTGGGGAATAGTGCTGACTCACTGTATGCAAGCATCGGCTTCCAGGACAGCCTTCAACCAAAGGGGAAGAGGAGTCAGTGGTAAGTTCAAATAGTCTCTACATGTCTCAAAGATACCGGCTGAATAGAGACCTGCTGTCTACAGCATGTAGCTGGACAACAAAACCTTAAATTATCTTTTCCTTCTTTCCTGTCTTACTCTCTCTACTCCCTCAGTCCTCTTGTAGAATCACTTCCCAAATAAACAAGGGTCTTGTTGCAAATCCTGCTTTCAGAAAAGCTTTACCTAAGTTGTTAATGAAACTGAGTTCTAATTACATATTTGCAGGAAATACAGGAGATGGAGGAAAAAGCTCACTGTTGTCTGAAGGAATGTCCAAACCTCCCAGGACAAATGACTGGAATTTCCACCAAATTGATTGCACGAAAAGAAAGGAAGAAAGGAAAGGAGGGAGGGAGGAAGGAGGAAGAAGCCTTTCATAGAATAAAAAAAGATATAAACATAACAACAAAGGACAGTATGTGGACCTTGTTGAATCCTGATTTGAGTAAACCAGACTCAAAAAAACTCAAAAAAAAAATTTCTTTTTGAAAATATGTGGGAGAATTTGAATATAAAATAAGTATTAGGTAATATTGAGAAATATTTGTTAATTTTTGTTAGGTTGCTTAGCAAAGTAGAAGTGGTTATATTTTTTCAAAAAGCCTTATCAGATGAAATCCATACTAAAGTATCCATGGGTGAAATAAAGATATTTTGTCTGAAATTGTTTAAAATATATTCCAGCAAAATCAAAACCAAAAAAAAAAGTGAGGAATAGATAAAATGAGATTGCTACAAAGTTGATAATTGTTGAAGGTGGTAATAGAAATACTATTCTCTTTATATTTGTTTATGTTTAAAATTTCATATAATGAAAAGTTAAGAAAGAAAGATTTAATGGCTTGAAAATCCTTGCATTCAATGCATAAAACAATATCAACTCTAATATACTTTTAATTTAGTTGACTCGATCAAGTAATCTAATATGTCAAGTTCAGTCTGATTCCACTTGTGAAGGGTGGAGATGAAGATAGTGCAGGGACCACAGTCGTACCTGAATTCCGAAAAGCAATTCAGGAATCCAAATGTTTGTCATCTTCTTTGTTACCAGGAGCAAATTTCTGTGTAAGTTATTTTGCCTCTGGCCAGAACACTCTGAAGACTTCTTATTGCAGACCGAAAGTTTGCGTTTCCCCCAAAATTCATATGTTCAAATCCTAACCCTCAATGTGATGGTAGTTGAAGATGGGGCCTTTGGGAGAGAATTAGGTTTATATAAAGTCATGAGGGTAGAACCGCATGATGGTATTAGTGTCCCTCTATAAAGAGAAAGGGAGACCAGAACTCTCTGCCAAGTGAAGACAGCAGGGCCGTCTGCTGTCACGTCCAGCGCAACAAGGGCAGTGAGAGAACGAGAAGGGGCGGCGAAGGGTTAAGAAAGAAACAGAAATCAAGAAAGTTTTGAAACAGAGGCCAAGGGTCTCCCAGCCTCAAAGGACTGAGAGCCCTGAATTGGGCCACCTTGTGGCTTTTATTGATGCACATACAAGGAAGTAGCAATGTTTTTTTCTACGGTCTGTGAGTCTCAGACACCATACCAGAAAACTGGTTCAAACCAATCACCCTTGCCCGCAAACAGCTGGAATCGTAAGTCCCATGATGTCTTAACAATTATGATATGTGCCTCCCCAGGGACAAATCCTTTATGCTGAAACTTGCTCAAATGGAGACTGATGGTATCACATCTAGAATCACTTCCCAAGCAGGTTGTGGGAAGGAATATAGCCACATAGGCAGAAGCTCTCCTTAGCCAGGAGAAGGTGGGGGGCTGTGCCCACCTCTATGGACCCTGTGAGTTCTCCTGGTGGTCCCCACATGGCTGCACCTGGCTTGGGTTGTTCCTTCAGTGGAGAATCTTATCCTTCTTAACTGACCAGCCATCTCTTGGGTGCCAAACAGAGAGACATGAGGTGTAAGCACAAAGGTGAAGCAAAGTCCCTGAAAGGATTAGTCTCACAGACTCTTCTTTCATTTTAGGGGTAGGCACGAGGGGACAGACGGGCAGGCAGCTGCGTGACAACAGTCTGCTAGCCAGGATGAGTGCCCCCCACTCTCTATCCCCCAACAGGGAACAGAATCTGCCTGTACCTTGATCTTTGACTTTCCAGCCTCCAGAACTGTGAGAAATAAATTGTTGTTTAAGCCAACCAGCCCCCCAGTCTATGGCATTTTGTTATATCAGCTGAAGCAAACTAAGATACTTCCCCAACTTCAGTGTACTCATGAAACAAATTCTTTTAAATATTAGCTTAAGCTAGATGTAATTAGGAAGCTATAAAAAGGAAAATTATTTAACCCCTTATGTTTATATTTTTAAAATGTTTTCAAATATATTACTTCTGCTGATTCTTAAAGAATCCCCAAGAGTAGAAGTTATATAATATACACTAACCTCAAATGATAGATAGCAAGTATGACTCACCTGACAATAGCTGCTTTACATTATTCTTCTCTTATATGTATGCATAATTGACCATATTGGAAAACGTCACAGCTACCAGGGAGCTTCTTGAGGGAAGGGATTTTTTTTTTTTTAATGTATGCGTTTTTGTATCTCTAGCACCTAAAAGAGCATTTGACACATTATAGGCACTTGATAAATATTAATGCTTAAATTCCTTTAAATCCTTTACTGAAGTGGCAATTGAGTCATCGGTCTAGCCTCATCATCATTGCCATTACATTAGCCTGAACTTGCATGGCTGTCTTTTCTGGACTTTCTAACTGGTGTCCTCACATCCACTGTGTACTTTAGAAATGCAGACAGAGTGCTTTATAAATGCAAATATAATCATATGACAGCAACCACCCACCCACCCACATACACACACACACACCTAAAAAACCATTCAATTGCAGTTTGTGGCACTAGAGCTATTATTTTCTAAATATGTCATTACACATTTATTGTATGATTATTTAAATAATTAATGTTTTTTCTAACAGACTTTAAACCCCAATCTTAGTGCAGGAACTGAGTTTGTTTTGATCCTTGTCTCTATCTCCAGCTCTACACGGAGCCTACCAATAAAGTGGTCAATAATATTTGCTGAAAGAATTTATCTGGAAGCCAAGTTTACACTTGCTTTGAGTTATTTTAACATACTACTTTCATTACCCAACTAAACAGGTAAAATAAGATAATGGAGAAATACTATCATCAGATTAATAGAATTGTTTCTGCTTGCTGACCAATCACCACGACACCTATAAGATTGCAATTTACTATTAATAGAAAAGCAGCAATGACATCTCCTTGACATAGAGTGACCCTGCTTGTCAATGCAAGGGAGGTACTGAAAAAATCCATTATTCTGACTTTACCTATAATTGTTGTATAAAAATTGAAAGCATATTTTGCAAATTTCAGGGGCAGAAACAATTCTATATGGGCAATTATCAGTAAGTAGAAGCAGTAAAAGTTCCCATTCCATTAAAAATTTGAGTCATTTGATTTTTTAGCTCTTTGGCAAAACCCACTACACAGAAAAAAAAAAAAGAAGTACGCAAATAGAACACTCAAACTTACTATAGATAAATTTTTGAGTATGTTATTTGGAAACAAAAGAACTTTAAGAATATACACAACCTGCTTCAGAAAACTCAAACTTACTATAGATAAATTTTAGAGTATGTTATTTGGAAACAAAAGAATTTTGAAGAGTATACACAACCTGCTTCCTCTTATTGTTCAGCCCCAGGGCATTTCAAAGGGTGCAGTTTCCACATCATTCCATGCTAGCCCTGGAAGGAATGCATCTTTTCCTCCTTTCTGTGTTACCATATCTCATGTTATCATCATCCATGTGCTCTCTGTTTCTCTTACTGGATTATAAATCTGTGAGGTCAAGATCTAGGTCTACCCGTATAGTTTGGAACACAGTATGTGCTGCAGGTAGTTCAAAACCCTTTATTGAATGTTTTGATCTAATTTACAACAATTCAATTTATACTGAAGACTTCCAGGACAACATCAATTGTGTCAACTAGAAACTGGCACCAAAGCACATGGACCAAAGGTGGTAGGGAAAAAAATGTCATATAAGGACTGGCCCACTAAGGCAAATGGTGAGTGGGGCAGAGTTTGTCTTTGGAGTTTCTCTCCCCTATTATCAGCTCTGAACTTGTTGATATCCCTGCCACTCATCACCCATCCTTGGTCCATGAGATTAAATTTGGATGTTTCAACTTGTCTATACTGATGTAATGAAGACCATAAAGCATCTAATTAATTTTTTATCAGTTTAAAGTTGAACTTTATCTATAGAAAATGGCATTAAATTATAGCAATTTGAGATAGTATGATGGAATAAATTCTTGGAAAGGATTTTTTTTACTTTCTTTTTTTTATTATTATCATTAATTTCAGGTGTACAGAACAATGTAATAGTTAAACATTTACACCCTTCACAAAGTGATAACACCACTCCCCCAATCTACTACCCTTCTGACATCGTATATAGCTGTTATAGTTCCACTGACTCTATCCTTTGTGCTATAATCCACATCCAGGGACTATATATATAATATATATATATATATATATATATTAAATTATGGTTGACATTCGTTATTATTCAGCTTCAGCTTCAGGTGTACACTTGCAGTGGAAAAGATTTTATTGAATAAATTTTTTTGAAAGTTTTTACTATCTATGAAAAGACCCCTGCTTTAAGTTCATTGAATGTTACAATAGGAAAGAGCTTCAGATAAGTTCTAGTTTAACACCCCTAGACTTAGAAAGGTTAAATGATTTTATGAATCAGCTGATAACAGATATTTACTGAGAGCCTCCTATACCCAACACTGAGCAACATACTAGGAACGCAAAACTGAATAAGAATGAGGACCTGCTCAGGATGAGTTCCCAGTGCAGCAAGGCATTAACCTCTAAGCGGAGGAGAATTACATCTTCTGCGTGTGAAGGAGATATTTGCAGAATTCCGCATTTAGAGAAGATGTGACTTCTCACCCATCATCCTGATGAGCATATTAATATTCACAGGGTCCTCATGTTTCTCTGCAGGTACCATTGCTATTAAACATATTCCATCTGAAAAGAAATAACCCCTTGAAGGGAGCACATTTTAAATCTAAATAGTACCCTTTCGTTTTGAAATTTTAATTTTTGGAACTTAATACAGAGTCTACTGTTTCTAGAACGACCACGTCCACCAAAAATCATCTTAAAGTAGCTATAGAATCCCAAAAGGATAATGAGTTCTTATAGAGTTTTCCTAGTTATGGAGAGGAAATCATTAGTAACTTAAGACAGAAATAAAGAAATCATCTAATTAATGTATTCAGAGATGAATCTTAATGTCCAATTATTCTCCTGATTTGACACAACCTAGTAACAACATAACATAGTCAGCAACATTGTATTAATGTTGGAAGAATTAGAGGGAAGGTAGCCAAGTCCGGGAGAGAATGATTTTTTTTAATCCTTTCCTTTTTCTTTTTCTAACATACAATAAGAAAATCTCTTGCTTACATTTATCGTATGGAAAAAAAAAAAAGTAAACCGACAGAATTAACCTGAAAACCATATTGTGCTGAAAAGTCAGAATTCTATTATAATTAAAGCTTATAAAGTATCATTTAAACACAGGTCTGTCTGTTCAATTCATTAAATATTAACAAATAATTTTCCTATCATTCAAAATAGTCTCTTAGTTCAGCTCCATTGACTGATTTAACCAGTGTCTATTTAAACATGTATAATTTTCATATTTTGTAATCGGTCCAATATTAAATGATACTCAGAGTAAAAAGTTAAAGTGTCAGTATTATCCTGTCCATATTCATGCTTCCATTTCTTGAAACGATGAAAACCAAGGAAGGATTTTTGTCAGTACTTTTGATTAAATAATACATAGTAGTGGTAACAAAGAACAATTGAGAGCATACAAAGATATTACAGTACAAATCAACACCATTTCGAACCTCCACACCTCCAGACTCCCAATTCTCCTCGCCAAAAAAAAAAAAAAAAAAAAAAAAAAAAATCCCTCTCTACTTACTTTTAGTTTGTCCAAAATTTAAAGGCCCTATCTCTTAAATATTAATAATGCATGAAATGCAATAGCCATAATCAATGTCTGGATATATTTTAAGATCATTTAACCACAACTCACTTTTCCTTCTTTTCTTATTAAAACATTATAAAACCAATGTGTGTTAAGTAAATTTCAGAATAGAAATATCAGTAGTTATAAATTTATTCAAAGGTAAACTTATATTTACTGCTTATCTTTATATTCAGCAAAATTTCATTGTTCTAAGAGATATTTTTGAACTGCTTTGTTAGAAAATCCCTCTTTATGGTCTCTCTAGTTTTGAAAACTTCTAAATGATTCTCCCTTTTTTATTGCAGAAGTTTTAAGCAAATGTCTATCTGCTTTGCCCCATCAGTCAGATCACGGTTGACGTTTCTTGTAGTATGCAGTTCTAACTGGACTATCCAGAATCACAGGTGTGTTTGTGAAGACTGGTATGTGAGTAAACATCTCAATAGCCTGTCCATCCATAAAGAAATTGCGTTGAACTTGCAATATATGCAATAGCACATTCTAGGCACTATATCAGATATTTACAATTAAAATCTCATCCCCAAGTATGTGTAAGACATAGAATCTGACCTCAAGAAATGTAGTGTCTATTTGAAGAGATACAGTACATGTAGATGACGTAGATACAGCACTGTTGTTAGTAATCAATAGACAACAACAACAAAAAAAAAATACAAGAATTCTAAGGAAAGAAAATGACCACTATAGACTAATTGTCAATAGGTGTTGTTGTTTTTTTTTTTTAATTTCTTTTTAGGAAAACAGGGTTTAAACTAGGCTTCAAAATATGTGTGAGTCAGACATACATTTTAAAAAAAGAATAGTGTATTCAAAAGCAGGAGAATGGAGATCAAGAGAGGACAGTAAGTTATCACCGTGCCTGGAGTAAAAAATTAATAAATGGGGGTAATGAAAAATTAGGTTAGGAAAGCAGTTTGGGATTACCTTATAGAAACTTTGAAAGGCTTAGTTAAAGAATTTAGACACTATGTGTCAGCAGGGTACATACAGCTAGTGATTTTTTATGAGAGATGACATGATAAGAAATTATGTTTTATAAAGTTTAGTCTGGGGGGTTAATTTGCTGCTGCTCATTCATGCTTTCATTTATTCAACAAATATTGTTTAGAGTTCTACAATATCCATATTATAAATAGAAGCAAAGACAAGCAAGATACATTCCCCACCCTCAAGGTGATTTCATTCAAGAGGCAGAAGTAAAACAATATGTGCCATATACTGTGATATATAGCATGGTGCAGCCCCACCCTGATGCTTTGAATGTTGAGAAGAAGGACTGCCGGATAATACTGGTGATCACGGAAAAATTCCTGGCAGAGCCAAATCTGAAACTGAAACGTAAGGGATCAGTATAAGTTAATTATATAAACTTAGAGAAGAAGAGGCAATGAAGACAACATAGACACATGGGAGCAATGCAAAGGCATGAAAGCATAGCACAGTGGAACCATCTCTTTGTTGCCCAATGGCATGCCCCTTTGTCCCACCTGAGATTTCAGCTGCCATTGTGATACACAGTTCTGTGCAGTCACAGCTAGCATCCCACTGAAGCATTTTCCACTTTTCAGGGACTTCTCAGAAGTTTTGGAAGCAACTTAGCCCCTGCACAAATGAGCCTTAAAATGTTCAGGTGTTATACCCAACGGCATCCTTCAACCAGTGGATGAATGACTCAGCCTTCTGTGCTGACAATTCTGGATGTATCATAGGCTCTTCAGAGGTATCAAGGAGTGAAGCTCTATATCCCATTGCAGGGATGTCAATGATATACCCTAACAAAACATAAACGATCTCTCTATTTCTGCCCCCTCACTCCTGCTTCCTTATAGACCTACCCAAATAAACTTCCTGTCACTAAGCCATTGCCTCAGGTTCTGCTTTTACTAGAACCCAAACAGAGACAAAAGTTAATTTATTCAGGGTGACTATAGAGAAATGTGTGGTAGTGATGAGAGGGGTCGTGGTGGGTGGAGAAGGATAGTTATTCTTGAGACTAAAGAGAGCTTTGTGGGTCATGCTAACAGGTTTTAATTTTATCCAAGAGGTTGTAAGGAATCATGAAATGATTTGAAACAAGATAGTAAGATGATCAAGATTTTTGTTTTAAAAGATCTCTCTGGCAACACATAAGGAGCATGAATTAAACATCCTAGAGTGAGCACTGAGAGGCTGGCTGATTTAGAGACTATACATTTATCCATGCAAAGTATTTTGAGTCTTAATTAAGGAATTAACTGTACGGATGATTATAGGAGGTAAAAACCATCTACTTTCAGTGCTTGGTTGGATATGAGAAGGAAGAGTTTCTGATTTGAGCCAATATATGAGTAGCAATACCATTCATCCAGTGATAGAATACCGTAGGTTGAGAGGGAGATAGAATGAGTTTATTTTTCAGCATAATATTTTCATTAGGATTTTAATGAATCATGTGAAATTTGTCCGTGGCCTATACTTCTTAGCCATAAACCTAAACGCTAAATTTTTTTTGGAGCCTCTGAAATTCTATATAATTATAGCTCTCTTAAATAAAAGTATCCTCTTTATTTTTTAATCATTTTGGATATAAAGCAAGACATCATTAGTTGAAAAGTTTTTGATTTCTCTACACAATTGGTAGTTCTCAAACTATAAGGCATACCAAAAATACCTGTAAATCTTGTTAAAACACAGTTTATTGAGCTTCACTCCTATGTGTGCAATTCAGTAAGTCTGGGAAGGGCCTACAAAATTCTGCTGTTATCACAAATCCCCAGTGATGCAGATGCTGCTCGTCTAGAGACCCTACTTTGAGAACTACTCATTAATTAGACCATGAACAACTTGTGGGCAGAAATTACGTCTCAGTGATTTCTGTGTGCTTAGTGTCTACCATCTAGTAGAATCTCAACAAATGTGTATAGGAATGAGTGAATGACTAAATTATTATATAAGTGATGTAGCTAAAATTTTTAGCTAGTTTGGTCTATTAATTGACCAGTTCAAGAATCTTCTTGTTATTCCCACTTATATGGAAATTAATAAATCAAGAAAATATTAAGTAATTGCTGTCCCATTTGCTGAAAATGGAAAAGCTGAACTCTGTGTTGTCATGGATACAGTGATTCTATTTTCAGTACTAGTAGTGTCCTACTTGTTAATGACTGTTACAGTAACCAATAGGAAAATAACACTTCACTCACCACATTTCATTAAATTTAACACCTCATATTAAGCTTAATGGGACAATAAGAACAAAGTTCTGCTTGCCAATTGTTTACAGAATTCCACCATTTCCATGCAGTTAGTGACTTACACAGCATCAATCTTTATGAACAGCGCGCAAAATAAAAAGGAGATAGGAAAATAAAAGCTTTCCATTTGACTTAACAATAATGACCTCTGGGCCGGACATTTCCTGACATTTAACCAATAGTTGAATTAAAAGACTCTACTGTCTTTGATTCAGGGTCTCTGCTTCTACCATAGATTATTACCTCGTAGGAAATGCCCTTACTTTCCAACATTATAAATTTAATAAAAGAAAAAGAAACACAATATGAACCCTGAGCCCTAGGACCTTCAAATCCATGAATTTGATAGTGGTAAATGTAAAATACGAGTGGAGAATGGACAAAATGACTTGAATAAAATTCTTCACAATTTCATTTTGATGCCAATCACAATGAAATGATCACCTTCATCCCTGAAACCTGGAGTTGTGTTACTTTACTTCCAAGGAAAATTGAACTGGGATGGTAAAGACTTTCATAACGTGTAGGGAGGGAATAGATTATAAACAAACAGTTCAGGCTCCGGAAGAAGAAAAAAAAGATAATTAAATACATTAATGATGCACACATCTGAACAAAAGACCAAGGAAATATTGGAAAATATAACATCATTTAGAAGTCAAGGGAAATAAATGAGGAAGGAGAAAAGGACAGATAACTCAGAGGGACTGAATAAATCTCAGATAGGATATAAAAGACTGGAAACAGATGTTTATATTAAACTGCCAATGGAGTGATGAAACCATACAGATTGTGGTACCAATTTAACTGGAAAAAGCTATGGCGAGCAGACAGAGATTTGAGCTGGAGCTCTATTTTCCACCAGTCAACTAAAAGAGGTGGCTGCTGCCGCTACTGCTAATGATGAATACCATATGTTCGCAAGAGACACAGCCAGTGTGCTCTGCTGTGTGTGTTGGTTTGGGGAGATATGTGTACTATTCTTTATCTGATACAAAATTAATACAACTTCAAATAACTGTATGCAGAATGCCTGAAGAAGAGCCCATATTGCTTCTCATTGAAAAAGTCAAGTGTGAGTCATTTAAAACAATTTTCATCTCAATTCAACAAATCAGTTCAAGTAATTTTACCTGATTGAGCCATGATATTCCTCTAGTTGTCCATGTTATTTTTATGTGGAGAGGAAGCCTACAACAGAATAACCAGGTAGTCAAATAATCCATATGATATTAAAGAATAATAATAAATAAATAACAACAAACTTGTTGCATCTAGTCTTCTTTAAATGAGTATGTATGTGTCTCTGTACATATATTATCATAGTCTCCTTAGTGTATCAGCAAAGAAAGAATCCAAACCTTGTGTTCTAGTCATAAATTTAGTTTCATACTGAAAAATGTCAATTTCTCCGTTTAAAAAAAAAACAATCTTCAAAAAAATACTGGAATTGGCAATACGGGGTTTGTTGGTTTGTTTTCTTTAAGGGAACTTTGTGTTCCAAATCCATGGTTAAAATAAATAAACATTCAAGGTAAAAAATAAATAAATAAAATAAATGTTCAAGGATATATATATATATATATATATATGATCCTGTTTTCTCTTTTGAAACCAGCTATGAAGGCCTTAATTCTGAGGTGAACACCTAATTAGTCTGGTCAATTCAGCATTGAAAAAAAAAGAAGGAAGGAAGGAAGGAAGGAAGGAAGGAAGGAAGGAAGGAAGGAAGGAAAGAAGGAAGGAAGGAAGGAAAGAAGGAAGGAAGGAAGGGAGGGAGGGAAAGGAAAAGAAAGGAAGAAGCAAGGGAGGGAGGAAAGGGAAGGAGGAGGGAATGGAGGGAGGGAGAAAGAGAGAGAGAAAGAAAACCCTGGTTATTTGACAAACAAAATGACTGCTGATCTGAATTTTTTTATGCCCCCATCATTATGTTAATGTTATATAGACATGGTCTAAATGTTCTTTCTGTATTTTTTTTCTCCAGAACTCATTAAAATATGGAAAGGAGAAAAGGAGAGCCACAGAACAACTTTAAAAATATTTTGGTAGTCCTCATTAAGCAGAGTTTAAGTACCTTGGATTTTATTTTATTACATGGTAATAAAATTCAGCCAGAGGAGAGATGTTCAATCTGGAACTCAAAGGCCAACTATAAGTGCTGCTAACTCATAACCAGTGAGCCTTTGACCGAGTAGACTTGGAGCTGAGAAAGCCTGTTGCCTCAGAAAAACCATCTGCCCTATTTAAGCTACTAGTTGTTTTTTGTAAATGATCTCTGCCTTACCAGCTGAAGTTTCTTTTACTCCCATTAATATGGAAAGAAAGGAAAAAAAAAAAAAAAACTACCAACAGAATGTGAACCTCTTAACAAATATTATCCGATAAATGTTAATATGATATGCTTACTGATCTAGTTCTGTTCTGAAAAGAAAACAAATGGGGAGGAGCGGGGAGAAAGAAACAGACAAATACAATATGCACCAGAAAACTGAGGGAAAATGGAAAACACTGAGAAGTAACTGCTTGTAGAGACAGATTGTGCTGCCTTTCAAGCTCCTGTCATTTCATTCCTTTCTATAGGCCTGGGACTTATTTTCACTGCTGAAACAGTCATTTGGATCTCTAATATCAAGGGCAAACATGTATTACTTGACAGCATTCCAAACTTGTCTGTTGGGAAGATTTAAACCACCTGATTCTGTCTTCTGCTCCTGGTCTAACGCTCTCGTGCATCGTAGGGCTACCAGTGCAGCCTCTCCAGGAGACTATGTGTGATCAATCCCAGTGCCCCGTGAGCAGGAGTCCACCTTCGGACCCCTCCAGAGTCACAAATCCCATTGAAATTTATAGCAAAGCTTTGCATTCCTCACTATGAACAATTGCTCTCTGCGGGAAAACTTTTGAAAATGCTCCCTGAACTAACTAGAGACCTAGGGCTTGCTTGAGAAAGGCAGCCGGACACCAAGTCTGCTCCATCCCCCTCTATTCTGCTTGGGTTCCAAGAATCAACAATGAACTAGCAAGCGTGGAAAGAAATTAGAATTGTAGAAGTGCCAAAGGTATCCCTTGAAGCAGTGTGAATATTGTGTTGTCATGTAAAAGAGCCCTTGAAAGATAAAGGAACCAAGTCCAATTATATTACTGGTTCCATGTTCATCTGAATCACTGTCTAACTTCAGACTTCCAATGATATCATAGTGCCTGCAATAATTAATTTACCTCTTAGTTCCAAAAACACATTGGAAATTAATTCCCAATGCTAAAATGAATTTGGCAGCACAACACTACAATTTTGCAGGTTACCTGGCAATCGTTTTGAAATGTTATCTTGGTTAAAATGTAGTCTTGCATCTTCCCCACAGATGCAGTCTGTCTCATTTGTGGGCTCTATTTCTCATTATATTGAAGAAAACATACCACTTTTTGATGTTTTTATAAAGGAAAACAAGTTATCTTTCATAAACATTTACACAGATGCAAAAATATAGTTTAACTACAAGAAAAACAATACTAAATTTTAACTACAAATAAGCAAGGATAAACATTATACTTATATGAAAACCAATTAAAATTAAACCTAATGAATGAATAAATAAGCTGTAGATAAATCTTGTTGTTATTACATGCTTGGTATTATGATTTTTATAGGAGATACCTACATAATAATTTAACCTCAGTTTCAGGTCAGCCCTACTTCAGTGAATTTTGCTTTAACCAGAACATAAACTCTTGGATTTGTCTATCAGAATCTAGAAATGACCATTTAGACATCAAAATCTTAATCTGTAATTGGCAGCTCTGTCGACAACTGAGACATAAAAACAGTTACAGGGTTGAAATAGCAGGTATAACGAATAGAAGTAATTTTTCATCATTTTAAGATTTTAGTGGGAGGGAAGTTATTTTGTTTGCTTGTCTGTTTTTACTTCACCATGTACAAACTCGGAGAGAACCCAGATCTCTTTGATGGGCTCTCATTTGGGCTACTCCAGTCCCAAGAAGAGACTATTTATATGAAGAGTGCAGTAGGAAAAAAAAAAAAAAACAAGCTGGACACAGCTGGCTACTCGTTCCTTTGGCAAAGAACAGCAATGGCCTTACCATCCTTCTGTTTATGGCAACACAAACTACTCTATTTGAAAAGTCACTCATTTCTATGATTGCAGTGGACATGTTTTCATCAACAGTGCAGTTCAGGAGGAAAAAATTATTTTATTAGCTAATTTTCCTTTCATGAATTAGGGATTTTTCTCTGCACAGAGAGAAACTTCAAACCCCTCCAGAAATGGAAGCATGCCCATGGATTGACTACTACAGATCAAGTTTCCAGTGGGCTAATAACCTGCTCCAGTGAAAACACATTTTTAATTTGCTTTTAGGGTTATTTATTTTTTATTATTACACTAAGGGTTTATAATTTAATGTCAAACATAATTTTGCACGAATTATGTGACTGTACTATGATGCAGTAGATAAGCTCAGTGTGCCTGGCTGGCATGGACTCAAACGATGTTTTTGAGAAAATGGATCACCATTTGGCAGGTTGCCATTCCATAAACTGCTCAGTAGAACTTTAAAAGGAAAAAGTTGCAAAGAAATTTCATGTTTTGTAAAAAATATTTCTAGTAATATTAGAAGCAGAAAAAAATAATTACTCTCTTATTGCTTTCTACTAGATGTAACATAAATTGTATGAAGCTAATTAAGAAATTAAAAGGTTTCCAATTAGAAATTGCAAAGTCATATTTCTTGTAAATTGTCAACCAGCCAAGTAGAATATTTTTAAATGAGAATATTTGTTTAAAAATATAGTAGTCATCATAGTGTCTCCAAGTTTTATGATCAGTTTGGTAAACATTTTGGAGCATCGACAATGTGCCAAGCATTATGATGGAAATGGGAGATACAAAAATAAAAACTGTATTGCCACAGCTCTCAAGGAGTTCACTGTCTAGTGGAGGAGACAAGCAGAGACACATCCTGTCAATGTAATGTGGTAAGTGCTATAATGCAGTTATGCAAAGGGTTCTCTAGAACATAGATTAGGAGCATTTAGCCAAGATTTGGCAGCGGGGTGAAAGGTCAGGAAATGTCTACAAGAAGAGACTGGGGAATAGATTTAGTGTCCCAAGTTGGAAGACAAAGAATCAAGAGAATTAGGTTGCCAAATACATGATTATTTGTTTATATATTCATCCACAAGTTTAAATAAATGTAAATATAACATTTTGTGTCATTAAACCATTTTCACATGCTTTAGCTAATCTGATTCTTACTCTAACCCTATGAGTTTAAGTATGAAGGGTATTAGTATCTTCGCTCTACAGATAAGAAAAATAAATCCCAGAACAGCTTTATGTCCAGCCCAAGGTCACTCAGGTAACAAACGCATTTGTGAGACAGCCAGGATCAACCACAGAACTCATGATTCTAGCCCAACAGTCATTCTAGTGACCTCCTCTCTGCCATTATCCTGTTCATTTATCACACCATCACTAAAAAAAGAAACAATAATGAAAACTTTATGCATAGAACTGCATAATCAAAGAATAATGTGGAATATCATTTTTGGCATGTGAAATTTAAACAAAAACTTCATCAACATAATAATTAAGAATCCTATAGATATTTTAATGTCATCCATTCATGAACCACAAATTCTGAACCATATCATACAGAACAGGAGATCAAAACTTATCTGTGTCTCTGTGCTATCAAATATAAACAGTTTGGCAGAGAAGTAAGTGAAGTCTGAGGAGTTAAACACTTGCAGTATGGAACTAGCCGACTGGACATTGTAGCCATGTGAGTTATCCAGCCAATTATATAGCACAATTGCTATGATGTTCATTGGAATTCTGGGTCATTGACTTAATTTTTTTCATTATGGTAAGTAAAACAACTGAGTTGTGAAATTTTCATGAATCATATTTTTGGTAAATTCTATTGTCTTTATAGGTAATCTTCAGTAATGGACCGTTCTCTTGAGTTTCCACTCGCTTCAAGATATTTATTTTTGACAATATAAGAGATATGAATTCTGCATTAGACAGAACATTAACCTGACCTTGTATGACATAAGTTGAGTTATTTTCTTTTATTACTGAAGTTTTATATCAAGCATGGGCTGGTCTAAATCAATCTCTAATCCTACAGGAAAATATTCAGCAAAATATTCAGAAAATGTTTAATATTCACATTAAATATCTGCTTAAAAATGTTAGAAAAAAATTGTCTCTCTATATAGAGCCACAGAATTAGTTACTGGTAACAATTTTCCTATTAGCTGTGTCTACTTAGATTACTTAGGTAATCTATTGCAACTCCTCTTTATATTTTCTAGTTACCTGTTTCCTTACTATGTAAAAAATCAGACTCCTCCAAAGGTTGCATATATCAGTCAGGATAGCTGAGGCTATGCTGCAGTAACAAACACACCCCAGAAGTTCAGCATAATTCATAAAGATTTACTGACTACTCATGCTAAGTCCTTTATGGGTCTGGTAGCTTCCACTTGACATCACAGGGATATGGGTCACTTTTATCTTGTAACTATGTCAACAAGAACATTGAACGTCTAAGTTACTGCATCAGGGAAAGACAGCTAAAGGACCACATACCAGCTCATAAATACTTTTTACCTGGAAGCGCATCACATTACTTCCCCTCACAGTCTCTTGGTCAGAAGTAGTCAGATGGGGCCGCTTGACTTATGGGGCGGAAGGGAATGTGAGAAAACATTTGAATTTTCTGTGAACAGTAAATTCATCTGCCACAAGGAACGTGGTTGTAGAGGCAGTTCCATTTCTAACATTCTCAGAAACTCTGACAAAGTCCCTGGTTCAAATACGCCACAATGTAGATTATGCATCTAGAGCGAGACTGAATATTAAATGTTAAATAATAAAGATAATATTCGTTTTAAAACAGTAATAAGAATCAAATTATACAATTGCTTGAAACCAATAGGTAGAAAGGAAACTAATTGTCCAGATCATTTTGTTACATATTTCTTCACTAAATTTTTATAGAAAGTCTGTAGTCGGAAAGTAAGGCTCGGAGAAACTCTAACATTTGACTGAAGCTATTATGCTGCAAGCACTGGACACATGATTTGAACCCAATCTGATCTTAATCTAATATCTCTGCTCTTGCTACTTTATCATGCTGACTCCCCAAGTGTAAATTGATCAGGAGAGTGATCAATATCCCTGTCTGATCCAACTAAACAAACAAACAAAGCAAAAAAAAAAAAAAAAACCACCAGAGGAAGGTACCTCTAACCCAAGGTACCTGAATCTCCTAGGAGCAATAAAGTCAGAACTAGGTTCAAAGGTAAGAAATCAGCCTGCTAATTCAAGAAAACTAAATGAAGAATGGGATCATCCCCATTATGCTAATAAAAGTTAGAATAAAAGTAGCCACTGTGATAGGGGGTTTTTTAAACAGGGTGGAAGGAGTTAAAGCTTGACATCTGTAACACAGACGACAGGGTACATTGATTAAGAACAGGCTATTGCATCAGACTGGCCTAGGATAGTTCCTGCTTTGCTTAACCTTTCCATTCCTCAATTTCCTTTTTCTATAAAATGGGCATAAAACCTACCTTGTTAGATTATTATGAAGATTATATTAAAGGAACTAGCATTTGAAGTGTTGATCACAACATATAACAGTGTCTTTTCCTGAAAGAGGAAAGGTCTTGAAGGGCCTCAAGTCATAATATTTAGTATTATGAATTATGCCCTAACCACTGTAAGACTGTTTACAACAATTTTTTTACATGATTTTTGGGACTTTATGTGGATTTCTGGGTCATGAAATGGGGGACACATTATTACAGAATACAATGTCATATGAAACCTGTATGACACTGAGAACATATTCTAAGTTAACACAACTAATATGAAACAAAGCAAACCTACCTACAAAATATGTAAATATTCTAAAATTATTGACAAAAATTCAATAGGACTGAAACAATTTATCTAATTTTCTATGATCTTAAGAAGTTTTGCCATTCTATTGTCATAGTTGCTAATAACCTTGTAAATCATTAAGATGGGCAAAATAATTCATGCCTCCAATAAGTGACTAAAAATATAGCTTCTGGATATTAATCCAACTTAAATCATCTGTATGATTTCAATAGTTTGGTTTTACATTAATACCATTCAGCACATTAATCACAGTTTTTTTAGTCTCAAAGTGTAAATATCCAGGTTCACTGACACATTTTCCACTTATTCGACACTATCTTTTTCATGTTAACATGAAAGTAAATGATACAACTGAAGCCAAGATTGGTTGCATAACCTCTAGTAAAATCCCAGAAATGTGTATCCACCCTAAATATAAGCTTTTTGTTTTCAGCAGTGGGCTACTTAAGCATTTTTTTTTCCATTGCTTTTCAACTCTAGGATTAAGACATTTGCATTCATTCATTTTAGGCACTAAACAGACAGCAATAGAAAGTGAAGTTCACTATTTATCCTAGGAAGATTGAGCCTAGTAAGTGATGATATGGCAATTTTCATAGTGAGTTGGGGTTTTGGTCCATTTCCAGATATACTGATGGAACCTCAGTGCTTGATGGCACCCTCAAGACATTTAGCATTCCCTAAGTACTGGGTAACCAAAAAGGATTTAAAATATAAGCTGAAATGAGAAAAACAAGTCAGGAATAACCCACTAGTGGCATCAAGGCTATGAAGGAAGCCCTTTCATTACTAAGCATTAAAACTCCTTTTGATAGAAATTCATGCTCAAACATTTTTTTCTAATAACTATTATCTCAAGTTCCCCAAAGAAAGACTAGTATACACATTATTTGTTTTTTGGAAATAGCATTCAACAAAATAAATACTGGACACACTTAAATAGATGTCTCATACAATCTTCAAGCAAATAAGTAAGAAGGAGCAGTGCTAAGGACCAAAAGTCAAGAGTCCTGGATTCCAGTTATAGCTCCAGCCACTTTATCACATCATTTCATTCCTCTGAACTGCAGTTATGTTATCTACTAGAGAAGTTTGCATCTAGTAGATAAGAAGATCCTATGTGTCCCAAGTGAAAACATCAAACTCTTCACTTATATTCAGTGCAACTTATATTCTTCACTTATATTCTTAAACCAGTATGTTTTCCCACCATGTACAAAACACTTCCCAAAATAGATGATTTCTAGTCAAGATGGTGCAGTAGGTAAATGCAGTGCTAACCTCCTCTCAGAACCACAGCAATTACAAATAAACCACAGAACAACCACTATTGAGAATTGCCTGAAGTCTAGCTGAACAAAAGCTGTACAACTCCAGACATACAGAAGCGACCACAAGACTGGTAGGAGGGGCAGAGACACAGGGCAGGCTGGTCCCATACCCACGTTTGACTATTAAAAATTGGGAGGGATATCTTGGCTATAAAGGTCTCCCCCTGAGGAGAGAGGTGTCACAGCCCCACCCCAGCCCAGGTTTTCAGTGCCAGGGAGAGAAGTCCCCATAACTTTTGGCTGTGAAAATCAGCACAGATTGTGGCTGAGACAAAAGGCAGCTGCACTTACTTGTTGATGGAATCACTCGCTCTGAGCTCCAGCACTGGGTCAGTAGCTCAAAAGGTGCCAGGACATATGGGGAGGAACTGAGTTGTCTAGCTGCAGGGTGAGGGCTGGACGGGCAACTTTCTCCCAGACAGAGGAGCTGGTGGGAGGCATTGTTTCTTTGTTGGGCCCTCCCCTTCCTGCGTGCAGACACAGGTGGATGCAATATCTGAGTCTCCATCAAGCTAGCTATCACCTTTCATCTTCCCTGCCCTGAGTCCTTGCCCCACCCAAATTTCGGGCCCGTCTAAGCCGTTTCCACTGGCTTCTTTGTATAAATGGCCTGCCTTGGCTCATGATGCAGTCTTTTGTAAAATCTTCCAAAGGTTCACAAAACCCAAAGAAGCACCTGGCTTCATCCTCTCCCATACCCTGCGCTGAGCAGCCCTAAACCCACCACTAGTGACAGCTGGCCTTGGTTCTGGCTTGGTCTTTCAAGACACCTCCAAGCATGGCATGGGTGGTGGACATCTCTGGATTGCTTTGTGGCTAATGCCAGGAGTCTCCTGGGCAGGACACAGACTTTAAAACAAAGGCTGTAACAAGTGACAAAGAAGGACCCAGTAATACCACTTCTGGGTAATTATTCAAAGAAACCCAAAATGCTAGTTCGAGGGGACATGTGCATCCATATGTTCATTACAGCATTGTTTACAATGGCCAAGATGTGGAGGCATCCTGGGTGTCTGTCGAAGAATGGATAAAGAGTAAGTGATACATATGTACAAAGAAATCTTGCTCAACCATGGAAGGCAATGGGTTCTCGCCATCTGTGGCAGCATGGATGGACCTGGAGGGTGTTGTGATGAGTGGAGTATATCAGACAAAGAAAGATGCAATGTGATTTCGCTTACATGTGGAATCTAAAGAACAAAATCAACAAACAAACAAAATAGAAACAAACTCATACAGAGAACATTTTGATGGTTGCCAAATGGAAGAGAGGCTGGGAATGTGTGAAAAGGGAGACGGGATTAAGAAATACAAATTGGTAGTAACAAAATAGTCGTAGGGATATAAAGTAAAGGATAGGGAATATAGTCAACAATATGGTAATAACTATGTATAGTGCCAGGTGGGTACTAGACTAGTCAGGGAGATTACTTCTTAAATTATGTGATTGTCTAACCACTATGTTGTACACCTGAAATTAATATAAAATAATATTGAATGTCAACTATACTAGTAAGTCATGGGCATGTGATGTACAGCATAGGGGATGGAGTCAATAATATTGTGATAGCATGGGACGGTGTCAGGTGGTTGCTGGACTGATGGGGATCACTTCTTTAGGTATATAAATGTACACTATTGTGTATACCTGAAACTAATATAATATTGTATGTTAGCTATATTTTAATAAAAGTTTTAAAAATGGTTAAAATGCTAAATATTGTGTGGGGACAGATTTCCAGAGAGCAGTTTCCAGGCTCTTGGCCTCACTTGTGTGAGTGCTGGCGCAGTTATTAGATGGCCATCAGCTGTAATCAGATGGCCATCCGCTGTGGCTGGGTGGCCATCAGCTGTTACCAGTTAGCCATTGGCCACTAATATAACTGCCTTGGCTACGCTAGGGTTGGTTGGTTTGCAGAGAAGCGGACAGCGGATTGCGGCTAAGTGGGATTAGCAAGTGCAGATGGCAGATTGCGGATCGTGTGGATCCTACTTCCTGTGTCTCCCCGGCTGCCAGCAAGACTGGGCTGCAGGAAGACCCCTCATTGGGGTACTGGCAGATGTTTGCTTTTGTGTCTCGGCTAGTCGTCATCGAGAATATAGTGGTATGACTCCACTGTCTGTGGTTCTGCTGTTGTTCCTTTTTGGCTTCACCATATCCTGCATTCTGGTCTGGGGAGTGGGACCAGAGACCCTGCATTACATATTGTTATGTATATTTTACCATAACAATAATAAATAAAAAAAGTGTTTCCCAAAATATAGTAAAGACTGACCCAAAATTTAGTAAACTCTGACCACAAATAGCCCATTAAAAAAATCTAGTATGAATGGATGAATAATCATCTAACGTTACACACTGAGAGCCATCTTAGACCTAGTATGTCTAATCATATTAAATTCAATCACCCACTTTGAATAGAGGTATTCCTTGACCTCACTAAACAGTAAATCTGTGTTAAGGGAGGAAGGAAGGAATGGAGGAATGGAGGAATGGAGAAATAGAGGAAGGGAGGAAGGGAGAAAGGGAGAAAGGGGGAAAGAAATTTGGTGTGAACCACAGGGAACCAGAATTACTGACCTGGCAAAAATTCTAATTGTAATAGGTATTATTTCTTGAATCCTTAGTAAATGTCAGGTAATGTGTTAAGAAATTTTTAGGCATTATCATATGTAGTCCTCTCAACAATGCTTGGTGTTAGATAATGTTATTCATGTTTTACAGAGCAAAAACGATCCTAGACTTTTTTCCCTAAGGTTGCATTATTGGTACATGTGAGAGCTAGTATTTGAACTCATTTCTGTCCAACTCCAAACCCTATACCCCTAACTATAGCAGGTCCTCAAATATTATAACATCATTCCATTCACAATTGTTTTATTTTAACACTGATGAGAAAAAAAACAAAATTTATCCCTGGCCAGGGCCACTGTCTGTGTGGCATTTGTGCATTCTCTGCATGTTTGTATGGATTTTCTCCAGGTTTCTTCCCACATCCCCAAGATGTGCACATGGTGTGAATTGGGGTGTATACGTTGTCTCAGTCTGAGTGAGTGTGGGTGTGTGTCGGTGCGCTCTGTGATGGAAGGATGTCCTGTCCGGGGTGGGTCCCACCTTGTGCCCTGAGCTGCCCAGATAGGCTCCTGCCACCCACAACCCTGAGCTGGAATAAGCAGATTGGAAACTAATGATCTTACTTGTTATTATTAATCTTTCTTAAATGTCTGTATAGCTCATATTTGTTTCAATACTTAATATTAGAAGTGTTTTGCTGTTTTTTTAGAATTTGGTGATGTTTTCATGACCAAATATATGCCATATGAACTTTCCGCTTGTTTGTATCAATTAGCTCGCGGTAAAATTGGTTTCATTTCATTTAAGGTTGCAGTTTCCAAGAATCTTTCAATGATGTTAAGTGAGGACTTACTGTTCTGCCTTATATATAACCTTTCTATTGGAACCATACCCTGAATCTTCTAGTAGAGTCTAGAAATACTATTTTAGAAGCATAAGTTAGTAAGAAATGTGTATAATTCTGTTGCTTAGGCAATGGGTATTTTAATAGCCATCTACCATAAGCCAGAATTCTATTTGTCATTTTGAAAGTAAAAGTTTTGTTATTTAATAAAAAAGGGACTAATTCTCTAAAAGATACTGAAAGTAAGATTAATAAAGTGATAATATGCCTCTTCCAGTATTAGCAGAACCATTCCAAGCTTTCGTATAAACCGAGTTTCCGATTATTGTCATAAGCTTCAAAACTACCTTGAATGTAGGTAGATTTAAAAACAAGATTTCTGATAGATGTTTCTGCCTTGTTAGATTTTGCCAGTAGAAAAACACATATCTACATTTAGCTCCAAAGTAAAACCTTCTAGAGCAAAAGTTTCTGTCTCTAAATTTCTTTTTCACAGTATGCCCCTTTTACCAATTCCACTATACAACCCACAAATCTAATTAAGAATGTTTGAGCCAGCAAGAGAACTGTGCAAATGATTTTCTATCCCAGTTTTCCCTCACAAATATAGACATTTTTTTGATTTGCTGTATATTCATGTAATACTTTTCCTTAAAAAAAAAAAAGTTTTGAATGCTAAAAATGTTCACAAACTAATTATACCCAGCTTTCAATGAGCTCAACTAGGATTTCATCATCACAGGAAACACAATTGTACCTCTTGTGGCTCGTAATGGTAATGGTAGGCTTCTGCATCACTGCATTGACAATCTGCCACTGATTCTTGTGGTCTTCATCTGGGTCTCCAAACACTTAAAAACAGCTGGCAATCTTGATGGAGAATTTGCATTCTCACTTGTTGGTCCTTGAGCTTCTTAATGACTTAAACTATTGTCATAATGATGTGGCATTGCCCTTGGGCTTTAATGGATGCATCCACCACAGTCCACGGTTAGAGCCTCTTAGTAGGGTCCTAAAATATTTCTTAAGAGTTCCAATCTGAAAAGAAATACATAATTTTAAGCTATGTGCCTTCATCTAGCAACTGATACTTGTAAACAATGGGAGTAAGGAAAAGGAGCACCAGCAACCGACACAATAGCAGGCATGTGATTTTTTTAAAAGTAAGTGCTCTCTTGAATCCACACCTAAGTGAGAGAACTGCCTCAGTGAGATTATATGACATTATTATAGTGTTATAAATAAAATTGCATTAAAGAACATAACATGAGTAAACAAGGGTAAGGGAAATAGTAAAAGAAAAAAAGTAAAAAGGAGGTAATTTGAGAAGACTGTGGAGAAAACTGGAAAAATGAAGGCAAAAAAAAAAATCCCTAATTTAGATAAACAGCACCGAAACCAACAAGAAAGGGATGAAGAAAAGAAACCTATCATATGGTAAAAAATTGTAGATTATTATAGCACTTTGTTGAGTTGAATTACAGCATGATAATCCTAGGATATAATGTGAAAGGACCACAGTTGTATGAATTAGTAAAAAAGGCCAATATTATGTGAGTTTCAAAATATGGGATATAACTTGTGGGTTGTGGGTCATTTTTGGCTGAGTGAGGGGGTCTAACCCTATCAGAGTTTGAAATAGCAAAGGTTATAAAGCATACGTTTTCAAAAAGTAAAATAAAATGTCATTGCTATTTTTGGAATTCACTGTTAGATTATTATTGCTTTAAAAATCAGTATTGGCCTCTTAGTCTCCTTTTTTTCCATATGTCCAGAAGCAAATTCACATGGTATTGTTTGATTTTTGCTAAAATGCTGTTGGTGGTAAAGAAAGATGATGACATTAATGACCAAACATTATATTCTTCATAAAATATTGGGTTAACAAAGACATTGTTACATTTTCTACAAAATAGCAGACGTTTCTCTTGACAATTAACTTTTGGATGCTTTTGATCTCGATTCCATGTACAAATCTTTAGTCACAGAGTCCTTGTAGTGCTACTACAAGTTGAACACCTAAACTAGGCTCATCACGTCAAGAGATTACTCCCTGTAATATAGCTCTAAATAAAGCGATTCTCATTTCTAGTTAACTGACAAACCTGTGATTACTGGTACTGCGGATCACCTAATTATTATTGTATGTTTAAAAATGGACTGCTTTACATTGTTATTAGAACTGAACTAGTAATAAAAACTTCTATGATGAGAAACAGAAATTGTTTATTTAATTTTTGATGTGCCACAAGTTAGCAAACACAAATCATTCTTTTTAGGTGCTTGTTTAGTAATGCTGAAGTACTACTGAGTTTCATACCTTTCTTTCCATTTTAAGCACCTAACAGTATTTATTGCTCTAGCAAAACTCATTATTGAATCTCTTCTCAAAAGTAAAGATGCTAATGAGAAATGGTTATGTATCAAAAATAAAAATGAGAGAGAGAGAGAGAGAGAGTCTGAATCTTATAAGAAAAACTGTAAACATATGAATGAATGGGGAAAGTACAATACAATTTAGGAAAGAGAATAGCTTATAGTGAACACTATGCAGGCAAGATTTCTGATTATTTTCTATAGACCTTAGACAATGAGATGACATATCAGTCTACCAAAGCGATTCCAGTACAAGAACACAAAAATTTGCTTTTTCTCTTACAAGTCTCTAATGAGGAAAACAAGTGCTTTTCTCAGACACAGCTTTTGTAGCCTCTAATCACAGTATTAAAATGTAGTGAAATTATTTACCTGAAAATTAAAGTAGTAATGACTAAACAATGTGGACTTTTTTTCCTACACAATTTATGGATCCGTTATTTGAAAATAAATCAGAATTTGAAACTTACATAGTGGTCTTCAGATTCTCCTATCTGCCCCAGATGTAGTTTCCAATATCCATTTTCTGCATGCTAATAAATGTAAAAAGACTTTCCCTACCTTGGTCTTCACTGCCCAGTGTTTATTTCCTCTACAAATGGAGAGCCAAAAGTTGCTAAAGGTGACAGGGTAGCCTGCCTAATAAGCAATAGTAATCACACATGAAATATTAGGAAATGTTTCCCTGCCTAGTTTTTGATTTGTTTTGTTTTTTTCATAGAGTATATGTAAGGTAGTAATGGGCATCTGTTAAACATTATCCATGGATATATCCGTGGATATTTTCTCCTCAAACTGCTACACTCACCCACCCACCCACCCTCCTCTTGTGTCCTTAGTCCCATCCCTCTCTCATCTGCTCTTGTTTCAACATCTGCAATGCCCTCTTCACCACCAGGTCCTCTAGTCAGTCTATAAACATCTTCACAGGTACATTATCTTTAAAAAAAAGAAAAACTTCATCTCGCTTTTTGTTTAAAACTTTTATTCTATTTTTTGAAAATGTAAATGTTGCTTTTAAAACAGATGCCATATTATATTGAAAGAATCTAAGATGTGTGTTTTTCTCCTTTCAGACCACAAGCTCCTTGAGAGCAAAAACGAGGTCTTGTTGATCTTTGTATCTCCCATATCTAAAACAGTTCCTCATTGCATAGATGCCCAATAAATAGTATATGCACTAAATTGAATCCATCACCCACTTGTTACTTATCCTTTTAAAATATGGCTTCTGCTGTTCACAACTCAACTGAAGGAAAACACATCAAACGGCCCTTTCCTTTTCCTACGCGCTTCCACCTGTTGGTAACTTTGAACAAACAGTGTAAAAGCGTGGACTTCGGAGTGGAACACACTTTAGCACAATTGCAGCTCAGCGTCTTGCCAGCTGTGTAACTTTGGGCACATTACCAAACCTCTCTAAACCTCAATTTCTTCCTTGCTAAAATGAGTGTAAGTATATATCTCTAATAGGATACCTGGGAAGATTAAATACTATTGAGTACATCCAGATTTGATATGTAGTTGATATCCAAGGTGTGTTAGTTCTTTTTTCCCCTTCCTCTTACCCTTTCATTTTCCTTTATCTACAACGCTGCTGTCTATGGGTCCTCTTTTCTCATTGGTATACTCTGTAACTTCTCAGACACCTCCCCTATTGTTCTCCCACTTGTGAATTCTAAGGATCTGTCTTATCCTTCATTCTTTCATTCTTTACCTTCACTTAATACCCCCATCCAATATTGAATTATAACCTTTACCTTTGAATTGCCTTTTCCTCAGTTTAGTTGACTTCAAATCTCTCTTTGGCCTCCCTGCCTTCTGACCCCTCTCCCCATAGCCAACTAGCTACCTAGAGGTGCCCCTAAACTCAAACATTTTCCCATACGATTATACCACTGTCTCCACTCTCCCAATTTGCTTGTCCTCTTGTGTTTCCCATTTTGGTAATGAGACCACCACTTACAGAGTCAAACAAGCCAGGAGGGTGGGTACCTTCCTTGACCGCCCCACCACCAACACCTCCCACAGCACAACTCTGATATTGTGTCACCTCTGACCAAACACTTTAAGTAGCTCCAATTGCCAGCACTGAAGTCTCTTTTGGTCCACTCCTCACTGTTTTTGACTTATAGATGCAGAGGATTATAATCCCAATCTCTTTTTTACCAACTCTGATTGTCCTCTTTGTTCCAGCCTGGATGCTGTTATCCACGATCCCTTAGTTTGAGATTTAAAACTCTCCATAGCCTGGTCCTTGTCATTCCAACCTCATTTTCTACAACTCTCATAGATTCACCTTATACTTCAACCAAACTGAGCTAGTCTCATTAATGACTTCATTAATGACTCCAAATATGTCTGCCTTCATCGAAGTCCTCCATGCCTTCCTGAATGTCCATCTTCCAGAAAACCCACCTAGGCTCAATACCATTGTCCTTTTCTGTGAAGACTTCCTGGGGTTCCACAACTAAGAGTTATCTTTCCCTCACCTAAATCAAGGCAATTTAGTAGTTGCTCTCTAAGTGTACTTATTGTTGTCTATCAGACAATGGTTATTTATGTATATTCTTTTATAGCCTGCTAAATTGTACATCCTCCCCTCTTCCCAGTGCTTTCCCGTCCCCTCCCTATCACCACCCTCCTTGATAACCTGGGGAAGAACCTAAAGTAGCTTTAAAAATTCTAGACAAACAAGTAAATTACATAAACAATCTTAAATGCACACACAAAATTAACTCAATAAATTTTCTAGAAAATAGCTGAACATCTCCTGCGAAGAAAGTTGCTGTTACATAGTGAAAGCTCTGAAAGGTACAGTTCCAGGATCTCAGCTGTTTCTGAGTGGTAAAAATTTCTGAAAATTTGACCACCAGAGAAGTGAAGTGTTACTGTATAACCAAAGGCTTCTTGCCAAAGATTTATAATTAGCAACAGAATCAACTGGCATTACTAAACTATATTTTGTTTCTTTAAGCTCCTTTTCCTCTCTTTTGTTTTCTTCCTCCCTGTTTGTGACTGATAGAGCAGATGATCAATAATCTCCCTTTCACCAACTCTGATCATCATCTATGCTACTGCCTGGATGCTATTATTCACTTTAATACATTAATCCTTTGGTTGAAATTCTTAAGCCACAATTCTTTATTAAAGGACCATCTTGGCATCCAGGTGCTGATAGCAGCTTGTCTGATGTATCAAAAAATAAATCTGAATGAAACCTCTCTTTCCCCAAAAATATCTGAACTGAAGAGAGAAAGAGAAAGACACAGGGAGACAGAGATTTCAGCTCATTGACACAATCAAAGATATGGAAATAAAATTAAATCTTGTTACATAAATTAGAGAACAGGAAAGTTTCACCTTGCAATTACAAAAAGATATCAACATGTCATTTCATGACAAAGTGCTAAGAAATATTATGGCATTTTATTGCATCTTACTCTCGTTATTATCACAATGAGAAATAGAACACACACTGTACTGGTTAGCAAACCAAACCTTTGTATGATTGCTGTAACCTTTGGTGGAGCCCAGTGATTTTTGTTCCTTTTCAGAAAGACATTAAAGTGACAGTGTGGCAGGCCATTTTTTCCACCACACACACTAAAACTAGTGTGCGTGCAGCAGAACGCTGCCAAAGCACGTTGCATTCATACAAAGATCCATACAGATCTTAATCATAAAATAATCCATTCTGTACTCTGTTTTTATGACATTTATATGAATCTGGCCACAGCCTCATCAAGCAGTTCACAGAGGAAAATTGTTCTATTTATGTGGTTGAGACAGGGTGGACTTGATTTTCAAGCAAAGAGAAAAAGAAATACCCAATTTTTTTGTAGTCACAAATCTGGAACTCAAAAGAACTATTTTACACCATTTTGTAACTATATTTGTAACAGAGGATCAGAAGAGATGATATTCTCTTTCTCTGTCCCCTGTCAATAGTAAAGTCATATATCGCTATTTCTGAAACTGAGAGACTGAGTGAAGACACCTGGAAATAGTTTTCTGCTTCTTTTCTATTTAATTGCAAAAGGCAAAGAAATAGACGTGTGGGTAAAAGTAAAAAGGAAACTTTCCAATGTGCATCTGCTTTAATTTATTCTTGCCCCTGCATTTTAAGAACTAATACTTTTTCAACTAATTTCCCCAACTTTTGTTCCTTTTACCCTTTAGGTATCTTACATGCACACACAGGATTAAAAAAAAAAAAAAAAAAAAAAGGTGACCTTGGAGAATTTGTACAGACTCATCTGTCCTTTCTTTCAGTTTTGTGATAATGGCAAAAATTAATCTATGTATATGCGAGTGTAATTATTTTCTGGACTTTATTAAGATATATAGAAATAAAGACAACTGTTTCATTTCCTATAACAACCCTTAGAAAGCTAATTTTCTGAGTAAACTGTGTGAATAGTAATCTGGGTGAAAAAATATCTCATTGGTATGCTGATTTCATAATATTTCAACCATTCATACCACCCTTCACTCATTTATAATAGTTCTGTCTTCACTAGCAGTGTTCCCCCTGCAATTTTAGTTTCATATCATCACATATGGCTTTCTTAGATCCTGCACTTATTCCCTCCAACTCAGAAACTAGACTGACTACCCTACATTTATGAGACAGATCTGAGTTCAAGTTTTCTGGCTTTTTTAAAGACACCGTAACTTATTTGAGTGTGGAATAATTACAGAAAGGTACAGAATCATGTATAACAATCAGACACCATGTGAACCCAGGAGCCACATCAAATGTGGGTATTTTTTATATACATTTTATTAGAAAATAAACCTTTTCCCTTTCCCTTTCAAATAATAAAGAACATTCCTCCCTCCTTTTAGCACAAAGACAGGAAAAAGAGGAAGTGCCAATAAATGTAAGATGGTTGTAAGAGACCAAATTAACGTGAATAACTATGTAATGATTGTTCCTAATTAAATATGGATAATGTTCAGGTGTTTGCTTTTTTTCCTTTTTTTTTCAGAAATCACTGGTATTTAGGAATCTGCTATGCACTGCTTTCCTTCTTTAGCCACCCCTCCCCCATCTAAATGACAGCAGAAATAGACACATAAACTTCATCTGAATCATTAGTGTGTGAGATACTGTTACCCTGGGGCTGCTGTAACTCACAGATATTCCTTTCTATTTCAAATCTTTAAAATATTTTCTTTTCAAATACTTGTAAAAGCACGTATGGTTGAAATAAAAATAAAGCACATACAGATGATATTTTCAAACACAGCTCTTTCGTATACTGTAGAAGGAAAATCGGCATGTTCTGTTTCTCTGGGTCCAATATATGTGTTCAGAAAAAGTAAGAGCTTAAAAGTAGGGAAGATCAGGAATAGATTGTAGAACTAGTTTAAGATGTTTCAACTGTCATTTAGAAAAGAATTGGCATCTTTTATACAGTCCATCTACCTAACATTAAAGTTTGTGAAAGAATGTGCATTCCATCGTTAAAAGTGTGCATGTGCAAAAATGATGTGTTTTACATACAAAATCTTTGTGAAGGTGAGAAGTTACCGATAAATTTCAACCTACTTAAAATTTTTAATAAAAAAAAATCCCTTTATTAAAACAAAAAAGTACTGAATAGTTTGTCCTAAAATTATTTATCAACATCAATGTTGTCTTAACTTTTAGCCAATCCTAAAATAGTGGAAATAATCTTAAACGTAAAGATTGCCATACAATCCAATACTTGAATGCCTCGTTTCTGATGATAAGGAAACTTCTAGGAAGTGATCATGACCCCTCCCTCCCTGAGTCTTCTCCAAACTTTTAGGACGCCAGCTTCTTGTGAGAGTTAAGACAAATATTAACAGCAAAGTTAGAAAGTTCAACATGGAGCAAGGAGGTTGAGCACATACTTATTTTATTTTGTTTTGCTTGTTTATCTTGCAGAACAATGAAAGGCTTCTACAAGACTTCTTGAGAACAGTGAGAAAGCTCATTAATGTTTTTTTCCATCTCCCTAAACTGCACTTTCTTGACAACATTGGGATTTAAGGGAGTGACACCTACTTTCCACATGAAGGATCATACCTCAAATTCAGCTTGACCACTACATAACATTAGCATTTACAAGCCAGGTCCATGTATGCAAAATGTAGCAGGGAGCATTTTTCTGAAAGAACAGAGAAATTGCACAATGGAGCCACATTATAATGTACATTTAAGTAATGTGATCACAACTATATGTAACTTGGCCACAAACATCAATAAACAGGAAATATCTATTTATGTATCAAGGAAATTCTGCCAACTATTTCCAAAGAGTGAACATGAAATAAGTGACATGGAGCCACTCTTCCTTTAGCCAATCCCTGTTCTCATGTGTCTTTCATATATTAAACAGCTTCCAGCACTGAGGGTGACTCAGACAAATGTTGTTTTCTACAATATGAACCGTAAATACCAGCCAATAACTTTATGTTCAAACAAAAAATTAAATAAAAAAAAAATTATCTATGCCAGTACTGGAGGAAAACCTTGCTTGCTGCTGTGGACTTACTAAGGAAATAGAATTCCTTGGTCTCCAATATGGCAGCTGCCTAAGGAATAATTCTTAAGGTAATTTTGTCTAATGCAATTTTCCCCTTACGTCCCAGTTTTAGAAATTAGTTCCTAGCTCCTTAAGAATGCCTATACATTTTTTTTACACAATTATTTAATATTTCCAATAGAAATGATCCTTGGTACCCATTCAAGAAACCAATTGGCAAACAAGTTTATTGAGTACGTATAGTATTCCAAGCTAAATGTTACGGGCTATTTAAAAATACTGTATAATATCAATCCTCAAATAATTAAAAGACTATGAATGAAAATTGCAGAGACAAGACAAGGTTTTTAGTACATAACAATCACAAATTTTTTAATTCCATGAATTAAATTTTAGAGGGACTGAAGGGCGGTCTCTCTAAAATTTGAGTGTGATAAAGAATAATCAGATTAAACTTCTGTAGGTGGTGTTTGAGTTGAGTATTAAAAGAGAATAAGAGAAGTTCAAATTTCTAAAGTTACTGCTACATGGTTGAATGACCAATGAGATCAAAATAGATAATCCTAGTTTAGAACAATTTCTTAGTACCCAAAAAATGATTAAAAGGGTGACAATTCAACAAAACAAATTGATTGCCCATTATATTTTAGGATTCAAATAAGAAAAATTGACATTGGAATGTTCTAGGGCTTTCAGAAAAATTCTGAAATGACAGAATGATTTTGATATATGACACGCTGCATATACTATCAGTGGTCCTTGAATTTTTCACCAGTGAATTGGGGAGTAGTCCAGATTAGACACAGAGAGGGAAGGGAATTTTTGTTGATCATTTAAAGACAACAATTCACTTCGGAAATGTTGAAGCAGATCAAACTCATGCATTTGCATATACTATGAGTATCTCTTAAAAAGTCAAAGACCCTAACAGAATATCAAAAAGCAAATACATTGCAAGGAGGCTCAAAAGTGAATCAAACACACATACAAAACAACAGCATAATGAGACTGTTTTTCATTTTGATAAACTTTTTTAACCAACAGAAATTATGATCGAATCAATGATCTACATACAAATAAGTACGGTCATGGCACAACTGACAACACTTTTCTCAAGTTTTTTTTTTTTTTTTTTTTTTTTTTTTAACAAACACGCAGTTGTTATTCCTATACAAAGAAATACATTCACTTTAACATTGTCACATATGTTGGTTAGTCTAAGCTGTTAACTGTGGACATGTGGAACCTGAAAGACAGAAAGCTTCACTAATGTGTGGTCACCGTCATAAGAATAGCAGAAGAAACTCTAAACATCAACTATAGAGACTCTGGTTGTTGTGAAATAACAATATCTGGAAAGCAAAAGGCCATTAGTGATGGAGCAGCAAGTAGAAATGAAGGTATCTTGTTTTGATCAAAGCTACCATGATATCCAAGAGGCAAAGAGACAGGCCTGCAAACAAAAGACTATAAACAGCAGCAAATCACAGAAAGTCTACAGAAGCCCATAGCCACGCAAGGATTGATTGCAGGAGACTATATATCTCTTTCTGGGATTAATGCCCATAAAGATAGCAACACCATCTTCAGTGTCATCTTCCAAACAAAGGACTACAATATAGAGAGAACAATATTAATTATTGTCAAAATCACTTGTGCACTCAGCGATTTTAGTAGGAACAATCAGTTTAAGTGGCAGTGGCAACTTCTCGACATAAAACACACTTGCTGCAATCTAAACTGGATTTAAAGAGAGGTGAGCGACTGCTTTAGTTATTTAATCTAGTTAGATTTGAGCTAAAGTAGTTCACATTTTTAGAATGAACGAATCAAAGGCATAATTGTTTTTGTCATCTGCAGAGCAATTTTACTCCTGAATGCATTGTTTTAGGCAGGAATTAATAAAAATTGCATGTGCTTCAGGTGCTGGGTAGATCACCCTTTTCCACACAGCCCAGCCTGGAGCTGTGAATGCTCCTTTTCTTATTATCAGTTAATAATTCTCTCTCATTGAGGCAAATTAGGAACTTGACTGTGTTAGAGAGTCCAGAACACTGCTAGAGGCAAAAGGGGGCTAAATGGCAGAAATTCCTCTCTGAGCAAGATGCATGAAGCACGACATTGTGTCCACCACAAAAGCCGCTCTGTATTTTTGATCCTTTCTAATTTAATTAGCCCAAGAGGTAGCGCATTAATTTGCCAAGAATTCTTCTGATGCGAAAGCTGCCCTTATTGCAGTGAAGGGAAAAAATAACCTGCATGCTACAGTGGCATGCTAGTAATGAAAGGGGGTTATTTTTGTGTTACAAATGGCATTGCAGGGTTACAAGAGACCTTTAAACCTTTTTATCTCTGGTTAGGTCATATGTAACACAGTGTAACACAAAGCGCTAATTAACCAATTCTGGTCCAGACATCTTTTAGAACACTTAAGAGAGTTACACAGTTAGAACCTAGGTCAAACGCACTGCTTTGTTTGCTTTAAAAAACTGAAAACATCTTCTGGTGTATTTCTTAAAAAATAGAACCAAAAAAAAAATCATCAATCGGCAGTTCAATTACTCCATGGACTCAGCACTCTAGATATTTATTCTTGTCTTTGTTTTCTTTCTGTTTAATGATACTCTTTATGTGGGCAAGCTGGAGCCTTGAAGTCCCTCCGAAGGTCTCTTGGCTCTTTATGCTGTATTTGTTTGGTAAATTGTCTCCATGTTAATCTTCTTCATCAAATACTTGGAGTCAGTTTTGAGAAACTTTGATCAGATCTACCAGCACTGAGCTTCTTCACCGCCATGTGCTTCTGATATGCACTCATGCACTTGAATGGGTCATTTATTCATTAAAGGACGAGAAACATGCATCCTATCATGATAAGTCCTCCCCAATACTTTGAACTGTTAATTAAGACTATGCAATCATGTCTCCTGTTTGTAGAACTATGTCTTTTCTAGAAATTACAGGATTCTGTTTAAGGGACTTTCAACACCCCTGTCGCTTTCCCTCACCACTTTCTATTCCCGCTGCCTGAATGTGTCTGGGTAAAAAACACTCACTCCTAGAAACTAACTCAAGAAAACCGGAGGATTATTACATTGTACATTTCATTCCTCTGTCTCTTTAATAAAAACCAGTAGAAGACAATAGCTTTAAAGTAAGGCATTGATATTTTCCTCCCTCCCTGCTTCTGGCTAGAAATCAGTGGATTAAAGAGTGGTGGCATTTAGAGTGTTTTCAACTATGCATTATGGACACCTAGAGGCATCACAAGTAGCCTGTTTATAGCACGGTGTTAAGATTTAGTAGCCAAACTGAGATGTGGAAATTAGCATTGTCAAGAGGTACAGTGGATGGATCCAGGCTCTAGGGAGTGGCCTGGGGTGAGAGGGCAGAGGAGAGAGAGCATCTGCAGAGAAGAGAGATTAAAAAAAAATAAAATGAGAAAAGGAAAAACAATAATTGGCTGTTAATTACAAGGGGAGAACTGGGGTTGGAGGGAGAATTGAATTAGGAGAATCTCTTAATCCACATTTTCTCACGGATAGCAGTACAAAATATTCTACTTTCTTAAAACAGAGCTTGTCCTTTCAAAATATTTTTATTTTTTTAATGGTAATATGCTCTCAGATATCTTTGTTCCAAACTAGAAATAATTTTCATATTTGTAATGTACAATTTTAAACACCTCCTTAAGTTAATTTTTTTTCTGAACTAAAGTCTTTATCTTTTATATTTTTTGTAGATTCTATTTAAAAGCCAGCAGCTAAATAGTAAAATGACAGTTTTCTTACATGAGTTTAAAAGTTCATATATAATGTTATTAATGTCACATATGAACAAGATAACTCAGCAGAGAATGTGCTTTTATAGATATATGTTAAAATGTTCTGAATTTTTCCAGGTTGTCCAAAAGATTTGAAAGAGTAAAAAGATTTTTTTAACACACAGTAAATACTTCTGAAATAGTGAATTAAAATGAAAAACAGATGACATATTTATTCAGCTTTTGGCTTCTGTAACATCAAACAGCACATTTTCTTCAAATGGTTTCATCAGTGGACCGGTAACCTCTTAAATTGATTGACTCAAACATGTCATTTTTTTGATGATTGGAGGTTTATAAAATAGTCCCTAGTTTTTTTCATCTGCCAACATGTTACATATCTCTCACAATAGATTAAAAGATAGCATTTATTCCCATGTTTTCTCTACAGATAATTTTAAGTTTTCAAATAAAATGAAAATACAACGTATGAATAAAGTATTTCATTTCCGTTAAAGAAATAGCTTGAAATTTATAGTTAATTGATTTTATTTTGTTAAAAAAGAAAAAGAAAAACATTGATAAAGCCAATCTAAATACTGTTCACAGAAAGAAAAATCTGAGTAACGTACTTCTTACCAGGAAAATATGCAGGCATGCAAACTTATTCAAAGTAATAGATAAAAAACAAATGATGAGCATGTGAGAGGAAAACATAGCAAATTATGTTGAGCCAATATTTAATAAATGATAAGAAACTACTTTCAGTGATTTGATGAAATAAAATAAAAATGTTTTCCCCCTGAATTCCAGATACCTTTGTAATCTCAGAGAATACACAGCAGAGGAGAAACAACTTACCTATGTCTGCTTTCAAGGTAAGCCTGTACTCTCAGATATCAATCCATCCTCCTAAAATACTCTGAAGCCCACACCAGCATAAGTCTGAGAATGCATACATTCCTGGATATTCTCCATGTCCCTTGAAATCTGTTGATATTTAAACACTCTCGGGGCAAGTTGAAGAGAAACTAAAGGAATAAAATCCTCCCTGGAGAAAAAGGAAGAGTGAAAAACCAAAAGCAAGAAAGATTTCTCCCCAAACAGACCAAGGATAAAAAGGGGCATTTAGTCCTCTATACCTTGACTACTAAGCATGGGCCTGGGAGAAAGCCTTGAGGTGATGTATCAGTAGGGTCACAGTTCAAGCAGATGGCACACTCAAGCTTGGAGACTGAGAAGAGTTTAATAAAAGGACACTTTACAAAAATGAGGGCAGGGAAACTGGGGTGCACCAAGGCCAGTGACAGCAGTGAGCTGATACACCCTGAAGTCTGAGGAGACAAGAGGAAGAAATGGTTACCAGAGCCCAGAGAGAGGGAAATACCAAGGACCACTCACTAGACAGGGGCTGTGGCTTTGCTAGAGGGCCACTATCAGCCACTCACCAAGGAAGGACCTGGAGGAACAAACACTCTGACCCCACCCTCTGCTCCCCATTGTAGTCAGGTTTTGACAGAGACCAACTAGAGGGCAGAGGGCATTACTTGCAATCAGCCTCCCTGAGAGAGGGTGGCCAGAAAGGATATTCATAAGATAACAAGCACAGGTGACGTTGAATATTTAATTATAGAGAGGAAACATTTCTTACCATTAATACAAAATGTTAATGACCTTATGGAAGGAAAACATGATGTCTTCTTCAGGAAGAACACTCAACAGTATTCTGGGATAAAAAAATATATCTGTATACACCCACAGCCACACACACACACGCACGCACGCACGCGCGCACGCACACATATACTGATTTATTCTCAAAAAAAAATAGAAGTCAAATTCTAAAACTAAAAAATATAAAAATATATAAAAGTATGACAATAAAACATAAGAATGTGTAAAATTCTAACTTTAAAGCTCTGCAACCACACTCAGTTTGTCTGTTACTAAGAAACATAATCTATCCAGTTAAGGTATTATAAAACAGCAAGAGAATGAGGATACAAAGAAAAACAAGAAAAGATAGATGACCAAGAAAAAATTAATTGAAGCATGGTTCTTTCCATTTTTTTTTCTTTTTTCTTGCTCACAGTGTAGCCCCAGAATGTTATTTGTTAGAAGCAGGAATCCAAGGATCCCCTGAAATCTCACTGCTCTTTAGGCCCCTGTACAGACAAAGCTTTTTCCTCCTACAAACTAGTAGTCCCCCCCCTACTTTCTCAGCAATCTTAGGAAGAACACATCTAGAAAAACAGAAGCATTATTTTCCCCAGTCAGGGGTGGGGAGGGAGGCAATGAGGAACACTGAAAAGCTATTTCCACAACCAGCGAAGCTACTATTTCAGATCTCGATTTCTCTTTTCCATCCATTTACCCTTCCTTCTCTCCCATGTGCAGGGATGAGGCTCCTTTGGAGACGTGAGGAATCCTAGTTCATGACCTTCTAGACACAGTCTATATGTGTGCAAGCCCAAGGGCCAGTCTGTGCAGAACAGTCTCCTTCCTACCCTGCCAAGCACGCCTCCTACCTATGCACAGCTGAAAACAAAACTACTTACTTCCTGTCCTGCTATGTTGAATACCACCTTAAGTGCACCTTTCTTCCTTTCCTTCTTCCCTATTTGTTAACATGCATTTGTTTACTGAACACCAATATGCTAGCCACTGAGCAAGGCTAAGCATACAAAATAACATATTAAGATCCTTGATTTTGAGCAGCATTAAAAACAGTACAGGGAAAACAACACATGGCTACACTGTCCTTTTCCACACCCCTCCATCCCAATATAGCATATACTATACACATAAATACATAGCTATAGCACATGCGTGTACTATAAATGAACACGTGTGTGTGTGTGTGTGTGTGTGTGTGTGTGTGTATCCTGAACTACCTCCATTCCCTTAAGGAAAGATCCTCCCCCACTTACCACACTCTCTCCTGGCATCATTCCAATGTCTCCTGGCCTTTTATTGAATTTCAATTAAAAATTCAGGTTTTGAAGAATTGAACTTATGCCTGAACGTTAAAGCCCACTCCAAATCGTAGATATATGCTCACTCCTGGATGAGGTTTACCAGGGGTAGGAGTTGGGCATCAGTTGTAGAAGAGATGGAAAGAAGTAATATATGCGGAGGATATTATAAGGATGTGGGAGAAACGAAATACTAAGATTCCCTTCCAAAATATCTTCTTTCCATTTTTTCCCCTCAGAAACACACTCTTTAGGAACAAACAGGCCTTAAATTTAATCTTTGAAACCAAATTTTATAAGGCCAGATAATATGTAAGAAAACCTTTTCTTTGTGTAGTTACCTTTTTCAGAAGCACCTGTCTTAGGACAGAACATATTTCTCCTAAGCTATCAGAATCACCCAGAGAACTTTAAAAACTATCGGGTCCAGGCCCAAACCAGGTGGGCCCAGGCGTCAGTATGGTTTCACACTCCCCAGTTGCTACTAACGTAAAGCCATGGTTGTAAGTAACAAATATATATTTAAACATATCATTATTAGTTGCATGTCTATCATCCTTAGTAAAAGGAAACTATTCTTTTTTGTTGTTTTTGTTTTCGATAATGTCATCACCAATAAATTGTTATAATAAAATACCTTTAAAATCCATTTAAAATAAAGGTTGATATTAAATTTTTAAATAGAATCTATTGTTGAGTATAATTGAAGTATAGAATTTTTTTAATGTTTAATAATAAAACGAGCCTCCAAGAAAAATAGCAAGGTCTTGAAAAGCAGGTGGAGTTTGGGTCCAAATAATGATGCAAAATTTTATTTGAGCTTACTTTTTCCAAGTCACATCCTCATTTTTCCCGTCTCTAATATATCTGGAGTCTATTGTACAGAATTCAGATAGTTTAGCAACTTGCAATACAAGTTAGTTTGGTAATATTATTTTTTAAGAACTCAAAAGTCTCTTTCATCTAAGTATTCACTAATTTTATGAATATGTCTGTTGTAGAGTCCATTTTAGTAAGGAGTTCAGGGCACAGTTCCTGCGTGCATTTACACAAAGCAAGAAGCCATCTCTAGGCTGGGCTCATGCTATGTGTAGAATGTCTGCCATAATTAAGGTAGGGCTTAGTCTTCGGAGGTAGGCTTATAAGGTATGGGAACCCAGATTAGCTCTGGCATGTAAACTACCAAAAATGTTCTTGTTAACTGGGCAACATGTTTTCTAAAGGTGCAGAAACCACTTTGTTTCTATCACTTGTCAGAGTTAAGCATAAATAATGTACAAACAAACAAACTGTGCCAGTATAAAATGTAATATTTGTTTACGAGACACTTCCAGAATCTGACAGTGGCCCTCTGTTAACAATATTTAGGCCATAACTATATTGGCCAAATCTTACAAAAAAAAAAAAAAAAAGCTTTGGGTAATGTTAAATAGCTTAAAAACTACCCTTGTATCTGATTTCTAATCTCAAATAAAATCAGTCCAGAGTTACCAGTTGTAATGATCATTATGTTTCCATAAAAGCTACGGAAGAAGAATAATAAACTAAGAACTTGTTATATACCAGCCTAACATTGTTCTAATCCTGAGCTCCCTAGATAGACATTGAGATTTTTTGAACCAGTAAAAATCCCCAAAAATGTTAGACAGTAAACAGAGCTACCATGATTTTTTTTTTAATTTTGTCAAGGAAGAATATTAAATGAAATGAATAAAACTTTATCCAATCTGATCATTACATAATTATATCATATAAACACCAAAAATGTAGGAAATATAGAGTCATTCAATAAAGAGTAACTGTAAAAAAAATCCACTGTATATCTCATTTCACTGTAATCCAGGGAAAATGTCATTACAGATCATCCTGAGTCCATTGACCAGTATTTCGAATCACTGTTCTGAGGGTGTTCATTTAGTCTCCTGCCTAATTCCAGGAAAATACTTACGATTTCATTAATACCATCACAGAGCTTCCTGTTCAGCCTGATTAAAAGGCAACCAGTATATTCATGACAAATCTGAAATGAATGTTTCTCCATACAGTTCATGGCTCACAATTCTACCAGAGCTTTAAATGACACTGGCAGCAATGGAAGACACTTTCCTCAAAGATTACCATCTATGTAATGTGGGTTCTTTTAATTATTTTGTTTTGTTTTAAACAAAAATTCAGGCAGCAACCCTTAACCCAGCACCTAATCCCTATAATTCAGAATAAGAATCCACAGCCACATAAATTATGGTTTTTCCATATTTTGTAAAAATTAAATGGAAGAGATCATATTGTGCATGATTTATATACAGGGGGTGCCAAAAAAATGTATACAAGTGGACACTTTGGTCAACATCACTCAAGCAGTAGTTCGCCATAATCAGAAGTGTCTGGATGCTGATGGTAACCACTTTGAGTACCTCTTGTAATTGCAGAAGTCAAATGTGACTTGTAGTCATTTTTTGTTATCGGTATATATTACAATTTTAATACAGTTTTCCATTCTTAAACTGTGTATACATTTTTTTTGGCACCTTATGTGTTTATAACTGTGATTTTATATATTCAGCCAAAGCATGGAAGGTTTCCTTATCTTATAAGAACATCTATTATGATATTTAGAACAATCTGAATAAAAATGGTCTTGACTATGTTCTATGCTTCATAATAGTGTAAGCTTCTAATCTGCCAGGCCTAAAATAAATTTCCTACTATGTGATAAATATATACTACCAAAACTGAACAGCATGTCTGTAGGACTACCTGATGATCTTGTTTTCTGCTTTCAAAGTGACATTCAGATTGTTCATTCTAAGGTGAATCCTTCATTTCAAAACAGCTATCTGATTCAACATAAAACATTGAAAACGTCCTGCAAATAAATATATTCCAGATTTAAACTATAAATTTTAAGTTAATGTAAATTGTCTAACTTTTCATTTACTTCAGGTTTTTCTTAACAGTACTTTGATCTCCAGTAAAGAGCAAAAATTGCTTTATTCGTTCTGTTAATAAATATTTCTTTCTTAATTGATCTGATCCTGCTCTTTTTCAATAATGATCTCAAACCCACAGATACATGTCAGGGAATGACAGAGCAAATACCCGTGTGAATTTCCCCGATTTTCCAATGCCCTACATCCAGAGTGACCTCAGGTTTTTAACTTCTGTGAAGTCATTTACAAAGAATAGAAGGTCCTCAAAATGGTTCATACTGAGAGGAAATCTTGCATGTTATTTTTCATTCCCCTCAATGTTAAAGACAATGCACAATGATGAGAAGACATGTGAATAAAAAGGAAGCTCCGCTGTACAGGAAGCAAGAACGATGAGGCGAACGAAGAGTGTTAGCAAATGCCATTTGCATTTTACGTGGGTTAGCTGGACAATTTAAATTTTCTTATTCAAAATCCAATTCAAATGCTTTGTAGTCAGGTACTTCTTCTGGAAAAAGAGCAACCCAGCTCTACCAAATTATGAACCGAAGGATCCTCTCTTTTGTTCAGGCTACGCAGGAAAAAGGAAAACAAATGAGCCTCAGTATACCTCACACTCAAATGGAACATAAGAAGTGATACTTTAACAGCCATCCTGATTTTTAGCACCCCTTCTTACTCATTTTCTCATTCCTCAGTTCTTATTTCCAGCATTCCTTCCTCCCTTCCTTCTGTAATTGGCTGAAATACAATGTTAACTGGCTAGCCTACACATGATTATTTAATGCTGATTTACACAGTACTCTTAAGCATAGAGTTTTCAATATTTGAAATCCATATTTAACTTAATATCATCACACAATATCCCAGAGAAGACCTATATAGCCACCTTAAAGAAGAAATGGTTCCAAGTGCTATAAGATTTGATTGTACTTGATCGACTATTTTAACAGATTTAAAAAAAAACATGTTCATTCAAAAGTGAGTTGGTCACCCATTAATGTACTAAAAAAATAAAAATCACAGAGGCACATATTGGCAATGCCCTTTAGCTCTGTCAAGAGGGCAAATATTTAGCCAAAAACTTTGAAACTTCCATGCCTACGGGGGAAGTGCATGTATCAACCTAAATCCATTTACTACTTAATTTATCTGATTCCTCTTCTAGGCTCACCAAGCACATTTCTGTTAATCAATTAGATGCCCAAAATGAGTCAACGTGCTTATAAGACTTGTCTGTGAATTATATTTTTCACTCTAAAATAATCAGATGGCATTCTGACTCCACATCAGTCATCCTGAACAATGGATCCATCCTTGGCGAGCAACTGAAATTAGGCTTCTGAGGATGGAAGGCTGAGGAATGTCCTGGACTCTGCTCAGGCCCCCGAGGACTTGCCCTCGGTGGAGACATCTTGGGAGAAGACGTTGTTAACCATGAGCATAGCTTTTCTCATTTTGAAACTTTTACGGACATACGGTTGTAACACAACTTTACAAAGACAGAGAAGTTTCACTAAAATATAAAGCTCAGCTCTCTCCCGTCGAAGCACCTGGACAAATGTGTTTTTATTTCCTTGGATCAGCATTACAGTTTAATATATCTGCTCAACACAGTGCCTAGAAGAGATGTGGTCCTTAAGAAATTGTCACTTTCTACGAAAAAGATTGCTGGCTTTTAGCAAAAATGATACCTCATTTCACAGCCTCAGCATTTGTCAAAGAAAATTAGTCTTTGGATCATATCAAACTTGCATGAGTGCCCATCGACATACTATTTATTAAAGTAGATATGGTATATATATATATATCTATGGTATATATATATATATATAGTGGAATATTATTCAGCCATAAAAAAGATGAAAACTTACCATTTGTGACAACATAGATGGACCCAGAACGTATTGTACTAGGTGAAATAAGAAAGACAGAGAAAGACAAATACCATATAATATTAGTTATACGTAGAATCTAAAGAACAAAATAAATGAACAAGAACAAAACAGAAACAGACTCATAGATAGAAAGAACAAACTGATGGTTGCCAGATGGAAAGGGGGGCCCGGGGGACTGAGTTAAAAAGGTAAAGGGATTAAGAAGAACAAATTGATAGTTAAGTTACAAAATAGTCAAGGGGGTGTAAAGTACAGCATAGGGAATGTAGTCAATTATATTGAAATAACCATGTATGATGCCAGGTGGGTACTAATCGGATGATCACATCATAAATTATAGAAATGTCTGACCACTATGCTGTATGTACACCTGAAACCAATATAAAATAATATTGAGTGTCAATTGTAATTTAAAAATAAACTTGCATGTGTCCAGGCAGTTTTTATTTTAATTTGGAACATTGGCTCCTGAATGTTGTTAAAAAATGTCAACAATATAATCCAGTTAAGTGGAAACTCCTATCCTAAGTTTGTGGGCTCAGGTAAGGAAATGTTATATCCAGAGTGACACTGGTTATCAGAAGAGGAGGTGAGAATCACTCACAGAGGAAAGGATTTTAACTAAGGAAGAGAACATTCCAGAAACAGGTCCTTCTTCATACCCAATGTCAGAAAGGACTGTAAAACTTCTCTCGCTAAAGCATTCATGGGTGTTGACAGGCAACCTGAATTTTATAGAAAGCACTAGCAGAGGGTGCCACCTCTAACATTTTCCGTAATGTAACAATTTTTACACTTAGGAACAAGCACATAATGTCCAGCAGAATAGGCATATAACAGAAATCCCTGTATTTGAAAGACTTGTCTTGGCACAAGTGAAGCCAAAAGAGTGAGAGCTCTATAGCAGGGATTGCCGCAGCTTTGATGCAGGCTGTGACTGGGTGGGTCGAAGTTGATGGATATAGATTGCATCAGCTCTGATCTGTGATGGAGCATGGCTGGGAAGCAGAGGACGAACCGCACCAAGATGACAAAAAAAGAGGACCTGATCTAGACCTAGATCCTACTCTGTTCACTCTGAATTTCACCAGTACTCTAGACAGAAAGAATCAGCTGTTTCTGCAAGGTATTGATTATAGCTACAACTGTACATAAGTTAATTAGATATACCTGTACACATACATAAATATTCTTACCTGTTAGTTCATTGGACATAATTATTAAATTGATAGTTTCAGATGAGCTTTCTTCAAGTCAAAAGCAAACAAATAAACACACCAATAAATTTAAGATGCTGACGAGTGCTATGCGATGAAAGAACAGAGTATTATAACAGAGAACAATGGAGATAAAGAGGAACTTACTTTAGATTGAATGGTCAGGAAAGAGCTAGGAACTGATAGCTAAGCTGAGCTCTGGAAGAGTTCAGGGAAGGAGCAGGACAAAAAAGATCTCTAGGCAAGAGAGGTGTAAGAAGGCCCTGAGGCAGGGAAAAACTCCATCCAGTCAAGGAGCTGAGTATAGGCATGGGGGACAACCAGTATTGTCGAAGTGCTGTCGATGGAGAGAGGGACCAAAATGCAGTGGGAGGATTTGGTCAGACATCACAGCACAAAGGGCTTTATGGGTCACGGCGAGGGACTTGGATTTTTTTCTCTGCATCGTGGGAAACCACTGAAGAAATTTAAGTCGGAGACTAACATGATTTAACCACTGTGTAATGTGGAAAACTGATTTATGAGGAGACAATAAACAGGAAGACCGATTAGGAATTTATCACAGTGGAGATAAACTACACACACACACATACACACACACACACACACACACACACACACACACAAATATCATAATGGATTAGCATTGAGTAATGGCAATGGTGATGGAAAGATAGAGATGGGTTCTAAAGCTCTTTTAGAGATGGACTTGGAGTTAGTTATTCACTAGATTTTGGGGTGAAGAGAAGAGTAGTGACAGGAATGACTGTAGTTATTGGACTTTAGCCATGCAGGGGTGATGGAACACTATCCACATTTTCAATTAGATAGACCCAAACACAGCAGTACTCTGGGAAAACCAATCAAAAGCACTACCTTCAGAAAAAAACTCAAACAGGGACTACTTCTCTTAAGGTGAACACTCTCTGAAATATGCAACAGATTTGCATATTGGGATAACATTGGTATTGTCTAGTTCTTTGAGGATTCTTTCCCATCCTTGATGTCACGTTTGAATAACATAGATCTGGGGTTTTTAGAGAGTTAAATAAGTAACTGCTTTCTTTCTCCCTTAGTTTGGAATGAATTGGAAAAATAAGGCAAAACAAAAACATAAAACAGCCTTCAAGGGATCAATAAGGCTGATTAGAGACCTAGGCTTTAGATCTGTGGTCAAAAAGCTGGCTAGAACTCCCCACAATCCATATGGCATCTTCTACTCTAGCCTTAGGAAAACTCACTGGAGGTAAAACGTAGGCTTTAAAAACAGACAAGCCTACCCAGGATCATGACTTGCACTAGCCCAAGGCAGAGAGGGAAGACAAGGGAGAAAATACCCACTGCTTACTGTCTTTTAATTTTACTCCATTAAATTAGGAATCAAGTACCAATGGAGACCACACTCTTGTCACCCTCAAATAAGGTAATTCACTTCTGCGCCAGGAGGAGTTGTGAGCATCACATACGCTAGCCTAGCGGGAACAGCACTGAACAAGAAAATACAAAATGATCAGAAGTCCCTTTTCAGTCACCACACTCATTTGCTGTATGTTCTGGAGATTGATCTAATCCCTGCTACTGACCAAGCATGATAATAAAAAAGTTTTTGAAGTCATAAAAAGCATGAGTTTTATTCTTCTTAAAGAGTTTGCCAGTGTCGCTCCCTACTTTGTGTACCTTGAAAAGTATGAAGCCCTGTAGCATCTTGGTACCCTTCTCTAGTCACTTAAACTTTCAGGTGTTCTTTCTTCATCTACAAAATGACAGGTTGTACTTAAAGATCTTCAGTCTTTTTCTAAACAGTGAATCCTTTCTTCAGATATCATCTGTATTGAAAAGCCACTACTATGTAAAACCCACTAGAGCTGAATTACCTGTCGGGAGGCCTGAAGTTCTGAGCCTCCATAAAGAGCAACTTCGGACTCCAAACAGCACAGTCTCTTCGTTTCCAAGGTTCTATGACCCTGTGATTGCTACACCCTCACTTCTTTGTAACAAAGTATCCATGTGTTCAAAGAACCAGACAGTGGTTCTTTTCTTTGACAGAGTATTAAAAAGAGCACATACATTTTTCATCGATGTCAGATGGGAAAAAAAAAAAAGACAAAAAGCAAACAGGTGAGGGGATAGGGAGCCGTCTCAAAAAACAAAAAGATGAGAAACACCAAGCATACATTTGATTTACAACAAAAACTCAAACAGAACCAAATTTTATTTCATAGTATTCATTAGATCTATAAGATGGTTTTTGTACAACTTTATGATTATTTTTGTGGTACTATTTACTTGCTTGTTTTGACTTGTACGATTTGTGAAATCTGTTTTAATCTAAAGTCTTAGGAGCAATTAGAAAAGAAAACAGAAATTTTTAGAGAAACATGTAAATAGCATGAACTTCAGAATACTGAGGCTCCCAGCTTCAGGAATTCTCATTTTCTTCAAATGTTGGTTTAGTTCTGCATTGAATTAGTCTGTAATATCCCATTATATGATAAAGCATCATTTAACAGGAAGTTATAGTCTTTTATGTTATGTTTGCATTTCATTTCCATGCTACTTTTTAGAAAATAAGTGATAAGTAGAAGCAGAACAGGTACTTGTAATTACTTGTGAGTCATTTGCTCTCACGTAATTTAATAGCCGCAGATCTTTAATATTTATAGCACATGTTGAAAGGATTTAACATATGTAGTGATCTTCAACAAGTAACTCCATACTCTTCTTGAATACAAAGATGTAAATTTTGTCACCATTTATGCAACCTGCTAAAAATCTTGCTATTAATTCATGTGAATGAGTTTTTCCTCTAAATTTTTAATTAAAACACAAATGCTTTGCACACTTCAATCTGTAATATCTCACACATGCATTTTTTTAAAAACTGACTGATCAGTTGGATAATAGAAGATGTTTTGTAAGATGCTTCCTCATACCTGAATATTCTCAAAAAAATATTTATTTTGTGTAAAAGCCTACTCAAAAGCTAAGTAACCATTACACTGCAAAGTTCTCAGTGGCAATAGTGTTCTCTTCACATTTCTATGTATTTCTAAATATGCTATAAAAATATAAGTGGAGTAGAAATCCATTAAAGTGAATAGATAATAAAAGTCCAGACAACTAGAATTTGAGAGGAAACCATGTCATAAGCAGAGGCAACTTCAATAAAGAACCAGTAGTATAGTATCAAAACCAGTAGTATCTATTATCACAATCAGAAGCATGCATAACTTAGGATTTCTTCAAGAGTTGTTATTTAATGCAGAATATTTTGACTAGCAATTCAAATGACAGCAAGTAATTCTTTCTCAACACCTAAAAGTCTAAGTTATTCCAAAGTTTTCTAGCATAATATGACTAATTCAGAATGTTGTCATATATTTTGAAATGTTACATTCTAAAGTAAATTTTAAAAATGTATTAAAACAAACTCTTTAATTGGCTAACTTTTTTCTCCAGAACAATAAAAAAAATAGTAGGAGTACAATGATATAATATGACTGTGTTCTCCAGAATTTAACACACACACACACACACACACACACACACACACACACACACACACGCAAACAGGCATACACACACACACACACACATAAATCCATTGTTCCTTAACATTCTTTATAGGCAAATTTTCAGATGTGCCATTTTTGTTATTGTGATCATTATAATGTTACATATTCTTTCATCATCCTCTTTTCTTAATACTACTAAGAATTCATCAATAGTTGTGGGCTATAAAAAGCAAAAATAAAGATTTTTCTAGATCCATTTTTCAAAACAGAAGTGTATATTTTCCTGAAGGGATGAAATAGAAATGTTTGATTAACTGATACTCAGAAATCATTCCTGAGCAATCTGTTAGAATTTCTTTCCCTTTACAGTGTTTTCCTTTCTATGCTATCAAGAACTATGAATCATAATTTCTGGCAGCTAAAATCAAAGGAGGTGATAGGCTCTATTAGCATCCTAAAAATATGCATGTCCTAATGCTCTCTTAAAATATGTCTTCTCAGAGCTGTTTCAAATTTTCTCAGCCAAGCAAAATGACATTAAGACCCTGGCATGAAGATTCACTTATTTTAGTTTGCTTAACAATGTAACCATAGCAGAAAAATATTGCTACTCAGTGGCAGATAAGTTATCCTGTCACATTCTGACCTATTGTTTGTTAACATCACGATAAACAATTAAATCACTTATGATCACTAATTACTTTGATCATCACATGTAAAGACAAAAAACTAAATCCATATTAGAATTAGTTATTTTTAGTATAAGAGCATTCCCTCTTTCTGTTTTAAAGAAATTTGGTTTAAATTATTTCAGCCTAAACTAACTAGGAAAAATTGAGAACAATTAACAACTTAAATCAAGACAGCATAATGTGTCTACATCAATAGCTGATAAATTTCTGGAAAAAGTCAAAAGTACGATTAACATGTTTCTTATATTCAGCATTCCACAAGGAAATTTGACTTTATTTGCCTTTTTCCTCTGAAAGTTTACTGCAGGATTCCAGGAAGAATTTCCTAAGAGACAACAATATCTGGCAGCCTATTTATTTAACTCTCAGTAAAGGATGAGTAGGATACAGAGAAGGTCAGATTTAAGTCAAAAGAGGATGTCTTGTTATTCTGGTGTTACACCTTTGAGGCAAAGGCCTAATACCTTTTCAGAAAACAAAAAGCAACACAATGAATACTTTAATCTACTAGAGACAGTAAGTGGACAAGGGTCATGTAATTGCATCTCTTGTTTGTATTGTTTTACCCATTTTCTTTTTTTTTTTAAAGAAAAGAAATTGATCAAGGGAACACTACCTATTGATTTCCTTCATGTAACAAGTATATTTATTCTTCTAACAATATACTTTAAGCAAGATAAAATTGAAATGTTTGATAAATTTAGTAGAAAAATATAATTTTTTTTAAAAGTAGCAAGGAATACAAAGAATTCTGAAAATAATTCTAACAGTGATATTAGGAAAATGGAAAATTAGTCTAGAGAATAGAGTCCAATTAAACAGGCTGGGAAATGGGAACAAAACATGCAATGATAACAAAAAACTGACTATTATTTTATGAAAAGATCATGCCTAGAAACCAAGTTTTATTTATTCCATTAGACCATTATTATCCAAAGATGTTTCTTGAAACATGAATTCTATTGTGAGATTATAAATTATTGCCAGAAAACATTTTCTATAATCAAAAAGTTGGGATAGATTTGATTAAGCAATGTTAATGGGTTTCTTAATTACAAAACTTGTCAATCTTCAAAATGTTAAATAATTTTATGACTCTCCAAAAGAAACACACACCAGGTTTCTCAAACTTTTTTCACAAAGGAAATTAGATATAGATACAGAGATACAGATATATATATATATATCAACTTACGGAATGATAGCCCATGGAACCCAGGTGAGAAATTCCCATCATACAAAATTAAGACATCATACTAATGAGGAAAAGAAACTGTTTTTCCTTCAATTCATTTAAATTTGTCCTCATCATTTTCTGTATGGACATTTTCTACATATTATATTTATTCTTTTATTGTAGATTGCATTCAACTTCTTCATAAATAAAAACATAAAAAGTGCTAAACATACTATGTTATGTTAGCCTTTAGTTAGGTCAGAGGCACCAAGCAGGGTAACTTGGGAATACATTGCTACCCTTTTTTCTAGGAACTTGGGAATACATTGCTACCCTTTTTTCAAAATATAGAAACCAAAGGTACTTGATTCAAGATAGTACAGAAAATAATCCAGAGAGTTCCGAGATGGCTGAGTGGATAAACACTGTGTGTGATTCTTTCCATGAACACATTAGAATTACAACTAAATTATAACACAATCAACCTAAAGAACCATCTGAAGTCTAGCGGAACAGAAGTTTTATAACTAAGGATATACATTAGAAGCCACATTGAGCCTGGTAAGAGAGGCAGAGACACAAACCTTGAAGTGGTTGTTGAGAATCAGGAGGGATACATCAGCCATGGAGGTTCCCCCCAGAGGAGCAACGGGCCCCTTCCCCACACCAGCCTCTCCAGCCAAGAGTACTGGTGCCAGGAAAAGGAGGCTCAACAACATCAACCTGTAAGAAACAGTGGGGATTCCCACCATCCTGGTGGAACAGAGGGATGTGGGAAACCCAGATGTCCTCTTAAAAGGCCCCACACACAGACTCACTCACTTACAGGAACATACCCTGGACTCCAGCAGAGAGACAGTGACTCACAGGACACTGGAGGCATTTGAGGGGCAGATTGATGTGTGAGGCCTCAGAAGGAGGGCTGGAGGACAATCGGCATTTTCCCTGTGAGGGGAACTCCTTCTCTATAGCCAGCAGACAGGCAGGCACCATCTTTCCTGTGATGAGCCCACCCCCACAGGCCAAATCTAAATCTGATTAGTCTGGTGAGCTTTGCTCCCTCCACTGCTGAGTCCACTGGGACCCCACCTACCCAACACCCCCAATGCTGCAGGCACTTTCTCTAGAGCATCCAGCCCCACTTTTCTTGGAAAACTCTTAGGGTTTGAGGGACCCAGGAGGTCACTGACTGACCTCAGTGTGCTCTGAGACTTTTGCTGAGTACATCCAGGCTCAGCACTGGCACCAAAACAAAGTCTACATTAACCTGGTGACCACAACTCTTCCCACTCTAATGACTCCATGAGACCCTGCCTGACTTAAATGGCATAATGCATAAAACTGCATCAGTGGCTGAACCTTAAGGGAGCTGGCAGGTGGCAGCAAGCCTCTGGGTATCCTTGATTTTTGCAGAGATACCCCAGACCTGGAATTGAGCTGCACTCAGTTTGCAGTATGACCTCTCCCATGTGCCTCCAACTTTAGCACAGGCAGCAAACAAACAAGGATCACTTGTAGCTCCTATAATGAGGTAGCCCCCAGCTGGTCATAGGCAATAGGTGACCTGGGTCTGCACCAAAGCCCCTCCCAAGAGGCCATAGAACCAACATACTTTGAGATTGGTTTCAGACTACAGCAGAGCCCCATCCAAGTAGTCCCACAAGCAGCACACAAAAAGGATTGTCTCAACAGGAACCAGAGCCCACTGGGGTGAATTCCACTCAGTGGGCTAGGCCCCACACACAGCAAGGATATAAGCTGTGGACATAGACAAACCCGACAACCAATCAGCTTGAAGGCCAATCCCACCCACTGATGTGCCAGTAGGAATCAAGGCTCAATTATAATAGAAGGGCACACACAACAGACACAAGGGACACTCCTGGAACACTTGGGGCAGGTGACCAGGAAGACTGTACCAGGGCCCCATGGGGCACCTACTACATATGAACACCTGGCCAAGATTGGGAGTCATAAAAGATCTACCTAATATATAGAAACAAACACAGAGAAGCAGCCAAAATGAGGAAACAAAGAAATACTTCCCAAATGAAAGAACAGGAGACAACTACAGAAAAAAACAAAACAAAAAAAAACTAAACTAAATAGAGGTAAGCAACTTACCAGATACAGGGTTCAAAACAACGGTTATAAGGATGCTCAAGGAACTTAGTGAGAACTTCAACAGAGAAATAGCAAGCACAAAAAAGAACATAGAAACCATAAAAAATAATCAGTCAGAAGTGAATACAATAACTGAAATGGAGAATGAACTAGAAAGAATTACCAGCAAACCAGATGAAGCAGAGCATCGAATCAGTGATTCGGAAGACAAGGTAGCAGAAAACACCCAATCAGAGAAGCAAAAAGAAAAAAAGAATCCAAAGAAATGAAGATAGTTTAAGAGACCTCTGGGACAACATCAACCTAACAACATTCACATAATAGGACTACCAGAAGGAAAACAGAAAAAGTAAGGTATTGAGAACCTATTTGAAGATATAATGACTGAAAATTTTCCTAACGTGGTGAAGAAAATAGACATACAAGTCCAGGAAGTGTGGAGAGTCCCAAACAAGATGAACACAAACAGGCCTACACCAAAACACATTAAAATTAAAATGCAAAGGTTAAAGACAAAGAGAGAATCCTAAAAACAATAGGAGAAAGGCAACTAGTAACTTATAAGGGAGCCTCCATAAGACTGTCAGCTGATTTCTCAACAGAAACTTTGCAGCTAGAAGGGATTGCACAAAATATTCAACATGATGAAAAGCAAAGAACAACCAAGGGTGGCATACTCAGCAAGGCTAGCATTTAAAATTGAAGGACAGATAAAGAGCTTCCTAGACAACAAAAAGCTAAAGGAGTTCAGTACCACAAAACCAGTATTACAAGGAATGTTAGAGGGAGTTCTTTAAGACAGAAAAAAAAAATGAATAAAAATTATGAATAATCAAACGGCAATAGTTGCATATCTATCGACAATTACTTTCAATGTAAATGGATTAAATGCACCAATCAAAAGACATAGGAGGGCTGAATGGGTAACAATAACAAAACCCTTACATATGCTGTCTATAAGAGATTCAGTTCATATTGAAAGACACACACAGACTGAAAGGAGAGGGATGGAAAAGTTATTTCATGAAAATGGAAATGAAAAAATAAATTAAAAAGGTGGGGTAACAATACTTATACCAGACAAAATACACTTTAAAACAAGGGCTATAACAAGGACCCAGTAATCCTACTTCTGGGTATTTACCTGAAGAAACTCAAAATGCAACATACTTTGAGGGGACATGTACATCCGTGTTCATTACAGCATTGTTTACAATGGCCATGATGTGGAGGCAGCATGGCATCAATGCAAGAATGAATAAAGAGTAGATGGTACATATATACAATGAAATATTGCCTAGCCATGGAAGGGAATGCGTTCTTTCCATCTGTAGTGGCATGGATGGACCTGGAGGGTATTGCGCTCAGTGGAGTATGTCAGACAGAGAAAGACAGGTGCAATGTGATTTCGCTTACATGTGGAATCTAAAGTACAAAAAAGATAATAATAATAATAAGAGCAAAAATAAACTCATAGATACAGAAAATATTTTAAAGGTTGCCAGACAGGACAGGGGTGGCAGGTGGGGGGTAAAAAAAGGGGAAGAGATTAAGAGGTACAAATTGGTTGTTAAAAATAAGTTATGGGGATGTGGTCATGTGGGTAGGGTATAGCATACATAATATTGTCAATAATATTATAATAACAATGCATAGTGTCAGATGGTTACTAGATTTATCAGGGTGATAGATGGGAAGAGTTTGGGGGCACAGAGGAAAAGGGATGGGATTAAGAAATACAAATTAGTAGTTACAAAAGAGTCATGGGGATGTAAATTAAAGCATAGGGAACATAGTCAATGATATAGTAACAACTATATATAGTTCCAGGTGGGTACTAGACTACTCAGAGGGATCACTTCTTAAATTATGCAAATGTCTAAGCAATATGCTGTACATATGAAATTAGTATAAAATAATGTTGAATTTCAAGTGTAATTGAAAAATTTAAAAATAAGGGACAAAGTGAAGGGGAATAAGAGGTTCAAATTTCCAGGTAAAAAGACAAACAAGTCATGGGGATATAATGTACAGCTTAGAGAATATAGTCAATAATATTGTGATAGCATGGCACAGTGTCAGATGTTTGCTGGACTTATCATGGTGATCACTTCTTTAGGTATATAAGTGTTGAATAATTATAGTGCACCCCTGAAACTAATATAATATTGTATGTTAGCTATAGTTTTAATAAAAATCTTTAAAAATTTTATTTAAAAAAGATAGTGCACAGAGCACATGAATTAATTAACTATTTTTGTGACTCCATTTTTGAAAAAGTAATAATCTATTCTAAACCAAGAGAAATTGTTAAGACCTTTTGTAATTTAAGAGATGTCAATAAGTGGGGAAATGTATACCTAAATATCAACAAAATACAGCATATATACACGCCATAACAAAGTCGAATAGGATACAAGCCATATAGACCAAAAACACATCCTAGACTATGCACACACCAAAAAAAAGTCTGCAAAGCAGGATTCCAATAAATCTGAACACAGAAACTGAAGGTAGGATGGAGAAGAGCGAGGAGAGCAGGGGGCACTGATGAATGATTCTTCCCTAAAAACTGTACACAGAACTTCCAAGAGTGGGCAATTTCATCACCCAGGCAAAATAGATAAATGGAGAAAAACAGTTCTTTCCAAAAGTGAATGAGTGATCTCTTTGTGGAGAATGAGGGATATTATTCTGGGTGTGTTTGAACACTAATTAATAGCCTAAAAGGGACTTGATTTAATTTTTCAAAACCAGAATAATATATATTAAAAAAAGGAACAAGTAAATAGAGCTCTTCAAAAATATTTTTTAAACTTTGTCAAAATATAAAGATCATACCGTGTTTCCCCGTAAATAAGACCTAGCCAGACAATCAGCTCTAATGTGTCTTTTGGACCAAAATTCATATAAGATGCAATCTTATTTTCCTATAATATAAGACTTGGTCTTATATAATATAATACAAGACCCGGTCTACCCAGTCTCATAAAATGTAAGACCCGGTATAACATAATATAATATAATATAATATAATATAATATAATATAATATAATATAATATAATACCAGGTCTTATATTAATTTTTGCTCCAAAAGAAGCATTAGAGCTGATTGTCCAGCTAGGTCTTATTTTCAGGGAAGCACGGTAAAAATTTTAGCAGAAAAATTAGAGGAATTTAAAATAAAATAATTTCCTAATATTTAGTCTAAGAGAGGAAAACATTTAGATATAAAGAATCAGTCCAGGAATATTAACACCTGATTAACATGAATCAGAGGAAGAGAAGAAGAAAAGGAGGGAAGGAAATTATGAAACAAATAATTTTTAAAAAGTCTTAGAGCTGTCAAGAGTAAGACTGAAAGTGCCTACTATGGGCTCTACACAATGAATTAAAAGGTAGTCCCATTTGATTCACTAGTACATGAAAAATTAGAACACTAAGAATAAAGATCTGATCCTAGATATGTTCACAGAGTTGCTTAAAATGAAATAAGGATCAGATTAGTATAAGACACTGGCATCACAAGTCGCTAAAAGAAAATGGAAGTGCATTTTTACTCTAATTTTTATAACCATCTAAAATAGCACAATTTATCATAGAACAGAATAAAGACATTTCTCCAACATTCAGACATTCAGGAAATGTATAGGCAGGCCCTTTTTAGGGCCTACATGAAGCAAAATGAAAGAAAAACAACCTGAAAATTTCAGGAAACGGTGGCTTTAATTCAGAAAAGCAGTGGGGTGTAATCCTAGGCCAAACTGGAGCAGGAAGATCAATGGTTTAAAAAAGTGGATTCTCAGAGGGAAATTAGGGTGAGAGGATGTGAGCAGCTAATCAGCACAATCACTGATGAGGGGAAAACTTGAAGATCTAATAATTTGTGGAGGGTATTAAAAAAAAACCCATTTAATTTATCCATGGAAACATTCATTGTCCTTTGAAGAGTAGAGAGATAGCTGTATTAGATATGTAGATGTAAATGAGTAAAAGTGATCCTAACAAGCACTATGTGTCTGTACGATAAATAATCAAGCTACCACACAACCGAAAATGTGTCCATTGTTTTTCAGTTTTTTAAATTAACACATGTACAAATCACAGAAGAATTTACTTCTTCTGTTAGGAAGGTTACGGAACATACTGCATATGTGATAAAGTATAAAACTATAAAAGTAAAGATAAATCTATGGTGTTGAACTGGAATTGTAGGTATGAATATTAAGTCATATTTTTAAATATATATGTATATGTACACATATGTAACATGTAAGTATGCTATATTTATAATACATATGCATTGCATATCTTTATCTCTATATAAATGTACATATACACATATATGTATATGTATACTAAAATAAATACATGTGGATATATGTGTATGCATGTACATATACATCTACTAAAAGGATATAAGTACACATTTACATGTTAACATTTCCTAGTTCTAACTATTGCAAGAATCTAAACAATAATACACCAGGAACAATGAGCAGATTTAGCAACCTGAACTTGATTTCCAAATAGCATTCCTCAAGAATAGGAGGTTATTTCCAGACTGCGACAGCAAAAGTTCAAGATGAGCCTGAAACATTTTGCCGTGGCAGGAAATAGAAGTTCCTCAAGGAATGATGAAAATATATTAAAAAGACAGTTCAAGGGGCTTCCATTAACTAAATTTGAGAATCAAAAAAATGATAATAGGAGATTATAATTCATTAAACAAAATAAGAATCCGTACTAATATGAAGGAATGAATGAATATCTTTTCAATGAGGGTAAGGCTGACATAGAATCAGAGGTAGCAGAAGTCGAGGAACAGTAAAGGACAAAGGCAGAGTGCCACTGTCCTACAGAATATAGGCAACGGATACTATTAGTGATGCAACAAGATATTAAGATTTAAGATGTTGTTTGAAATTAAATAAATGATAAAGGCAGAATTGTGAATATATTCATATTAGGAATGGTATGGTCTGAATGTTTGTGTCTCCCCTCCAAATTCATATCCTAACCCCCAAAATGATGGTCTTGGGAGATGAGGCCTTTCGGGGGTGCTTAGGTTATAAGGGCGGAGCCTTGCTTGTGAGATTAGTGTTCTTATAGAAGAGAACTCATAAAGCTCTCTAGCTCCTTCCACCATGTAAGGACACAAGGAAAAATGCTATCTAGAAACAAAAAAGCTGGCCCTCACTAGACATTGAATCTGCTAGCACTTTGATCTTGGACTTTCCAGCCTCCAGAACTGTATTTTATTATAGTAGTCTGAATGAGCTAAGCCAAGGAGGGAGAAGGAGAAGGACAAGATATAAATTGTCTATGTCCTCAGGTATTATATCCAAAAGTTAATAGGGAAAAAAATAGCAATAGAATATTATATGTATAAATGTGTAAATAACATCCCTAAGATTAAAAAAAACTAGAATAATGCAAAAGTGTGCCTTTAAAAACCATTGCTAAGAGAGAAGAGTGATAGGTTTTGGGACTACTGGATTTTGTTATAAGCCTGACTATACAATTTAATTTTTGAGATTCTGCATTGATTCCTTTGATAAAAGTTTTAAGAAATTTGAGTATATATACATACAACACCCTGATTCTTAGCCAAAGTCAGATGCTGTTTGTTGTTCAGCATCTCTGAAAGGGCTTAGCCTTTTCTGTGGTTGTTTTTCAGCCTTTCTAATGTATGAAATACCGCGTTTCCCCAAAAATAAGACCTAACCGGAAAATAAGCCCTAGCATGATTTTTTCAGGATGACATCCCTTGAACATAAGCCCTAATGTGTCTTTTGGAGCAAAACTTAATATAAGACTCGGTCTTATTTTCGGGGAAACACGGTATGAGTGCCATAAGTTTACTATGTTCTTTAAAAAAATTACAGTGCCTTACACTTGCTCCCAAATTGCCTCAACCAAGCATCAAGAATCACGACAAGGTTCTTATACATTGGGATCTGATCTTTTTCTTTTCTTTTTTTTTAAGAATTTGGTCAAATATCTCTTCATCTTTACTATTTTTATTAGAATTGTCTAAAACTTTTCATTTTCTTATAGTCAATTTCCATTTTTGATAATTTCAGCATCTTGGGAAAATCACTCCATATTCTAATGTTTAAGACTGTTACTTTGTGTGCTTACTTTGGGGTTTTTTTACTTTATATTTTAAGTTAACATAAAGTAAAATTGACTTTTTAGATGTATGTTTATGTGAGTTTAACATATGAACAGATTAATGTAACTCGTATCACAATCCGGATACAGAATGGCTCCATCACCTCAAAAAACCTACTTATGCTACCTACCCATAGGCTCATACCCCCAACCCCCACCCCCTGACAACCACTGATCTACAGAGGGTGCCAAAAAATGTATACACATTTCAAGAATGGAAAAAACTGTATTAAAACTGTAATACAAGGAATGACACTAGCATTCATTTCATTAATGCCATCTTTTGAGCGAACATCATACTACACATTGCTACTGTAATTCAATTCAACTTCAAAAAGTAATACATAGATAACATCCCTTAAAACGTGTACATTTTTTGGCACCCCCAGTTCTTTACATCGCTATTGCTATACTTTTGCTTTTAAGAATGTCATATAAATGGAATAAAACATTATGTAACCTTTAGAGACTGAATTCTTTTACTTGACATAGTGCTTTTGAGATTCATCCAACCTGTCTAGTATCAATAATTGATTCCTTTGTATTGCTGCATAATATTCTTTTTTTTAATTAAAATGTGTTGAGGTGACAATGATAAGTAAAATTACATAGGTTTCAAGTGTACAATTCTGTAATGCAACCTCTATATATCACATTCTTTGCTCACCACCCAGAGTCAGCTCTCCTTCCATCACCATATAGTTGACCCCCTTACCCTCATCTACCACCCCTTTCCCCCTTACCATCTGATAACCACTAAACTATTGTCTGTGTCTATGAGTTTTTGTTTCTTTATTTGTTTGTCTGTTCCTTTGCTGCTTTCAGTTTTATATCCCACATATGGGAAATCATGTGGTTCTCAACTTTTTGTGTATGACTTATTTCGCTTAGCATAATAATCCCAAGATCCATCCATGTTGTCGCAAATGGCACTATTTCATCTTTTCTTATAGCAGAGTAGTATTCCATTATGTTCTATTACATAGATAATACCATACTTTAGTTTTCCATTCACTCATCGAAGAATATTTGGGTTGTTTCCAGTTTGTTGGGACCAATATGAATAGAGTTGCTATAAACATTCATGTACAGATTTTTGTGGGAACATAACTTTTCATTTTCTTAGGAAAAATACCTAGGAGTGGGAGTGCTGTGTCACATGATAAATATATATTTAGCTTTATAATAAACTGTCAAACTATTTCCAAAAACTATCATTTTGCATTGCTGCCAGCAATGTACAAGCATTCTAGTTGCTCCACTTACTTGTCAGAACTTGGTATTTGTCAGTATTTTTTATTTTATCCATTCTAATAAATGTATACTGGTGCATCAGTCTTTTACTATTATGTCAGATGTTAGCTTATAGATATCGTCCATCACGTTGAAGAAATTTCCTTCTTTTACTAATTTGCTGAGAGTATTTATTATGTATAAATATTGAAAATCATTTTTTTCTGCATTAGCTGATATAATCATATGATTGTTTTTCCTAAGACTATTAATAAGTGATCTATAATATTTTTACTCACAAAACTTCTGACACTAAATGTGTGGGTTTTCCCTCACACTGACTAATTCTCCAACACTCCAGACACCAACTCGGTGCCCTAATTTAATTCAATTCTCACACTAACTACCGGAGTTCGAGTCAGACTCCACAGGTTTAAGGACTCAGTCCCACAAGACTGCCCTCACTTTAGATGCCAATCATATTGGGTGCCCAGGATACCCACACTTCTGTCCGACGTGTCTACAAAGTTGGTGGTTCCCACAATTCCTGCCTTTTCAGGTTCAATAATTTGCTGGAATGGCTCACCAAATTCAGGATTGTGCTTTATTTACTATTACTGGTTTGTTAAAAAGGCTGCCATTTAACAGCCAAATGGAATAGATGCACAGGATAAAGTATGGGAGGAGAAGGGAGGTATGTGGAGCTTCCATGCCCTCTTCCAGCTCACTAATCCCCCAGCACCTCAACCCAGAAGCTCTCTCATGCCTGTGGTTTAGGAGTTTTCATAGATGTCTCATTACATAGGCATAATTGATTAGATCATTTCCCAATCATCAGCCCGTCTCCCTTCCTTGGAGGTGAATGGAGAGACAGAGGGGATAAGGCTGAAAGAACCAGCCTTCTAATCATGCCTTGGTCTTTCTGGTGACAAAACCTCATCCTGAAGCTATCTAGGGCTCTCCAGCCACCAGTCATCTCTTTAGCATACAAAAGATACTCATATCACTCTGGAGATTCTAAGGTCTTTACTAGCTCTGTGCCATGAACTGAGGACAAAGACCTCAGTTCAAATAGAAAATATATTTCTTATTATACCACAGATGGGTTTCACTGATTGATTGTCAAATACCAAGCCAACCTTGAATTCATGAGATAAATACTAGTTGGCAATCAAACTATTCCTTTATATATTTGCTAGATTTGATTTTTTTAATATTTTGTTCACGAGAGATATGGGTTTGTAATTTTCTTGTATCTGTCCTTCTGGTTTTTACATCATGCTCATCTCATAACATGAGCTGGGAAATGTGTTATCCTCTTCAAGAGGTAATGTAGACTTGGTTTTATTTCTTCTGTATATGTGTGGTAGAATTTAGCAATAAAACCATCTGGGCCTGGATTTTTTTTTCTCCACAGGTTTTTAATGATGGATTAAATGGTTTAATAATTATAGGATTATTAAGGCTATTTATTTCATTTGAAGAGTTTTTAGAATTTTTTTAGGGTGGTGAAGTACATGAATTCACCTAATTTTTTGAGTTATGTATATAGATTTATTCATAATATTCCTTTTTTATTCTTTTTAATTTTACAAGGTGTAGTAATAGCCTTCTTTTATTCCTGATATTGGCAATTTGTGTTTTCTCTCTTTTTTCATTGTCTGTTCTGCTACAGGTTTATCAATTTTATTGATTTTTTTTTAATGATTTAGCTTTTGGTTTCATTGATATTTCCTGTTTGTTTGTTTGTTTGTTTCCACTGTTATTGATTTCTGCTCCTATATTTACTTTTATTTTTACTTTTGAGTCTATGTTGCACTTTTTCTAGTTTTTTTTTTAAGATTGAAGTTCACTTCATTGATTTGACAGTGTTCTTGTTTTCTAACATAAGCATTTAATGCTATAAATCTTCCTATATGCACAGCTTTCACACCATCCCACGTATTTTGACATGTTGAATTTCCATTTTCCTTGAGTTCAAAATATTTACCGATTTTCTTGAGAATTTCTCTTTGACATGGATTATATAGAAGAGTGTTGTTTAATTTTCAAATTTTGAAGATGTTCCCATTTTGTGTGACTGATTTCAAGTTTAATTATATTATGTTTAGAGAACAAACTTTTTATGATTTCAATAATTTTACATTTCTTAAGGTTATGACTCAGGATATGCCTACCTTTGTAAATGTTCATAGTATATTTGGGGAAAAAAAGTGCATTCTTCTGTTGTTTGAGAGTGCTCTGTTTATGTTAATTAAATTCAGTTGGTTCATGGTATTATTTATTTTTTATATATCCTTGCTGATTTTCTAGTAATTTTATTGATTTCCAACACAGGAGTATTGAAGTCTTCATCTACAAGTGTGGGTTTTTCTATTTATGCTTTCAATTCTGTTCATTTTTGTTTATGTCTTCTGAAACAGTGTTGTGGGACAGTACACATTTATGATGGCTATGTCTTCTAAGTTAATTTACCCTTTTATCACTATACAATGTCTCTGGTTATCTGAAGTTTCTTTGCTTTGAAGTCTACTTTTTATAATATCAGTATAGCAATTCCTGCTTTTTTTTTTTTTGAGAATTGTTTGAGAAGTATCTTTTTTCACCTACCAATATTATCATACCTGACATATTTGCCATGAATTTTTGGTAGGCAGCATGTAGTTGAGTCACATTTTTAATCCATTTGAAAAATCTGCATTTTAATTGACATTATACCATTTACATTTATTGTAATTATTGATATGTTTAGATTTAGGTTCTGCCTTTATACTCTGTTCTGTTTTTTTTTTCTTTCTGTTTTTGAGTCTTTGTTGTCTTTTTTCTGCTTTATTATTTGAATATATATGTATATATACTTATATATACATATGTACATTATATATACATATATACATACATGTATATATGTGTGTGTGTGTGTGTGTGTATATATATGTATATATATATGTATGTATGTATTCCATTGCAATTGATTTTTTGAACTACCCTTTGCCTATTTTATTTGTTTTTAGTGGTTGCTCTAGGGTTTATAATACATAGCTAACTTTCAAGTGCTTACTTACAATTGCACTTGAAGTACAATGTAGATACCAGATCCCTTTACCCTTCCTCTTTATGTTTTTGTGGCCTTGTATATTGCACTTACATATATTGAAAACCCCTCATACAATGTTATAATTTTTGCTTTTAACTCTCAATAATATTTTGAAGAACTGAAGAAAAGTATCTATTATATTTCCAAAAATTATTTACAATTTTTGTGTTGCTCTTCTTTCACTGTGTCTACTCCAAGTTTCTTTCTGGTATAAGTTCCCTTCTGTTTCAAGAACTTCCTTAAGTAATTCTTGTAGAAGAGGTCTGCTGGCTATAAATTCTATCAGTCTCACTTCATGTGAGAATTTCCTTATTTCACCTTCATTTATGAACTATATTTTTCCTGGGTATAGAATTCTGGATTGACAGTTCTTTTGGTATTTATACATTTCTTATAAAAATCCACTTATTTCTATGTTTCCGTGAATTTTTATTACAAATCTGCAATCATTTGAATCTCTTGTAAGAAAACCATCATCTATTTATCACTGGCTTCTTTCAAGATTTTTTTCTTTTTATTATTGTTTATCAGTTTAATTATGATGTTTCTGGGCTTGAATTTCTTTGAATTCATTCTTTTTGGGGTTTACTGAAGTTTTGAATCTTTGTATTTCTGTTTTTCAACATATTTGGAAAACTATCAGCGATTAGTTCTTCAAATTTTTTTTTTCTGTACTACTCTTTCTTTTCACTTTATGAGACTCCTATAACATGAATGTTAGGCCTGTTGGTATTTCCTGATGCTCTGGGGTTTGTTTTGTTTCCTCTATTCCTTAGATTGCATAATTTCTCCTGATTTATCCTCAAGTTCACCGACTATTTATTTCATCTCCAGACAACAATTGAGTCCCTACAGTGGAAGTTTTTGTTTTTTTATTTGCTTATTTAGGTTTTTTTTTTTTTTAATTATTTGTTTGCTTATTTGTGCAGAATGTGGGTTATCATATTTTTAGTTCTAAAATTTCCATTTGGTACTTTACATCTTTTAATTTTTTTTGTTTAACTTTTTTTACATTTGCTTCAAGAGTGTTCACCCTTACTTCTTTGAGTACATTTATAATAGCTGATTTATAATTGTTGTCAGATAATTCCAACATCTTAATCATCTCAACATAGGTGTCTGTTCTTTGTCTTTTCAAATGTGAATTGGGTTTTTCTGCATTTGTTTGCCAATTAATTATCAATCATATTCTAGACACTTTGAAGATTACCTTATGAGACTTGCCATCTTCTTTGAATCTCATGGAAAATTTTGATGTTTTGTTATAGCAAGCAATCAGCCTAGTTGGGCTCAAGCCCCATTTTCCAACCAGCCTTCTGTGTTTTGTGATTTCAATATACATTCCAGTTTTCAATTCTTTGCAGAACTAGTCATATCTGTCTTGTATGTTTGCCACAGAGTATCAAGTCTAGGACCTGGGCAGTTGTTCATTTCTAAGTTCCATTCTCAAGGTATGGTATATTCTTTACAATTAAATCCACGCATGTGCAGCTCAAATGAGTCCAGGAGCTATTAACAATTTTATGGACTTTTTTCCCCATCCCTATATGTGCATGATCTCGCTGATACTTTCTGATTCCCTGGGACTCCTTTTCTAGTTCCCCAGAAATCTGGGGCTTTAGTTACCCACCCTGACACAAACTTTCATGACTATACCTGCATACAAGGTCAAGCAGCAGTAGGAAAGAGAAAGAAAAAACATAAGAATGTTCTTATCGCTTAAAGTTTAAAGTACCTGTGGGCCCTTTTAAAATTAAAGATCTTGTTGTTTTAAATTATATGTGTGCCCTTGTACTAGTCCACAGTAAAATTAACTGATTGCTCACTTTTCTACCAACTTTCATAGCCAAGCATGACCTTCCACCTAGTTTTTTCTATGACTTTGTATCTGGCCACTGTATGAATTTCCTATTGCTATTGTAACAAACTACTACAAACTTAATCATTCCAGGTCTATGACTGGATTAAGTCTAGGAATTGAATATGAAGCCATGAATGCTCATCTTGGTGACCTGAGTCAAATTTCTGCCCATCAGACTTTTTCCACCTATGAGAAGCAACACCTCAGTAAGTTGCACATCCATTTCATCCTGAGGGATTCCATGACAGATGATTCATTGTCACAAGTCCCTGTGGGTCAAACACTGATTAACACTCCATCCTCACAGTTTATTAAGAGATTGCACTCATCTTGTTTATGCTGGTTAAGCACTGACATGTTGGCTTCTACAACACTGAGATCCCATTATTCCATTGAAATCTGGGAATCCAGTGCCAATGCAGCCTCTCCAACTATCATCTACAGCTTGCAGAAGACAGCCACTACATAGGCTGGTGTTCCTCCTCATGAGTACATCTCTGAATGCTCAGGTGAAGAGTTGCTTTGGGGAGGCATGGTAAATGGGTAACTGAGTGATTTGCATATAATAGACTCATCGTAGCATTGACACTTACCTGAGCCTTTGAACTCCTTTTACTACAACATTCCAGGAAAGCTCCAGTATTTCTTCCTCACTGACCCTAGACCACCATGGAGTCTATTTTTCAATTATTTACATCATTACCAGGTGGTTGAGTCAACACGTTAAGTTGCAAAATCCAGGTAAAGACAACTTACAGATGCATTTGACCCAATCTAATCTTATATTTTTCCTCCTTAGCTTAATACTCTTAGAAGCTACTCTTATATATGCTACACAAACACCTACTGATACAACTTGACAAGATCCTGAAACTCTTTGATTTATAGACTATTTCCTCTACAACTAGGACTTGTACTTCTTTGCCCCATTCTACTTTTAAATGCCTATGTGGCCTTAAGCAAGTTACTCCACGCATATGAGCCTCATCTTTAAACGAAGATAATACCTACTTCATAGTATTGGTCTATGGAATAAATAAAGCTATTAGCACATAGTCTAGGACATGAGAAGTGCAGAGAATATTTAGCTTTCCCCACCTTTAAGGATCAATCTTGAACAGTATCCCCAGATACAAGCAAAAAATAAATAAATAAATAAATAAATAATTCAACTACTTTAAGTTACTGAGATTCCTTCTTATTTAGGGCTAAGAAAATCTCAAAGATGAAAAAAAAAACTATTACAGTTTATTTTAGCCTATCTCACACATAGCAGGGACTTCAAAATATTATTTGTGGAATTAAATCCTAATCCAAAATGTAAATCTGTGTAACTGCTCTTAGAGTTTATTCTCCTTCAAGCATCTATGTCTGAGGATGAAAATCCATAAGATTTCCAGATTTACCATTAAAATACAAATGCATCATAAATTGGTATTTTAGTTGCTCATGAGTAGGATTAATGTTGAGCCTTGAGGATATTTAACAAGGTTTGTTTTTCATGAAAGCCTTCATTCCCCATTGACATTGGCAATCAGATTGTGAATCTTAGCTCTAGTGTGGTAATTATGTCAAACTCAGCTTGGGATGGTAAAAGTGTTCAGTGGAGAGCAGTTGCCCTTGTTCAGAAGGAATGAGTACAAAAAGGATAATTTACTTATCAAATTTATCCTACTTGGGGAATGACAAAGTTTTTGTAGAGTCATAATAATAAAACTGCTGTTAGAAACCTAATTTCCATTTTACACAGAAGAAGTAAATAGAAGAATAGTAAAAGTGGACAACAGAACATTCATTTATTTACTAACATATTTTATTGTCCTATTGCTTAGGAACAAAGTATAAACACACTGTCTCCCACATGTTTTAATTTAACTCATACTTTCACCAACTATGTTTTAGGGAACGCCCTTTTAAAAGGCAATGCATTTAGGATTAGTTTGTCATCTACTTGTGATGTCAATGCTAATTGCTTTAAGAACCTACAGTTTGGGGAGATGGCCATCTGTAAGTATTGCCAGGGCTAAGACCATTCTTTTGGGAAACAACTTTCTTAATAGCAAAAAGATGCAATGTATAAACACATAGTCTAGACCCATCTATTAGAAATTCATTCATTCCAAATACTTCCCCAATGTGTAAAATTGAGATGCAAAATAACCATTCCATGATGTGCTTCAAAAATGTACCAGATGTATTTCTCCATTCTTGCAGGAACCTGTGGATTAGCCTTCCCACATGTGCAATCCCCATGCAGGAAAATAATTTCCTCCTACTTTTCCCATGGATTCTGTTGCAACTTGTAGGACATTATGGGAAATTTGCCACAATATGTGGGACACTTTGGTGTCTCTATGGAATTTTGCAGGCATGCACTGCCATGGTTTGAAGCAGGGATCAAGATACTTGTTTCATATGGTGAGATCGAACATAATGCTTCATAAGGGGATCAGGAGCCTGCCTCTCATTTCCAAAGTTATTAGAACTGACAGTACAGCCCATTCGTTTAGTCAAACTGCAGAATAGAAAGGCATAGCCATTAGCTACAGATACATCCCTGCTGATTTAACAGTGGTAGAGACTGCAATATTATGTCTCTGAAATGCCTCTGCAATGCCGGGGAGGGGCAGGTGCTGGAGAACCCAACAAAAAATGGATTCTCTTCTTAAGAGAAGCTTAAACTCTGTCATCCTGTTTGCTCTGGGCACCATGGAAGTTTTGAGCTGCTACAAATCCTTATTGCTGTTGTATTTTATTCCCCTGGTAGGCCTGGTAGACCCAGAAGCAAGAAAAAAATTACTTTTAAACAAGAATCTGAATTGTTTATGTAGCCTAGGTTCCCATTTAATTAAGGAAGAAATCTACTTTTAAGTCAATTTTCTTTTGAAAAACAATTATTCCATTGAAGTGGGGAAATGTTTTAAACTTGAAAATGTAAAGATCTCAATTTTATAATACCCAAAATTTGAAAAGAAATAATTTACAGAAGCTTTCAGAACTATTCATCATCCACATCAGATGATTTTATACTTGTTTTTTTTTCTCAAAGTACAATTTTTTTCCTAACATACCATTAAAAAAAAAAATCAACATCACCGTGTAAGGAAAGTCCACTGGGTGAATCCAAAAGTAAGTGCCCAATAAACTCAGTTGATTTGACTAATTCTAAGTGATCAGCCTGTGACTTCTGTGTTAGTCTAGTCAGTTATCACAACATAGAGGTTATGTCCCTATTATAAAAGTGACCAGATAGATTCATAAATGGAATAGTTAATTACCCTGAAATATAGGTGATTTAATCATGAACTGGGATTGGCTATTAATAAGAAGAAATCAAAAATTCATTCTGCACATGATGAGTTCAGTGGCAATCCTAGAGATATATCTATTGTTGGAGATGATTAAAATTAAAAAGAAAAATTAAAACCCTGACAAATTATCAGAGCAGCCTTCACTATGGGAATTTCCTTAAAGAGAAAAAGAAAAGAAAAAAAAACTCATAAAATTCCACCCTGAGATTTTTTAAAAATCTCAACAGGAAAGAAACAAAACTATAAACACCTTGAAAGTAGCCTCAAGTTTCTCTAAAAAAATGTGTATAATATTTATTTCTCTTTGGTCACATTCCCCTTAGCCATCAACCTAGCCCACTTTGTCTTTTGCAGCTCCCTACTGACTACATAAACACAGAAATACACATGCTAGTGGAAGTAGCTTCCACAGAAGTTACCAATGATACAGATTTAATTAACATTGAAAAAATAATAATTAACATGAATAAATAAAATTAGTAAGTCTAATTGACATATTTTTAGTCATCTTACTTAACCTCTAAAAATATATAAGTTACGCTTTACCAAACTTTCATTGAAACATTCACTTCCCTTGGCTTCCATGACATGCCACTCTAGTTTCCTTTCTATTCTGGCCATTCTTCTCTTCAGGCCCACTCTCTTCTCCCTGGATATGAGCCTTGGTGTTGTCACCCTGTCTTTTCACAACGTACTCTCTTCCTACACAGTCTCTTTGAAACTCATGCAATTCTTATGGAGCTAAATTATGAACTTAATTCTTCAGTCTAGCCCTCCCATTTCAGGTGACCAACTGCCTTGACATTTTCACTCAGCTCTCTTATATCATCACATACTTAAGTTGCTCAGAACTGACCTCATTTTACTTCTCTATTCTAATTTTGGTTACCTCCCAATGTTACTAACAATGATGGCACCACCAATGATCCAGTTGGGCAAGCCAGATATTTGGGAGCCATCTTTAACAACTCTCTTCACAAATGTTCCCCCATATAACCGATCTATTAGAAACTCCTGTGAAATTTCCTAAATTTTATTGAATTTATCCATTTCTGTTCATCTCTGGTGCCACTATTCGCATTCAAGCCACCATTACATCTTATGTGGACCATTAAAATAGTCTCCACTTCTACTGGGCTTTCCACTTCTACTCTTGCACTGTTCAGACTAAAATCCCACTAAAGTCAGAATAACTGAAGTAAATAAAGAAATTTGATTAAGTCATTCAGTGCATCAAACACCTCCATAGTCTCCATTTTTTCTTAGAGAACAAGCCTCTTAATTGTTTCTCCTTTGCACATCTTATTGACATATCTTCCATACTCTCCCTCTCAAACTGCCTGCTTCTGATACACCTACCTTTTTTTCACTTCCCTTAACCTGCTTTGTTCCCTCTTGCCTCACCTGAAGTTTCCTCTGCTGAATACTCTCTTCCTCCTGCCTCAGTAAAGTCTTCCTGAAGATCTCAGCTTCAATGTCACTTCCTTGGAGACGTCTTCCATAACTCATCTCAATAGGCCAAATTCTCCTTAATATGCTTTTGTAACAACATACTTATACATCTACTTTGTGGCACATCCTGCAATTATAACATGAAATTTATCTTCATAATTATCAGATATCTAGATATAGATATAGATATAGATCTGGATTCCATGAGAGCATTGAAGGGTCTAGTATTCTTTGCTCCAGTATATTATAGGTGCTAACTCAGTATTTGTAGAATGGATTAATTAATTAATTATGTATTCAGAAAATTCTTATTTAATGAAGATAGATACTCCTTAGAAATATTGATCATCCAAAGAACAACTTAAGTAATCATAAAACCTGACATTCCCAAACAGCGAGCCTAATTTTATTGATAATAATTAAAATGAAGATGGTGACAATGATATTGCTGATGGTGCTGGTGAGGTTAGCTAATACCAATGAACTTTTGGGGGCAAAGTGCCAATGTAATTCTCATCATAACCCTAAAAGTTCCCTCTTGATGAGACCACTGAAATTCAGAGAGATGGTGGTTTATCCAATTACTCTCATTAAAATTTGATGACTCTTTCAAGCACATTTCATATTATTTTCATCTGTGAGGTGCAAGAGTTTTGCTACCTCCTTTTTCAGTCCAATAACACTGAACTTTATACATTTGTGCCCGATGGGGAAATTGCTGACCTTTAAAAATGAGCTTATTCACCAACATTTCCAATAATTTAAGTGCACTGTTGTTCATCATCAGTAAGTGGAAGTCTGTTATTCAGTATTGGAAAAATATTTATTTAGAATGTAATGTGTCCAGAAAGCTAAGTAGTGAGTTGACTTGAATTTTTTTTTCTTACTATGGTGTTCTCTCTAAAAACCTGAGTTACTTTTTGCTTAAGGTTTTTTTTTAAAAAAAAAAAAGAAAAGGGTTTAACATTTTACAACATTAAAAACTATTCCTGGTGTAGAAAGTAGGACTACACAACCTTTAATAATAGATCTTCTACCGTGTTTCCCCAAAAATAAGACCTAACAAAAAAATAAACCCTAGCATGATTTTTCAGGATGACATCCCCTGAACGTAGGCCTTAATGAGTCTTTTGGAGCAAAAATTAATATAAGACCCAGTCTTATTTTCGGGGAAGCACAGTAGAAAGAAAAAGTGAATTGATTGTGACTCTATTTTACCTGTCTCTAATAAATGTTTTCTTATTTGTTATTCCAAATTAAACTATATGTAACTATTCCAAAATAAACAAAATGTAACTGTTAAATATACTGTGATCATATGGAATGCACCAAAGAAATAAACAACAATAACAGCAAACAATTATTCCTTTCTCGTATACTTCATAGACCACATCACTTTCCATGTCATTGCTACTGTACAGTAAAGTTGAATAAGCAATAATAAACTGAAGCTGTGACTTTGACATAAAACAAACTCTAACAGTTGCTAAACTCTCTAAATGTCAGAAAAGGTTTCTCCATCTTGGACCAACAGTCCATGATAATATTGAGTAATTTTTCCAAGATAGGTGCGATTTCCCCTGATCTTCCCAGCATTTGTTGTCTATTAATTATCCTAGATGAACCTTCTGTCATCTAAATTTTTAGAATATATAATTTGCAATATAAACTCTTTGGATAAACCTGTGAAAATGACAGCTGATCCTGTTTTAAGAAACATGTCACTCTGTCTCACAAGAAGTCATGCAATACTGAGACCTAGTGATGGTTTTACAACTGTTTTCCAGCATATTTTCACATTGCATGTATTTTCACTTCCAGCCATGAATCCAGTACTTAACAAGACAGAAAATTAATAATTCAGCTGAACATGTTTAACCAGGTAATGCAATCACATACTAGCTACCTAGATGAGCTTTATTTCATTTTCTAGATAGAGATTTTAAGTCATCTGATACTATGACCAAGGCAACTAGGATTGTAATGCACCAAAATGAATACAGCTCAAAAGTGCTTTTCTTCTGTGTTTAAACTAAACAGGAGAGAAAGGAGTTTCGGGCGGGGGATGCCAAGCTGACACTCCATCCGTAACTTGTTCCATTGTATCTTGTTATTGCAGCACATATGGTTCCTACCATACAGATCTGAGAGCCCTCCAACATGTAAGAATAAGCAGAAAAAGTGAGGAATTAAGTGTTAGCCTTCACTTAAAGTTTCCCGGCTTTGGAGATTTTCTCTAAGAGTATTATTTAAAAGTTGTCAATTTCCTTTTATAACAGTTTTTTTTTTTTAATGGAAGAAATTCCTCATAGAAGTGTAAAGAAGATGGCATGATAGACTGTAAAGGTTCTAAAGATGTCTAAATACCTATTTGTGTACTTTTTTAAAATTCAGCTTATGCAAATACTCATCAAGGACTTTGAAACACATTATTGATCCAACTGATTATACATATTTTATTTTGCACTATTTAAAACTGCCTTTAAAATACAAACTGGATATTTTAAGTAATACTATTTACTTCATAGATTATAATGATTCCACCAGGACTACTATAGCCTGTGTATAAATATATAGAACATATTTGAAAATTAGCAGTCTGAGGCACAACAAAAATCTCAGAGCAGACGGACATCAAACTGCAGTTTAAAAATCAGATATACCTTTGGAGACTCACTATCATGTCTAACATCAATAAATATTCACTAATTTTTCTATAATATTGCGACTCTTCCTTCCCCAAGAAAGTTTTTAAACAGCAGGTTTCTCTCCACGTCACTAATCAGCTGTAAGTTGTCTTCTAGATAGTTTAGAGATTAAAGAACAAGTTTTGACCAAGTTTGACACGTTTCACAACTTTGAAACGCAAAAATCACTACACATATAATTTCAAGTCCTTCATTATATTAGCATAGATGTCAAAAGAAAAATTAATTTTCAATCATTTATAGAAGATGAAGGAGGTAAGATGATTTTATTCTCCTAGAATAATTTAAGTGGATAACTAAAACTTGTCTAGCACACACATGAAAGATTTAATTTTTTCTCCTTTAACATATGAAAGTAAACATGAAAGTAAACTTATCTTAAAATCCACATGTTCCATAGTATAAAACCTCTCCTTTTTGTATTTCATACAATAACTACATAAAATTTATGGCATAACAGTTTAAATACAAAAATATTTTCAAGTCCTAAGGCTAGAGTGACAGCTTTAAATAATTTATTTATCAGTCATTCATATGTTTCTGGTATATTCCATATAATATGTTTGCCTAACTGTGCATAGGGATTTCCAAGAAACTTAAACATAGAGAAAAAAGTAATCAATAGTATATTTAGTCTGTTATGGGCAATGTTTACTCCAGTCACAAATGACCTTGTATCTTTTGAGTAGGAGAGTAAAATACGAACAGTCAGGAGTGGATTACCTAAAACTGTTCCTAATCTGAAAATGTTTCTAGCTGTATACTTTGTGCATCTTCACATGGAAGTAACATAGAGGGATGAAGAAAAAATTTGAAGCTTATTCAGAAGAGTTAGTTTTTTCTATGACCCAAACTTTTGGTTACAAATGAGATTTTCTGAACAAAAATTATCTTCCTAAATAACAGGGAAACACATTTTAAAAGCATATCTGGGTCCCTGCTTTTGAAAGTAGACAATATTATATCAATCTTTACAAATAATAGTTGGCTTAGTAAATAAATTGAAAGTAAGTGCATATGGATGAAATTTCCTTGACATTATTTAAAAAAAATTAAGAGAGGGAAATATTTGGGCTAGAAAGCATTTGGGATTTTATTGACTATATGCAGTTTGTGAAATCACTGGAGATGCTTAATGAGCTTAAAATGTGGGCATGTTGGTACATCATCCTTTTGGATTAATTTTTTTACTACTAGAGCCTGGTGGCTCTACATTACTCCAATCTAGTGTCAAGAATATCTTCCTTTGAGAAAGAACCCTGAAGCTAGTCATGGACCACATCCATGGTGTCCTTAACTACGGGAAATCCTGGGAATACAAAAGATGTCAGGAGAAGGATCACACATAGTAAAAACATCATAATGTTACAATTTTTCTCATGAGTTGACTTGCTTGTAGAATCAGTATGAGAAAAATGACTTTAATTTTGGATTTATAATCAAAGTAAAATTTGTTGCGACAAAATACATGGATCTTAAGATTATTATACTAAGCAAAATAAATCACAAAGAAAAAGTCAAGAACCATATGATTTCACTTATACATGGGATATAAAACTGAAAGCAACAAAAGAACAAGACAAACAAACAAAGAAACAAAAACTCATGGACACAGACAATAGTTCAGTGTTTACCAAATGGTAAGAGGGTCGGGGGTGATAGATAAGAGTAAAGGGGGTCAAATATATGGTGATGGAAGGATAACTGACTCTGGGTGGTGAACACACCCAGATATATAGATAATGTATTAAAATATTGTACCCTTGAAACCTAAGTAATTTTACTAACCATTGTCACCCCCAATAAATTTTAATTAAAAAAAAAAGAAAAATAATTTTTTTCTAGTGATCCAAATGATCTCAATTCACATATTCTACAAGAATAACTTATAATCGTTGGTAAATAGTTTAAGGAATTTACAAATAGTAATAGAAAAATACCATGAACTCTTACTCATTTCTGTGTCGATCATATTCTACAAAATGCTGATTACTGTGGGCACTGTTTTCTTAAGTGTAAGGTCCAAGGACTTTACCAAACAAAAACTGATTTTTAGAAAATAACCAAAAAATATAATAGCTTCCCAATATCAATGACTAAGATTACCATCCAGTGTTTAGAATATACCTGAATATCAAATTTTCCATTCCCCCAAAACACTTTGTAGGTCAGAAGATATATTTACATTAGTAATTGCTTTGTGACAAATCTTAGAAATAATTTGGCATTTTACCTAATTTAACACAATTAAAATCTTTTGAAACAACTAACTTTCCAGCCCAAAACAAATGTCAAATGCATTTGGAGTTCATAGAGAAAAGGGTCAGTATAACTGGAAGAGATAAGACTTGAAATGGATCTTGAGAGCTGGACCTCGAGGACTGGAAGAGGCAAAAAGATGAAAAAGAAAGTATGACACAATGCAAAGAGTGAAGAACAGTAATCAAAACACAAGACAGTTTGCTGACGACAGAGAGATTAACTTGACCAGAGTGAGGAGTGCTTTTGAGGAAACTGAAATACAAGGGTGAATAAATTGTAAGAAGACTGTGTAAGACCATAGTAAAAATATGTGGAATAGTTGTAATTTCCAATCATGACAAGAAATGCCTTTAATGATCCTCTCACTGACCCTAAAAATATTCTCCAGTGAAAAGAACTGAATCATGGGGTCCCATCTGATTAATATTTTTAATCATCACTTCAACAATGTAAGTTATTTTCTGCCACTATTCTTTTTCAAACCAATGGCTGCAAAGCAAGTGAAAACCTGTCAGGATGAACCAAATAGTTGCAATTTCAAGGGCATCTGTACACTGACAAATGAAGAAAACTAAATTTCTAATATTAATTCACTTTTGCTTCAAGAGTTCCAGGTATTCTTGCTGTGTGTTTTATGTATTTTTCATAAAGTTAAAAATAATAGATACTGCTGCATTTTTTGCTGTAGCTGAATTCTTTATTTTCATGTAAGTAGGCTCTGGACCATATAAAAATACCAAACCAGCTCTTTGCCTCTGTGCTGCTGGGATATCATGCAGGCCCCGACACCACGAAGATCTGGACTTCAGAGCAATTCTTTGACCACCTATAGGAAACGGTTACAGCAGCTGCAATGCAGAAATACCCAAACCCTATGAACCCAAGTATGGTTGCAGCTGATGTATTGGACAGACATATAAGATCCTTCTGGAAAATTTCACAGCCATAGGCTTCTCAGCACAGAGTGGGGACTGCCTTCCATTGTTTTCTCTTGTTGGTGCAGCAAGAACTAAAACATATGTGCAAGAACATTCTGTAGTTGATTCTGTAGAGAAAACAGTGGAACTGAAATCCACGAATATTTCATTTACAAATATGGTTTCAGTAGATGAGAGACTCATATATAAACCACATCCTCAGGACCCAGAAAAAAATGTTTTGACTCGAAAAGGCATAATCACTGTGAAAGGAGTCAGTCTCAGCACTTATCTTGAAGGACTGATGGCAAATACGGTATCTTCAAATGCTAATAAAAGCCGAGAAGCAATGGAATGGGTGATACATAAATTAAATGCTGAGACAAGAATTGACAGGTTCGGCAAGAGGGAACATAAGGATACCGATGGCAGCAACAGCATTGGTAGAGGAATGATGATGAACGTTGGTATACAACACCCAGGACCCAGGGTCTCATTAGCTGGCAGTGTATTTATACAATGGAGTATTACGCAGCCATAAAGAAGAATGAAATCTTACCATTTGCAACAACATGGATGGACCTAGAGAACATTATGCTAAGTGAAATAAGTCAGACAGAGAAAGACAAATACCATGTGATCTCAGTTATATGTGGAATCTAAAGAAAAGAATAGACGAATGAACTAATCAGAAACAGTCTCAGAAACATAGAGGAAAAATTGAGGGTTGCTAGATGGGAGGGGGTGGGGTTAAGGGGGAAGGTGAGGGGATTAGAAAACAATCAGTAACCACAAGATTGCTGCGGGGACATGAAAGTCAATTTGGGGAATGTAATCAATAATGTAAAGATTTTGTAGGGTATCCGATGGACACTTGTCCCATTAGGGAGACCACCTCAGGGAAGATGTAGAAGCCTGATCACTGTACTGTACACCTGAAGCTGAAGCTGAACAATAATTAATGTCAACTACAATTACATATATATAATTATATATATATAATATATATATTATATATATATAATTATATATATATATATTTGTGGAGAATATACAAGAATACACAAAAAGTGGAGTACAGCATTAGGAATAGAGACGGTGGAAATGTAACGGCTGTGTGCGATGTCAGAGGGGTAGTAGATGGGGGGAGGGGTATCACTGTGTGAGGGACATAAATGATAAATGTCTAACTATTACATTATTTTGTACACCTGAAACTAATAAAAAATGTTAAACAAATAAGAATAAAATAAAAAATACAACTATAGGTAGAATTTTTTTTTTTAATAAGCTGAAGAAAGACTATGTGACTTTTATTCAAAACAAAGAAGTACAGGGCTTCTAAATAAAAGGGATCATCTGAAATAGTGTTTGAAATGACTGTCTGGTTTTGAGGGTTCCATTATTTATGTGAAAAATTAACAATTTTTTTATAAGTACTTGGAAATTACTGTTAGCATGTTAAAGCACCTTAAGGCAGACTTTTAAAGCTTTTCATGCACAACGCCAGGAACTCTACCTGGCTTTGAACCAACTGCAGAACAAAGCAGAGCCACCTCTTAAATATACACAATTGCCCTTTGCAGCAAACTTTAAGAGGGAACTCACTTTAAAAGGAGAAATTGTATCATTTTAAAAGACATTAATTTGTATAAAATAACTTCCTCTGCTATAAACTACCATTAACAACCACACTTTTAATTTGGTACTTCAATGACATTTTTGGAGTGAAAAATATCACTAAAGTAATACAGAATGCCAATCAAAAACTATGATTTTATTGTATTAAAGAGTACTGCATTGATTTGCTAAAGTTTTATAACTAAGTAAAAGTATTTCCTTCCTTGGATTTGTACTTTGTGACTTAGCATGCTGTATCGTGGGCTGGTTATGTTAACTGAAAGAATAAAGTCATTACCTGAATTTTGCAGCACTCTAAAAAAAAAATGCTAAACTACTAGAAAAGCCAAGTTTGAGCTCCTCTTTGCTGGTGGAGAGTCCTTGTCGCCCATTTTGTGGATGGAAAATCTTTCAACAGCTTAGAATACAGACATTTACTTCTATATGAAATGTACACAGCTACACCTCTAGGGCTGTTAGTATTCCAAAAACCAATGCCATTGTCCTTCAAAAATTTAAATGGTCCCTATGTGCCACAGCATTCAGGCCTGGATTTTAGAATTATAAATAGTTCATTTGCTATAAAAATTTTCCTTTACCTACCCTTACCAGCACAAGTAAATTTCTCATCTTAAATAATATCAAGCCTACATACCTGCTTCAAATACCATTCTCTTAGAAAGAGAGTGTTCTGACTAAACCTTATTCAACACTTCCATCACAAAGAGATCATAAAGTGGTCTTCTGTAAAACTGGCAGGTCATGTCCAACTGGATTTCAAGAATAGAGAAAACCCAAGAGACAATATTATATATTCTATGTTTTCCTATACATGAATACCTATGATAAAGTTTAATTTATAAATTAGGGACAGTAAGAGATTAACAACAATAACTAATAATAAAATAGAACAATTATAACAATATACTGTTGTAAAGCTTATATGAATGTGGTATCTCTATTTCTCAAAATATCTTTTTGGTGTTCTTTTGGTGATGATGTGAGATGCCTTCTTTTGGTGATGATGTGAGAAGATAAAATGTCTTCTGTATAAATCAAGAACTTTCACCTTTTTACATAAAGGAAGCACTTCATGGCTTTAGCATATCCAAATTGCCAGCATCACTACTCTTATGTTTGGGGCCCTTGTTAAGTAAAATAAGGGTTACTTGAACGCAAACATTGCCATACCATGACAGTGGATCTACTAATCAAGACAGCTACTAAATAACTAATAGGCAGGTCGCATATACAGCATGGATACCCTGGACAAAGGAATGATTCAAGGCCTGGGTAGGACAGAGCAGGAGGGCACACGCTTTCATCATGTTACTCAGAATGGCATACAATTTCAACTTATGAATTATTTATTTCTGGAATTTTTCATTTAATATTTTCAGACTATAGTTGAATGCAGGTAACCAAAGTTGCTAAAAGTGAAACTGTAGATAAGGGGGATAGCTGTATGTTGAAGAGACTAACCTTCTTCCATTAAATTATCTTGGCATGTACAAGTATGTCTATAAACAATTGTCTATAGATAACTATATGGGTATGTTTCTAGAGTTTCTATCCTGTTCCAGTGATCTAAATATCTGACTTTTCATTGAAACCGTACTTGTGAATTTCTGTAGAATTATAGTTAAATATTAAATTATAAAATGTGATCTATCCACTTTGTCTTATTCAAAATCACTTTTATTGTTCTAGGTCCTTTGCTTCTTCATATACATTTTAGAATCAACCTGTTAATCTCCACACAAAATCCTCCTGGGTTTTTGTTGGGATTGCAGTGAGTCACTAGATCATGTTGAGAATTGACATCTTAACATTATTGCAATATTAAGCCTTCCATTTATAAACATGGTTGAGCTCCCATTTATTCCAGTCTTCTTTGGTTTCTGTCAACTGTCTTATCATTTTCAACGTGCAAATAATACAAATTTCTTTTCAGGTTTATTCATAAATATTTTGTGTTTATCATTATTATAAATGGTACTACTTTTTTTAAAAAATCGATTTCTAACTTTTCCTTGCTAGTATATAGAAATTCAACAGCTTTTGTATCCTGAGACCTTTACGAAACTCACATATTAGTTCTTGTAGTTTGTTTGTATATTATTTGGTGCTTTCAGTGTGGACAATATGTCTTTAAATAAGAACAATTTTATTTATTTTTTTTAATCTGTATGCCTTTTATTTCTTATTGTTTTATCGCATTGGCTAGGAACTCCAGAATAATTTTGAACTGGAATGGTGACATAGGTATTCTTAACATGTTCCAGAATTTTAGGGTAAAGACTTCATCTTTCACCATTAAGTATCATACTGTCATTTTTTTAATAAATGCCCTTTAAGGGGCTGAGGATGTTTTCTTCTATTTCTAAATTCCTGAGAGCTTTATCATGAGTGGATGTTAAATTTAGTCAAATATGTTTTCTGTATCTGTTGAGATGATCATACAGTTTCTGTATTTCAGTTTGATATGGTAAATAACATTGAGTGAGTTTGAATGTTGAAATAAACTTGCTTTCCACTGGTTCACAATGTATTACCTTTTTTACATATGAATGGATTTAATTTTCAAGTTCTGTGCCTGTGTTCATAAAAGCTATGCTCTAGTTTTTTTCTTGTTATGTCTTTTTTAGTTATTAGTATCAGAATAATATGGGCCTCATAAAATGAGTTAGGAAGTTTTCCTCCTCTTCTACATCCTGGAAAACTTGAGGGAGGATTAATAGTATTTCTTCCTAACAGATTTATTAGGCTTTACTAATGAAACCATGAGGAATTGGAATTTTTGTATTTGGACAGTTTTTAACAATGAATTCAATTTCTTTAATAGATACAAACATATCAGGGCTATCTTTCTTACTGAGTAGACATTGATAGTTTATGTCTTTGAGGGAATTTGTGTATTTTTCTTAATTTATCAAATTTATTGGCATAAAGTGTTTCATAATATTCCCTGCTCTCCTCATAAGTTCTGAATTTTCTGTCTGTGATGTCCTTTCATTACTCATAGTGGCAATATGTGTCTTTTTTTAAATTTCTTGATCAGTTTGCCTAGAAGTTTATAAACTTTTTTTGCCTTTTTAGAAAACTAGCTTTTGGGTTTATTGGCTTTCTCTATTGTTTTTCTGTTTTTGTCTTCATTATTTCTATTCTTCTGCATAGGTTAGCTTGATTTGCTCTTCTTTTATTACTTCCTTCAGGTGAAGCTTACATTACTGTTTTAAAATTGATCTTGGTTTCTAATCAAGCATTATAATACTATAAATTTCCCTCTAATACCCGCTTTGGCTCTGTCTCATAAATTTTGATATATTCTGTGGTTTTTTTTCAATTTAATTTAAAATATTTTCTAATTTCCCTTTTGACTTCCTCTTTGACGCCTGAGTTATTTGGTAGAGAGTTGTTGATTTCCAAGTATTGAGGGATTTTCTATATATCATTCTCACGATTTATAGTTTAGTTCCACCATGGTCTGACAGCCTACTTTGTGTAATTTTAATTCTTTTAAATGAATTGAGGTTTGTTTTTAAGCCTGGAATGTGATCTATGCATGTACTTGTGAAAACAACATATTCTGTTGTTGTGGGGTGCAGTGTGTAAAAATGTCTACTAGGTCAAATTGATTGATAGTGTTGTTGATGTCTTCTATCTCCTTACTGATTTCCTATTTGCTTTTCTATCAGTTACTGAAGGAAGACTGTTGAGGTCTTTAAACGAATTGAGTTTTGGTCTATTTCTCCTTTCAAGCCTATCATTTTTTTGCTTCATATATTTCAAAGCTCTATTATTAGGTGAATGTATATTCAGAATTTTGATGTCTTCATGATTAATTGAACCCTTGATCAGTATGTAATGTCTATTTATAGCCCTGATTTTATGTCTCGCTTTGAAATATATATTTTCTGATATTAATATATCCACTCTCCTTCTATTTCTCCCCCAGGAGCAATACTTGTAACTGGAAGAGAAAATTTGCTGCTCCTTCCTGGCCAGGGTTTTCCTTTATAGGGAAGAGAGGTGCAGGAAAGAAGATTTGTGCCTGTCTGCACACAACAGCCAATCACTCCCTTCATACATAAACAAACCATTGAGCAGGACTCTCTCCAGTCTTCTTTCCTTTTTCCAATTTTCTCATGAGGACCCATGCAAAAATGCTTCTGAGTGAGTGTAAACTCCATTTGTGATCTGGGCCCCCTGTTTATTCCCAAATGAGATATTTCCAATGTGATATTTTTCTCTGATGTGTCATTTTGGCTAAAATGCAGTCTTCAGTCATTTAACCAAACACTAATTTAGCTGTTGATGTAAAGGACAATTGAAGCTATAAGTAAAATTCATAATCAGTTAACTTAAGGGAAAATGTTCTGGATAATCTGGATGGGCTGAGTTAATCCATTGGAAGGCTTTAAAAACCAAGCAGAGGCTTCCCTTTAAAAAAAAAAAAAGAAAGAAAGAAAGAAAGAAAGAAAGAAAGAAAGAAAGAAAGAAAGAAAGAAAGAAAGAAAGAAAGAAAGAAAGAAAGGAACTTTATTGTCACCAGTGGCAGGATTTCCTTCTTTTTATGACTGAATAACATTCTGTTGTATATTTATACATTTTCTTTATCCAGTCAGCCATCAATAGACACTTAGGTTGTTTCCATACCTTGGTTATTATGAATAATACAGCAATGAACATGGGAGTACAAATATCTCTTTGACATAGTAATTTTATTTACCTGGGATATTACCCAGAAGTGGGATTGCTGGATCATATGGTAGTTCCAGTTTTAAAGTTTTGAGGAATCTCTATACTGTTTTCCATAATGGTTGTACCAATTTATATTCCCACCAACCGTGTACCAAGGTCCCTTCCCTCCACATCCCTCAGCATTTGTTTACTCTTGTCTATTTGATAACAGACATCTTTTTAGGTGTGAGGATATAGCACATTGTGGTTTTGATTTGTATTTTCCCCCTGTCTACTGATGTTGAGCACCTTTTCACATAGCTGTTGGCCATTTATATCTTCTTTGGAAAAATTCAGTTCCTTTGCCCTGTCATTTGTAACAACATGAATGAACCTGGAGGACATTATGCTAAATGAAATAAGTCAAAACATGAAGACAAGCACTGTATGAGCTCACTTATATGTGGAATCTAAAAAAAAAAAAAAATCAAGCTCCCAAAAGCAGAGAGTAGAATGGTGTTGGCAGGGGTTGAGGGTGGGGTTGATGAGAAGATACTGGCCTAAAGATATTAGATATTAACTTTAAGTATAAGATGACCTAATGTACTGAGTGGTGACCATAGTTAATAACACTGTGTTGTATATTTGAAATTTTCTAACAAAATACATCTTAAGTGTTCTCTCCATACACACACATACACACACACACACACACACACACTGTGTGAGGTTATAGGTGTATAGTTATGAGTAGATTGATTGTGATCATTTCACAATGTAAAGGTATATGAAATCATAATGCTGTATGCTTTAAATATGTATAGTTTTTATTTGTCATTTATACCTCTATAAAGCTGGGAGAGGAAAGGAAGAAGAAATTCTACCTATGGACAGCAGCTTAGACCTGTGCCTGCGAGTTTCATGCTAACCATTATCTTCTCTTTCTGAAGTGCTGTGTTATGGATTTCAAACTTTCTTAGCCATCTCCCACAATCATCTGACTCAATTCCTTGTGATAGATAAAAGAGATAGATAGATGACAGATAGATAGATAGATAGATGATAGATGATAGATAGATAGATAGATAGATAGATAGATAGATAGATAGATAGATAGATAGATAGATAGAGAAGGAGAGAGAGAGAGAGAGAGAGAGAGAGAGAGAGAGAGAGAGAGAGAGAGAATATTTCCTACTTGTTCTGCTTCTTTGGTTGAGCCTTGAGTGATGCAGTCCCTGACTTCAATAATCATACATTCTAGTGTGAGGAGGCAGATAATGAACAAGTAAATATATCTAGAGGTGATAAATAATGTAAGAAAAGATGAAATAGTGCCATTTGCAACAGCATGGATGGATCTTGAGATTATCACGCCAAGCAAAATAAGTCAGACAGAAACTAAGTTAAGAACCATATGACTTCACTCATATGTGGGATATAAAATGGAAAACAACAAAGAAACAAGACAAACAAACCAAGAAACAAAAACTCATAGACACAGACAACAGTTGAGTGGTTACCAGAGGGGGAGGGGGAGGATCAAATCTATGGTGATGGAAGGAGAACTGCCTCTGGGTGGTGAACGCACAATGTGAGATATAAATCATGTAGTATAGAATTATACCCTTGAAACCTATAAAATTTTACTAACGAGTGTCACCCCAATAAACTTTTTTAAAAAGTTAAGTAAGGTAAAAACACAGAGGCTGCCAACTTAAACAGGGTGTCGGGCAAAATTCTGATGATATGATCTTTGGGTGGAAACCTGAATGAAGTGAGGAGACAATGCCTTATATGCATTTGAGAGAAAAACATTTCTAATCTAGAGAATAGTGAGTGCAAAGCTCATGAGATGATGCGACACTTAGTGTTTGGGGGGAAGAAAAGGATAAAAAGGCTGAACTGCAGGCAGTGAGGGGAGAAATGGAGGAATTAAGGTCAGTTTCCTGGGGCAGATCATGAAGGGCTGGAAGGTCATAGTAAGGCTTTGGGTCTTATTCTGAATGAGACATGAAACTCGACAGGGTTGTGAATAGGCACAGGCTGCCACGTAGAAAAGAGAACACGTGATTGAGGAATGGAAACTGGAAGGGCAATTGGGAAGCTATTACAATATCCCAGGAATGAGCGGATGGCAAGATGTGTGATAGAAATAGAGAGGGCAAGAAGTTCAAGTTCTCAGCATATTTTGAAGGCAGAAATGAGAGGTTTGCTGAGGGATTTGGATGAGGGTTGTGAGAAAAAGCAAAGGGACAAGAATGACACTAAACTTGTGGGCCTGAGCCTTACGCCCTTGAGAGGATTTCCCTAAGTCTGGATTACGTGACACCCCACACTCCTGCTCTTTAGACAGCAAAGTGATCACCACACCACCTTGTTATTGCCTGTTAACTTTCTGCAATCTATTCAAGATTGCCCGCCTCTTCAGGCTATGGACAATTTACATCTTGCTCATAACTACATCCCTTGGACCTGCTACAGTGCCCTGCAGACACTCAAAACCATGTATTGAATGAATGACTGTTTTTTTTAATGTTTGCAATTTATAATTAGGAAATTTACCTTCTATCAATTTAAACCTATTTATTATACTTGACAGTATAATATAAACTATTTTGTTTAATTTTATTTACATAAATTTGTTAACCATTTATCATTTCTTTATTTTCATTATCAATTTTTTCCCTTTCATCTATATCCACGGAGTCTTTAGTGTTTTTTTTTCATAAATTTGGATAAAATGTTTTTATATTACAGATATTATCTCATCTGTGATATCTACAAAAAAATTCTTTATTTATTGTTTGTATTTCAATTTTGATATTTTTTATATACAGAAGTCGCTTTTTATTTTCACTTGTATTTCAAATCTATTTATTGTTTCTCTTAGACTTTCTTTAAAAGTCCCTTTACATTTATAGAGCAAACACGAATAATTCATATCATTCTTCAACTTTTTATGGTTCAATTTTTTAAATTATCCCTTTTTTCTCCTGGGATTTATTTTGTATGTGATGGAAAAGATTTACTAAACTGATGTTTCTCTAAAAATGCAAAACAATTGAAAAGGACAGTGAGTTTTTAATCTGAGAAAACTCCTTACCAATCTGAAGGCCAACAGCTTATATTTGTGTGTTATTTTTTAAACGGTAACTAATGTCTTTATTGTCTCTGAAACAAAACCAACTATCCCGGCAGCAGGAAACACTCAAATATGGAAGAATAATAGTATTTGTTAACTTTAACAGATATATCAATACACATCAGATATATATTTGAGTTGGTTTACTGAGCTAACACTACTGAAAGATTTAGAGTTTGAGCACAAACAGTACTTTAGTTTTTCCAAATTACCTTTCCAGTTCCCAAGAACTCCCAAACTGATATAGCTAAAAGGAAGAACTTTACTTTGGTATAATCACGCTTTGAAACTAAGCAATTTCTAGGCATTCTTATGTGCTCAACAAAGGCTATCTTGATATAATTGTGCTCATTCGACCTAAATAAGACCATTCAATTCTTTAATAGCATAACACTAGTCTACTGACGTTCTTAGTTTAGCACAGCCACAAATAATTGAGCAAACATCCTTAGCTTTTTTCTGCCTGTCAGACTTAAACGCAAAAGACCAATGTCATAGTGGGGACTAAAAATATATGTCAAAACAAGAAAAATTTTCAAACTTTAAAAACTAATAATAAATTTGAGGGCAAAGTTGACTACTATACCAAATGTAGGACTTTACATAGGTCAGGGCCCTAAATCTCTAGGGTTACAGAAATCCCAAATACAGCATATTTTCTATTATTAGAATTCTCTATTTCTAATTCTGTTAAATTTATGCTGTAATAAAATATGGAGATTCATGAAGCTAGTTTATTAGCTTTCTAGTTTTCATGTGCCAGAATATTTCAAACTCTAGCTCCAGGTTTTGATTTTTAAAAAAATCAAATCCATAATCAACTTATCCTAATTTTTATCAAAATGAAAACATTTACTGAGGAAGGGAAGTGACTGAGAAATATGCTGGAATTTCACCTTTGTCACTTTCGTTTAAATCAAGTCAAAGAGCATCCATGTGGCTTTCAAAGGTACAAATAAAACATGTAAAGAATTTTAGCTGACTTCTTAATGACTGGGTTTCTTCTTATATATTATTAACTTTTGAGCCATAAATCTACCTTATATCTTAGAATCTTGGCATCTGAGCACTCAGAAAAAGTTTAAGTGTTCCTGCTTAGACAATATTCTTTGGTAAAAGACCTGAGGAATGTTTAATGACCATCAAGTGACCAAGTAAATCATCTGAGGATTCCTTCTTGTACATTTCATAATTATGTACCTTTACATTTGTTTCAATATACAAATATCCAAAGCAAAGAGCTTAAAAATGAATGCATATATTTCATCTCAGAGATGATATAATATAAATATTTACAATAAATGATTTTAATAAAAGCATTTTATTTGAAATATTTAAATAAGTAACATTTTGTGACAATGTAAAATATTCTTTTGTAAAAGTACTTAAAGTATATAAATAAAAAACAAATCGGATCATGTATTAGAAGTAATATTTTATGCAATAATTCAAAAAGCCCCTTCTCATTTAAAGCAAAAATAGTATCACCTATAAAGACAAATGACAGACTCGACTTGTCACCAAAGCACATCAGGTGTTTTTACTAAACACATTTCTTTTTTCATGCATGTGCTAGAAAAGAACAGTTCTCTTCCCTGCCAAATTTGAGCATTTGGCTTTACAATCATGATCACGTTCAGGTCATCAACGAGGACTATGGCAGTGAAAGGAAAATTGTGTTATGGTGCACTTTAAGTGGTTTATTTAAATGGTTTTTCTGATGGGCTAATTAATAATATCTTTTGAATCTAAAAAAAAAAAAAAAGACAAATAAGTCATTTTAACCAAGTGTTAAAAAATGTACATGAGTGTCCAGAATTCTGATCACCTCTACAACATCTGAATATAACGATCATTTTAAATCACTTTTAATTGCCAAAGTCCAGGTTCCCCTATTACTCTCAAGCTGAAACACCATAAATTTGAGGGACTGTGATAACTTTCAATCATGGTGTACTGCACATGCTCAGAACCCATTACTTTCAAATTTGAGGGCATATAAAAATTTGAAGAGCTTCAATTATTTTAAGTCACCATGTACACCATAGAGAGAGATTTGAAATTGTTGTGGTGCCTCACATTTTTTTCAAGCACTTCAGCTTGGAAGGGAGACAAGCAGCATTCCAGCACTGAGGCGCAAGACACCGTGTCCTAGTTTAACATCCTAGCACGCATCACAACTGGAAACACAGACCTAAAAGCCACGGAACTACTTTGTTCCAATTACACATTTTGAAAGGTGGGGGTCTTTTAAAACCCAATCAACACCCTATTCTAATTAGGAATCAGTAAAGTGAGAAGTGTCGTGATTATCAGGCCAGGGGAGAAAGATTCAAGTTGTATTTACAAAGAATTGTTTTCCTGAAACTTAAGGCGTTATGACAGATAAAAGAGACACAAATCCCAAAAAAAAAAAAAAAAAAAAAAAAAAAATGCAAGAAGGTTCCGAAAGCACAGCAGGCAAATTCATGTCCTCCTACAGCTGAATTTTAATCATAGTGGCATTTCCCTTACCATGGTTTTCCTTGCCTCAATTTGCCCAGCAACGCTCACTTCCTGGTTCCCTCTTGGAGGAATAATTGTATGACATTATGTTTTACCAACACTCTTGAGCCACTTTTTCTATATTCTCTTTGTTCGGTTGTGGGAGAGGGTGAGTACTTTGACATTTTAGACAGCTCAGAGTTCACTTTCGACATCCAAATCTTTAAAGAACCCAAAAATTATATCAGCACAATCAGGCTATTTAAAGATAGCCTTTCTTCAGCATTTTCCATCTTTTCATCTCAGTAAAAAGATATGGCCTCCTTTGTTGCCTTTGGGTTTTCACGTATTTTGGGCCTGGCACTGCCCAGAGAGCAGGATACTCTCCATAATTCTGCGTCAGTGAAAACATAATGCCCTACAGTTAAAGGGGGAAAGGGGGTAGAGGCAAAAAAAAAAAAAAAAAAAAGAAAGGAAAAGAGCCCAAAGGCACTGGAATAATTAAGCAAAGGCAGTGACAGCTGTGGCAGGTCCTGGGCAGAACTGGCTCCACTGAGTTGAATTAATGACATCAACAGCCCAGTATCTCCATTAACATTTGACCATTACTTATTACCCTCTGACAGTAAGAGCCTAAACCTTCTTAGGAGTGGCCTATTATGAATCTCCCTTACCTGCCCTGAGCATGGGCTGCTCCCCCACCTCAGTGCAGTTGGTGGGCTGGTTTTCGTTTCTTTTTAAAAAAAAAAAAAACCCTCAACTATTGCTTCATTTACTTGGGTAAACGGTGATGACCATCACATTATAAAGCCTGCTTTGGATTGCTGGGTTATGTGTTTTCATCTAAGACAGGAAGGGAAGCTACCTGCCGTTGCGCTGACTGTCGTCGTCAAGTTTACAAGGATCAATGAACACAGTCTACCTGTAGAACTGTACAAGGCAGCCACAAGTAAATCATCTACCATTGTCCTTTGACCTAGTGCTTCAGGGGCAAGGATTCCTCAGATTTCCTCAGAATCCCATTCTTGGGTCTGTAATCATTGGGCAGAACTGTCTTTTCAGTTCTAACATTCTTCACCTAGCATGCTAACCAAAACATACAGAAGTTCAATTTTATGTCTGTATCATCAAATAATTATCTCTTCAAATTCTAATAATCCTTCAGACAAATCACATTCTCTATCTTTTCCAATGAAAATTACTTGCATTTTCTCTTTTTAAAAATTAAAGATTCATTCTATATTTATATCCAAATATTTCTGGTGAACCTTTAAAACTTGTCAGAGCCTTGGCACACAAACATACAGACACATAGACACATCAGAGCTAATCTATAAAATTGCAGGAGAAGGATTAGGGAAGCTCCCCACAAAAAAATGAATGGCCAGTTAATGTTTAACAATGCCTCAATTTCTCTCAAAGATTTGTCCTTACCACGTGACAATATCTCTCTACAATTGACGAGGGGGGAAAAAAATGGAAAACACAAACAGAAGCTCATGAGTTAAGTACTCTCTCCCCAAGGCAGCAGACCTTATAGTATTAAAGTGATAATTAACCTTTACCAAAGAAGACTTCATAGAAGTCCAATACATTAATTTGCTGATTGTTTTTTTTTCCTGTTAGAGACATAATCCAGAGTTCACTTCCTAGTCATAAACATAGACACACTATAACTTAATAGAGTGCCTGCTCCAGCTAATGGCCCTGACTAGAGTGAGAAAATTGCAACACTTTTAGGACTACACAGTATATTCCCCAGCATACAAAGGGAATCTACGTATCCTTCCTCGTCAGCAAGAAACAATGGTAGAATCAGACCTGAACAAAAGGTTCTGCCAGTTTGGGTTTTTTTCTACATCACTGATATTGGCTCCCATGTGGTGGGAGTTGTAGATTTTTCTAAAATGATTGTGAGAAGTAAATAAATCCCATGCTCAACATCCTAACCCTCAAAAGAGCATCGTCCCACTTAGGAACATACCTCTGTTCTGCTGTGTATAATAGCTCATAGATTAGCCCTCCATGACGATCCTCCTGGGTCCTTTGGCCAAATCCTGGGAATCACTGGGCCTCTTCCTTGGAAACCATTACTCAAAAATCACCTTGGATGCAGAGTATGTGCAATGAAACCTTTGATTAATACAAGTCCTTCATTATCCAGCACAATAAAATAATAAAATGAAAGAAAAAGTAATTTAAACTCTATGGGCTTTAGTTCTCTCATCTGTAAAAAGTACCAGAAAAAAATAAATAAATAAACAGCATGGTTCCTTTTAAGTCTAAAGTTGAGATTTTTGTTGAGATATCTGTTTGCATAGCTAAAGCCAGAATGGTGAAGGAAGAACATAGAAGGAAGAACTAAAAAAGTACCTAGGAAGGAAGGACAAAGTAACCAGGACTAAATTCCATTTAGTAATTAAGAAAAACAATATTTTTGATGTACAAGGTAATTTTGTGATGACGGGGGGGAAATCAATGTTTCCTATCCATGTACCATTTTCTTTTAGATAATTCCTCATGGGAATTATCATCAAATAGCATCAGTGTTCCCCATAAATTGACCAGGTAGCTCTGTTCCCTAAGACTTTCTCTCATTCTACATATGTTTTAGTAATTTCTAGAACTTAGCTTAATTTCACTTCATCTCAATCATATGCAGACTGCTCTTACAATCACCCCAAACAGTTTCTCAAACACGCCCACCATAGATAGTTCTGGTCTCATGGGTTCAGATGTGCTCCACTTTTTTCAGAATTTTCTTCTGACTTCACTTAAGTTTTCCCTTTTAATATCACCTTCAAAATTAGATACTATATATTTTTTAATCTCTTGATTCCCTCTAGCCTTCTCCCATCGGTAACATTCTTGGCTTTGGATTCTTAAAACTTCAGTCAAGTTTTCTCTAACTGCTTATAAATATCATCTGTTCCCACTGCATACTAATTTTCTCTACCTGATATCATTTGTTTTAGTTTTTCCACAGTTTTCCTGACTCATAAGTCACATTGAGTGACCCAAGTTCACTTCAGGAGTCTTAGCTATAAATACCAGTTTCCAACAATTCTCACACCATACCTTATCCATCCCACCATACATAATCCATCCATATTTGAAAAAACTTAGTAAAAAGGAAATAAATGAACATAAAGAATTAATGCATCATTTTCATAATACTTATACTAAAAGGAGTCACATTTTTCCACAGGTGATCCTTAAAGAGAAAAGTCACAATGTTAAACATTCTATTATAGTTTCTTATTAAATATTTTCCTGAATTTTCTTCATCTTATGCCACATTCACAATGACTCTTTAAAGAATTAAAATCTTGCATTTCTATTACCTCTTTTTCACATTTAGCAAAAGATTACAGAGCAGATATTGTTTGACATTGAATTTCTGTTAACATGTCCTCCACTGGAGCATAGTTGTACACATTGTTTCAAAGCTAACATAATGGGGAATATTTTCAAAGAGGGCTGTGTTTCAAGCCAGATGGTTTATCTGCCGAAACAATTCTCCCAGTAGAGAAATAGTGGCTGCACAGTTGCAGTAGTGTTCATAAGCCTAGTGCAGTAGATTCATTTGGCACCCACATTTTGGAGTCTAACAAAAGTGTGGTTTGTGTGAACCTCAGACGCTCATAAGTGAAAAGGAGTGTTTTTGCAATTGCACATTGTGCTTTATTGTAAAAGCGGTAGTGTGCTCATATCAGAAACACAATATACATATATGATATGATTTTTAAATATATGTTAATAGTTTCAACCACACAATGCAAGGGGATAATAATAGAATAGTTGCTTCAGAGATTATCACAGTCTGGTCCAAAAAGAGCCAACTTACCATACTTATGTTGAAAGTATTACCTAAACTCAGGTCCACTATATCTATTACAGTGTGAAACAGAAAAGGCTAGACCAGTATCATATCTTAGCATTTTAGCAAAGATCTAGTGCTACCTCATGAACGTTCAAGAATTACGCATAGTGTTCTATCAGTGCTGTAATGCACGGCTCTTCACACTGTCTCCTAAATAAAGCTCTTGATTTAAAATCTCGTGATTTTCAAGGGCCCCTTCAAAGAGGCCTTGGTGGCTTCTGGTATTGACTTCCCTACTAACAATGATCTGCAGAGGTATTGCTCTGCAAACTGGGAATCTCACGCTCCTTTGTCATAGGGACAGTCACTTCCTGTATATTAGTGCTACCCACATTTTAAAAATAAAACAGAAGAGTTAGAGGATTCCAAGAGGGGGTTACCATGCTCTGAAACGTCTCAAGCATGTAGAGGGATGGGAAAATCCCTGAGATTCCAGAGATTAAACCAAATAGCACATGGGAGGTTCTAAATAAAGAAATTCTTGGGTATGTTGGGGAAGTTGGCACCAGCCTTGCAGCTTTTTCCCTCAGAGACTATTTTTGCTTGAGTTAGCCTTTGAGTGAGTGAAAGATCGTACGTACATGTGCGTCCCGTTTTATGTTTAAAGAACTCAATGAACATTAATGACATTATATTTTCATGGAGAGTAAGATACCTTTTAAAATATGTTATTTTCCCCTAAATTATTTTTATCCTCAATATATACCATTTCTCAATAATTTTATTTAAACAAATTATATTATCTACTTCAAAATTTCGGGATAAAAAAAGAAAGGGATTTTTTTTTAAAACAAAAAAGTGAAAATAATATTGGAACTATGATCTCTACAAAGTAAGTCAACATTTTCTTCACACACACACACACACACACAATTTATGTCCCATAATAATTCTCAAACAGGAGAAGAAAAAATAAAGATAAGTACTATAAGCTTAACTGCCCTGAAATTAACAGGTTAGCTGGAAAACCCCATGACACTGTAAATGGTCACATATTAGCTTTTAGGGCCCTCAATTATGATAAATCTAGATCAGAAAACTTCACTCCAAATTAATGTGTATATTAAATCCCAACAAATGTTAGAGACACATGTCAAGACGAAAATCTTTACATGAGTGTCTCTAAAACATATTGTCAAATGAATACCTGTAGGCAAATCAAAATGAAAAATATAAACACTTGCTAATTACCTGCATCATTTTGGAGGCTGCCAAAGGAATGTTAACACATTATTTCTTCCTTAGTTTTGTATATTTTGTACCGTGATCTTCTTCAATGAAGATTTGCTAGCATGACTTTTAATGCAGGCATTGAATATTGGAAGACTTGTGGGATTTTTTTAAAAAAATAAATGGCTGTTTGGAAGAATTTTTGTATTTCTTTTTTTCTTTTCCTTTTTCATTTTATGAATGTTGTCATTTACTACGAGGCAGCTTGCAGGACATTGTAGTGTAAGTTAGACAGATCCTATTGTATTTATAACAGAACTTTTGTAAATATTTAGTAAAGGAGCTAATATATTTTAAAACAAAGAAAAGTCCTATCAGGTCAGATATTTGATGCTTTGTGTTTATGAATAATTAATGCCACAAATCTTTAAATACGTCCATGTCCCAAACGCCAGGAAAACTCTGGATTGCTGCAGCATATCACTGGAGTGGTTTCCTTGTGTGCTCTTGACATTTTATATCACTTGGAATAACTTTACCAAGCAGAAAACAGAGTGTATATTTTTCTTTCTTTTTGGTAGATAGTATCATCAAAATTACATATATGAAATCCAGGAGAGAGGAAAAAAAATCTCTCATGGAAAAGTTGAAACCAATTCAAATATTTGTAGCATCAACAGCAACTGGGTATTTCCAGAAAGTGAACAAATTGAATTATTCATGAGACCAAAGTTAAGTCAATACATCTCTATCTTAACCAGATCTTTTCTAATAGTTTTCATGTTACAAAACATGCAGGACAATTAAGATTTATAAATATTATATGTAAACAGAGAAGAAAGACTGGTAATTTAGTAAATCGTTGTATCTGTAATACAATTGTCCTGACACACTTTTATATTTTAAAAATTGATATACTTAAATACAAAAATTTTGTGCACGGATGCTTTGAATCTTTGAAGAATATTCAGGGCATCAGGACACAGATGAACGGAATGAAATTCAACTCAACTATTTCTTTTAGAGTAGCTAAAAGTCTAATGTACCCATTTCCTCTTCTCCATTTTATCAACTTTTAATTACACTGATTTTCAAAGAAATAACATCTATCATTGTTCACATGAGAATGGTTGTATGATCCCTTACTTGAACATATTTTTTTTCTCTTGAAACTGTAACTCAATTTATCACAAATTTAAAAAGGAACTTCCAAGCAAATTAAATCAGAAAAAAATAGAGAGCTACCCAGCTCTTTAATATTGGAGTAATTTGGGGAATGTACCAGTGTGTACCCTGAATGGGCTTTGTGGGTCCCAAACATCACCACGAATAAAAGGGGGGGAAAAAAGATATCTCCTACATCAAATCCATGATATCCTTCCTACATCATAATTCTCGAACCAACTCAGTTTCCAAAAGAAATGTCTCCAGGCTATTCCAGTCTGCCAGGATCTTTCTGGTCAGGATCCTGAGACTCTGATTTAGCCATACGCTCTCCAAGCATGCAAAAATACAGCCATGTAGAGACCTGAGCCATGCTTCTCCATGTGGGTTGAAGTTTCCAGGTGGCCTGTGTGGATTATGATTGTGCCTGGCCTCAGAATAAAAGCAAATTGACAATCCCTTACCTCCCCCAAACCCATGCCAATTTTTAAATAAAATGTCTAGTGGTGATTTATTGCCAGTGCAAACTGCCAGACTGGCAGCCCCATTTACCTACTAAGCAGACAAATCAGTAAAAACTATGTCAACCTTGCCCAGTTTCCCCAAGTATGTTGTAGAAGGCATTCCAAATCTCATGTTTATTCTGTTACCAGCTTTCTTATTTCTGTATATTAGAAAACAAAATACATAGTTGACTATGATGACACCCAAAAGTGGTCATTCTTCTCCTGAAGATGTCCTGAAGTCACACAAGTTTATTTTTCTAGAGATCACACCCTTTTTTATTCAGATAAAAATTGTTGACCATTAATCACCTGGCCTGAATATCAAACAGGGCAGCAGAACTGAAAGAATTTCTTTCCTGTATCTAATATCATCTCAGAGGCATGTTTCCTACCACTTCCCCAGGGACCAAACACCTGCCTTTGCAATCTCAAGAGACTTCTCTCCCTTATTCCTCTCCAGCTTATAAATAACAGCACCTGTTGGCCAAGGTATAATTTTTTAAATGTTGATTTAGGCTTTCTGGGCTCCAGCCATCCCTATTATCCCCTGTCAAGCTGATCTATTCTTGCCAGAATAAATTGCATGAGATTTTTGCATTGCTCTGGTCAAAAGCACTTCTTCCTATTCAGGAATAGCTGTTCAAAGAAGGCTGCCACGTATAATGTATTTAAAAGGAAAAGGAAAAAAAACCCAGAGCCATCAATTCCTATTTCTTTACGATTACAGACAGGCTGCTCTGACGAATGAGACCTCTTCCAGTCCTACTTAAGCTGCCCAGAATGACTAGTTATCAAGTCAATGAGAGGAAATCTTTTATGTCTCATCTTGATGCCTCTGTGTCATCGTACACAAAATGCAGAGCCATCTATATTTCATCCAGCATTTTCTTCATGTATTATTTAATAAACTGTTTAGAGCATGCCTAATTACAAACATTTATTATAGAAATCAACCGTAGAAATGTGTGAGAATATGCTAAATTGTCTCCTACCTAAAGTTTTAATGAGAGTATAATACCTCCGGCCCATATGCTTCAAGAACGTTATCCTTAATTATGTAACATGGGTATTTTACTGATATCTGTTAACTGCTCGAGCAGCTGTGGTTTTCTGCTTTTTTGCACAGCTCGGGAGGAGCAGTGAGTTCAGTTTCCCCTTTTTGGGGGGTTGCAAAATCCATACCCCAAACAGGTGTGTGCAATCACGAACCGCAGTGATGAACCCAAACTGCTGCCTTTCTAAAAATTCCACCAGCCGGTGACACATGCTGGTCAAGGTTGCACAACCTTGTTTTCCACCGGTTATTTTGATGATTCATTCCCCCATGGGGAGGTGAATTTCAACCATTGTCGCTTTGCTCCCGTTTCTGATAACTGGAGGAATCACTTCCTCAATTTGATGATTTCTCTCTCTCCCTCTCTTGCTCTCATTCTTGCTGCTTCTCTATTTCTTTCTTTCTTTCTTTTTTTTAATTGAATTCTGATTCTTCGGAAGGTGATTCCTGAAATGGCTGTTCTCTTCTTTATGAACAAGGACTAGGAGAGGTGTAGCTAAAAGAAACACACTTATTAAGCAGAACTCTCCAAGCCCTTACTTCATTGCTGAGAGTCTACCTGGATGATATGTAAATATAAAGTTTTCACTGATTTAAAACGTAAGAACCGAAAGCAATAAGTAAGTCTTGTCCACTTTCAAGTAGTGGCTTTGGAATGCCTAATAATTATTGATTCTATTGATTGCTTAGGAAATGTTTGTGGAAATGCCATCAAAACCTCCTGCATATTGTTTTGAATGTCAAATGTGGCAAATTGCCTTCTGAATTAGGTGGACTTGATTTTTGCAAACATCCAAAATTTATCCACAGCCAAGTCTGCTGATAAGCTGATCCAGTCTTTTACTAAATAAAAATAAATTTGATCATTAAATATTAAAGTGAGCTCTTTGTAGGGAATGAAAAACTAAATCTAAAGAAATTTTCCAAAAAGAAAAGAAACGAAAAGAAGGTGCAAAGCATTTTGAACAGTGACAAATACCACTGGATTAAATGTAGTCTACCCAATATGACATCCTTGGGGAAGACAACATTCCTTTGTAAATTTTGTATGCTTGCTAAAACTATTTTGCCCTCACATCTTGGTTTTTCTAGAAACTAGAGCAACTCAAATTAATTTATTTTTTTCCCAATTAAACCACCACAACAACAAAAATACAGTAAGAATACTCCGTAGAAATTATTTCTCTAATTAATAGGCATATCTATCTAGACACAGAGCATATCAACCTATTTCACATTACTGTAAAAGTGTAGATTTTCTTGTACTCGAAAGCAGGGTGTCTTAATGGTAAGAGCATGTCAGGGAACATGATAATACACATATTAAACCCTAACTTACCATTTGCTGTCTCTCACCTTGAGCAACTACCTAGACCTCCCTGAACTTGAGTTTTCTGAACTGTTAAATGTGGAAAATATATGTATGCCTTGACCAAGTATTGAAAATTAAATTATGAAAACTCTCAAGCAGAATGCCTTGCACATAAATAGATACCCCAAACATGATGACTTTTTTGATATTTCTTATTATACACCAATGTTCGCCACTGGACTATGAGCTCCTGAAGAGAAAGTATCACGTCTCAGCCATGTTTGTTACTCGCCATCCAATATAGTGTCTGACACATACCGTGTTTCCCCGAAAATAAGACCAGGTCTTATATTAATTTTTGCTCCAAAAGACACATTAGGGCTTATGTTCAGGGGATGTCATCCTGAAAAAATCATGCTAGGGCTTATTCTCTGGTTAGGTCTTATTTTCGGGGAAACACAGTAGTAGGGCTTAATAATTGTTTATTGAACTAGGCTGAATACATCCTTCTGAATATACCTAAACTTAAAAATTAGAAATAAAAGGTAGATTTTTAAATCAGATTTATTGTAAAAATAGTCCAGGGGCAATCTGATCCATTTTAGTTTATAATATGTTCTAGGTAATCAGAAAAACATATATTATTTTGTATTTTAAAAAATCTCTTATTTTTTGATCTAACCTTTTCCTGCCCTATTCAGAGTTTTAAGAATCTTAATTTGCTATGGATGCAAAATGATTTCCTTAGAAGTAATCACAAACAAAGTTTAAGTAGGTGACTCTAGCCAAAGTAGGTAGATTGAGGGGAAGTATAGCAGAAGTAAGAGATTAGCTGCCAGATGGGAGATGGTGGAAGGAGAACTTTGGATAGGAAGAATACTAAGCCACTACCTCTATAATTCTTGGTAGCTGCAGGGGTGTGGGCTCCATAAGGGTGGTGGAGCACTGAAGCAAAGCCACACTTCCCTAAACTCAAACACTTGGGTGAGAACTCCTCTTACCTGTCTCAGACACAAGCCTAATGGTTGGCCCTCACAAATCAAGCATGCAAAATGACTCCCACATGTACTGGGAACTTAAAAAGTAATTGTTACGCAGAAAAATGAACAAATATAACTTAATCATCATTTTATTTCTTTCTTCGTATTTCTCTCCTCTGACTAGAGATAAGAAGACTCTGAAAATAAGATGATTCAGAGAGGGGAGCATCTTAGGCTCAGTAGACAATTGTACAAGTTGTCCTTTGTAAATTAAAAGCAGTCACACTACCTGCATAAACTTAAAGGCAGAAACCTCGATTGTCCCTTTCAGGTAATATCTTGCGACAGAAGCTGAAAAGGGTTGTAACCATCTGACAGCACCCAACAGTCAGGTCTACCAAATCTCACTGAATCACTGGCCTCCCCCAAAAACAGAATAGGAAATTTCTATGGGAAACAAACATATGGAAAGAATGCAGGTGGGTACTCACAGAGCCCTTTCAAAGGGCTGAAAATAAAAGTACAACATATGCAGGTATCCTCAAGTCTCTGTCACCAATACAAATTCGTCTTGAACTGTTCACTATTGAATAGCACTAGTCTTGCTTCTTCTCAAGCACCTGGTTATGAAGACCATGAATGACACATTCAATTTGCACATAGGTACCCCAAATGAAAAAACTTTGCTTTGTCACTATACTTAGAGAAGAAGTTAGATAATCGTGTTTAGGAGAATTAGAAACAAGGAACAGAAACTTTGGACTTTTTTTTTTTTAATCTTAGGTTGGAATCTCGTGACCCAAGATTTTGCAAGTCCTGAAGGAAATTCAGCTCAGGCAACAAAGAGTCTTATGATCCATTACCCTGAAATCTCTTAGTAGTTAAACCCCTGATTCAGAAAGGAAAATAAGAATACCAATAAAATGGAATCCCAGAATTAGGTAGCAAAAGAGAAATACACACCCCAGCTCATCTGACACTTCATCATCCCCTATTCTCTAATCTCATAGCTTGGGACCATTTTTCAAAATAATTCTCCCTCTCTCTCTCTCTCTCTCTCTCTCTCTCTCTCTCTCTCTCTCTCTCTCTCTCTCTCTCAATGTATATATCTGTCCTCCAGGCTCTGAACTACTTCAGGGAAAGAACCAAATCTAATACTTCCCTGTAGCCCGAACTCCTGGCACAGAAATGGCACAGATGATTGTTAAGTATTTATTAAATAAAATCACAGAAAAATTGTTGTCTTTATAAATGGTTTATCTGTGAATAATTAGGCATTCTGTAATTCTGTAACAAACACTACCTGGTAAGTAAATATAGTTAAATTTCTTAATGCAGGAGTGGGTAATCATTTTCCCTTTTCTTTCCCCTGCCCATTTTGAGATCGGCCTCATCTTTTTTTCTCCCCATTTTTCTTCAGCCTGATAATGTCACCTACTCATCAGTAGAGTACCATGGTTGGAGGCTTAAGGGTCAGAACTGAGGATGAAATGGAATGGTAAACTCCTGTAAGACCTCTCTGCCTATCCTTGAAATTCTCTGCTCAAATGGTACTACAGAGCTTCTAGTAACCAAATACACCCAAAATAAAAATACTGCTCCTCTCACTGTCTACCTATCTCAGTTCAGGGCAATTCCATCCTTAGTTATTGAAACCAACACCCTGGTGCATCATTCACCTTTTTCTGTACCTCATACCACATACATAATCAATTAGGAAATCCTGTTGATTCTACCTTCAAAATATGTCCATAATCTGACCACTTCTCATCTCCTCCACAGCTACTACCTTGGCCCAAGCCATTATTGCTTATTGTGTGGATTGCTGAAACAGGTCTTAACAGGTTTCCTTGCCTACCTGCAGGCCAGTCTTAATAAATCAGGTAGAGTGACCCTCTTTAGTCACAAGTCATATTCTGTCATTTCTTCAATCTCAACCCATCTGTGACTTTTGATGTCACTCAGAGGAAAAGCCCAAGTCCTCACTATGACCTACAAGGCTCCATGTTATCTGTCTCCACCCCACCCCCCACATCTATTACCTCTCTGAGCTCTCTGATTATCCCCCGCCCCCACCCCATCTATCTGCTCCAGGCACACTGGCCACAGCACCATTCCTAGAATGGAGCAGACACTGCTTTGCCATTGCAGTAAATGTGCCCCTTTGCCTGGAATCAGCTCCCAGATGGTCCGATGATGTGCCCCTCATTTTCTTCTTGTCTAAACTGGATCTTTTCAGTGAGGCCTTCTCTAAATACCCTATTTAAACCTTCATTAGCCCCCCCCCGACACCTTATATTCCTCTACAATTTTTTTGTCCTTAGCACTTTTAAAACCTAATAAACCATATGTGTTCTTTAGCTATCCTAGTTATTGTCTGTTATCCCCACTAAAATATAAGTTCCATTATGGCAGGGATTTTTACCTCTATGTCTTTAACTACTATATCCCTAGAGCATAGAATTATTTCTGGTATGTACCAGGTATGCAGTAAATGTTTATGGATGAATGAATATGCCTTCAGGCATTGGTTTCATTTACAGGATTCATAGTCTTATCATTTATGTTTGACTCTTCTTAATGAGGTGTCAAAATTATAAGTTTTGAAAGAAACAGTGTTTCAAACCTTGTGTGTTTAGAAGAATCCATTGATGAAGTGAAATATAATGGTGTTCTACTATGAAGCTGTATACTGGATTTCCTAAGAGAAGGAGCTCATCAGAATTTTTGACTTAGTCCATAAGAAGGGTTAAATGAGATAATATAGGTTTAAAAGTATTTTTATTATAATAATAAATAATAGGAGGCAAAATTATCTTTATTTTCAAATAATAAAATCTTTAAGTAAAAGAACCTAGAGAATTGATTGAAAAGTCCATTAGAAAAATCTGAGAATAAAAAGTGGCTGGTTACTTTAATTTAAAAAGTAAATAACATTCTTTTATAAAAATATAACCCATTAGAGAATATCATGGAGGTAAATCCCTTTAACTACAGCAAACAAACAAACAGATGAAACATGAAAAAAAGAACAATTAAGAATTCTAAAAGCCTACATAATAAAATGTTAAAATGCTATTAAGAAAGGTAAAGGAACTTCCAATAAAAATTGAAAACCATGTCTTCACGAAATAACTCAAAAAATATTTATTTACTACCTATCAAAATCCAGGACACCACTCTGGGCACTGGAGATACAACAGTGAATAAGAAAGATAAGATTCCTGTCCTCATGATGTCTCAAAGGCACCCAGAGTTCAATCTACCCAAAACCAAACTCAAAATGCACTTCCTCCAAACTCAGTCCTATCCTACTGACTCCCATAGCTAAAAATGACACCCCCAAGAATGCAAGTCAGGAGCATGCCATCATCTTTGACACTACTTTTTTCCCTCACTAACCAAATCAAAGCCATCCACAAGTCATACTGACTTTCTCTACGAAACATTTCTTAATGTGTCTCCTCTCCATCTTTACCACCAACACCTGAACCTCACTATCATTGTCTCTTTCTAGACAATGACAATAAGGCTCCCAGCACTATCTGACCTGTCTTCAATTGGATCTCGTAAGATTGCAAATGTTATCTTTTGTGAAAGAAAATTCTTTAATATCTCCTCATCATTCAAATCTTAACTCAAGCATCAGTTCCCCTGGGAAGACATTCATGACTAGTCATAGATTCTTATAGTGTCATCTACGACTCTAGCTTGTCCCTTGACTCAGCTGATATTTGGGTGTATAATTTAATTATTTTTTATCTCTCCTGCAAACTATACAGTCTATGAGGGTAGGAACAGTCCTCTTTTTCGTTCTCATTGTATTTCTAGTACTTAGTTTAGGATATGGCATATAGTAAGTGCTCAATAAATAATTTTTGTATACAGTACTGCCCTTACACCTGGCTAAGATGGGCCTTTGTCATAACCCCATTCTCTAGAGCCTCTCTCCATTACACACACACACACACACACACACACACACACACACACACACGTACACACACCACAAAGGGAACTAAAGAACATGTGGCCAACTCTGTCATGTGATTTTCAGCACACAGCCATAGCTCAGTGCAACCCATAACCTTGAGTATCCACTTTCAAAATTAACACCCTTTAGAAACCAAGGAAATGCTTTTTCTTATTCCTTGTCCTAAAACCTCCAAACAAAAATGTCGCTGTGAATGATTGAGGATTAGGTTGATACTGACATTGGAAAAGAACTCTGTACAGTTAGGTAAGAGGGAAGACAAATCAATCATGTTAAATCCTTCCTCTCCGACTTTATGAATGCAACAGATTCTTGCAAAACATATATTTCCAAGACATGTTTAGCATCTTTCTTGCTTCTTTTCGCTTTCCAATTCATAACCCTGGAGGTCCTCACACACCACCACAGTGTTTACCTTGAGAATTTCTCACATGTCAGAATGGCAAAGTTTAAACCAGCTCAAGGTTGATGAAGGTGTGGGGAAACAGGCACTGTTGCTAGGACTTCAATATGGTGTTAAAATTTCAGAAAGTATTTTTGAAATATACATCAACATGTAAAGTCTCCTGCCCTGGAGAGGCAGTACCTCCTCTTGGCTATCTGAACAAGCTTTGGATCCAGAAAGAATCGGGTCATATCGTAGTTCCATCACTTCTTGCTGTGTGATTTGGCAATTTTCTTGACCTCACTATGCCTCAGTTTCCTCTTTTGTGAAAAGGTGATAATAATAGTACCTATCTTATACCTCCTAACATTTTGAGCATTAAAAGGGATATGCATGTAAAATGCTTAGCACAAAGCCTGGTCCTTAGCAATAACACTTGACTAATATCAAATGTCACCATCCTCCTTCTTCTCCTCCTCCAATTCCTCATCACCATCATTGTCACCATTAGACCATACACTCTCTATCTACAATTTTATCTTTACAGGGAAAACCCTACAAAAATAATGATAGATCCATATATGCTCATAGGGAAAGATGTTCATAATAGACTATTTGAATAAAGAATGTTCCACAAAAAATATCTATGATCTATGGTATAAACCTATTTTAGTATTATCTATAATATGATATATATTATATGGCTATATTTGGGATGTCTGGATTAAGGACAGGATTTTGTTAACCACTTTATATTCTTTTATACTGTTGGGATTTTTTTATTGTTGCTTTTATTATTAAATTTTCAATTATTGCTTTTATAATTAAATTTTCACATTTATTTAAAAAACAATTTCAGTTTTAGTCTTTCAAATTATTGGTGTTCACCAATTCAAGGATTTGTCCTTCTTTGGCGCAAGGAAAGACTTCCCGTTCTCCCTTACAGTCTGGTTGAAGCCATGTTATTACTTCTGGCCAGTGACTACGACATTACTTCTGGAACAAGGTAGTTAAGAGTTTGGTACCCCCAGGCTCTATCTTTCTGTCTTCCTGGGAACCTTGGAAGACATAGGATGGTGCTCTGTGGTTATCAGATAAAGCAGCAGAATCCTTCAACATAAACTGAGAAATGCTTTTTTTTCCCTTTAAAGTCTCCATTTCTTAAGGGCAGTCCTCTAACTTTTTGTACCTTAAGGGTCTAGTGTACTGTACCAGGGGAAGGTTCTAATAGTATTTATTAATGGTACTATTCATTATTTCCCTCCCTCATTCCCAGATATGAACCTGCAAACTATAGAGCAAATTATTGAAATTTTAAGGAGTATCGTACCTGCCATCTTTGAAAATAGATGAGAAACGAAAGAAAAATAACTCACTACAAAACATATTTTGAATTTGGTTGCATTTAGATTGTAGTTTACTAAATTGCCAACATCCATATGTAGCATGCATTCAATAAGCAAGTTTCAAATATCTATTTGTACCAGGAACTTGGAAAACAGAAATAAGAAAAACTCAGAAGCAGATCTTGCCAAGTCCACAGCCTAATTGGAAAAGAACACCTGGAAACAAGTAACCAGAAGCTAAACACTGATGGTGCCTGCCTCGCATAGGGTATCGTGGCTGCGTGGAGAAGTATGTGGCTATTTATTACTGATGATCCAGGAAACCTTCAAGAGGAGGTACTGTTTAAGGAAAATTGGGGTCAATTAAGCTATAAATTTACTTCTGAAGTTCAAACAAGTTCCAAATAAAGGTGTTTAAAATAAAGTCATGGTAACTTTCCCCTTTGTTAACTGAGTACAAGAGTGAACGTTTTTGAGCTATGTTTGCACGTATTTTCTCATAAAGATGTACTCCTTCTATTTAATTTGGCTCTACCTAGAGTTATATATAAGTATTTGTACTGCTGTTTGAATTATTTGATGACTTCTCATTAGGGATTGGTAAATAGTGGTTTAGTAATTTAAATACATGAAATTCAGTGCAAAATCAGATTTATGGCAGTCTAGTAATTTAATTGAAAGCCATGGGTACAGCTCACAAAGCCAGAGGTGTGCTCAGATTGCATATTGAGCGGTGGTTGGCAGAGTGATGCTTACTCAGCATTTTGCACTCTTATCATGTTTCACCAGTGAAGGTGTAGATAGAAAAACTGCAGGTTAAAATCACACAACAAAATAAGATCTACATTACATGAAACCTGATATTGGACGTGCATTTTATCTCCAGTTACCTCTTAAATAAAGCCTTCTTCGTCAACTGAACTCAGAGTTAACAACTGCCCCCCCCTTCCCCTTCCACTGAGACCACAAATCTGTAGTTTATATTTTGTGGGAAACACAAAAAATCACCAAGTAGAAACTGAAATTTCTTAAATATATATATATATATATATAAATTTAATGTTATGCAATCAATAACTAAATAGCCCTGCATCCACTTTGTTGGACTATTTACTCTGAGGTAGTTCTTACTCCTGTAAATATAGATATTATCATCAAGTATGATCATCTATGCAAACATTTTCCAACCTCATTGCAAGGACTAGCAAGTGAACATTTTTATGTGTTCCCACATTCCTATCTGGTCACTGTTGTCACAGATCAGTTCTTTATTCTTTCCCTACCTTATTCCGTTCTTAGCATCCCAGGATCTCCAGCAGAAAATATAGATGCTTGCTGGCCAGACTTTTAATTTGGATTGTGATTTATATGTCCCCAAAACAGTACCTGACTTTTATTGTCCCCTCTGAGAAAATATTCAAACCTTTCTTCACATCTTAAAAATATTTATGGCCATTTTACACACACACACACACACACACACACACACACACACACATATGTAAATAGATACAGGATGCTAATCAAAACATTATTTCTAAGTATGTAACATTGGAAACTAAATATCCAACAAGGTGGTATTGTAAAATAGAATATTGTGCGACCATCAAAAATCATGTTGCTAAAGATTGATAAATGATAAAGGAAATAGTCACTGTATATTATAAAATAGCAAAAATAGATCATATTATAAAATGTTACATACAATATGATCCCAATTTGATAATTATATACACAAAGACCAACTGGGTGTGTAATAAAATGTTAACAGTTGTCATTTCTAGAGAAGAGTTTAAATGCTTTTCATTTTCTTATTCACTTTCTTATTTCTAAATTTCCTAAAATTTTCTCAATAGACACATAATTTAAAATATAATATATATAGCAGCAAATATATCTATATGTACATACACATAAATACATACATGGAGTTATACATCTTTCTCCAGAGTTTAGTAAGTGTAACCACTAAGTACAATCATGTCTTAAGTAGAATGAAACAACATCTATTAATACTCAATCACTATTTAATACAGAAAGAAAAATTATCTTGAAAACTCAAGGATTCATCCAGGTCAGAAAACAAGAATTACGCAAAACCCTGATGTTAACACTAAAATGTGTCTATCCACCAGGCAGTCAAATGCTGACACTTCAACTGCAAAAGCCATGTCAGTTCCTGTTGGTTCAGATCCTCTTTGGGTTTGCTGTTCTAGTCACATTCAACTTGTTAAAAAAAAAAAAAATTAAATATGAACTCTAACCCTTCCAATACAATTTGGCTAGGCTGAGCTAGGACAGGTGATGAGTCAGAGCCCCACCAATACAGCCAACCCCCAAAATTAGAAGAGATGAGTCTCATTGCACTGAGAACAAAGGGGCTCCTTCTAGATCTAAAGTTGTTCAGTTCACTGGTTCCCAGACTTTCAAATTATATGAACTGTCCTATGGAAAGCAAAAATTAAGGGACCTACACAGTTAAAAGTTTTATTCTGCTTCCTTTTATTCTCATCATCATTTCATAAAAGAAAGTGAAAAAATAAGGGCATGAACTCAAAATGAAATGTTGAGCTTCTCAAAAGAAATAATTTGTCAGCCTTACATTAAAACATATGCGTGACATCATTCAGGGAAAATGTTATCACCAAATGGAGGTGATCCTTGGACTAGTGTTTGGGAATTCCTGAGCCAGCTAATGTCTGGTGATTTCTCTGAGAGCCTTTCCCTCAACAGCTGAGGTGATTTCATTGTTGAACTGAGGAATTTACTATAAAATGATCAAAAGCACAAAAATTGATTTCTTCCCCAGAATTGACATAGTCCAATCAAGCAATTGCTTATTTGACAATCCATTGAAAAACTTTCCTGGAGGGTTAAGGGGGCATCAGAGATCTATCTCTTCTAAAATCTCTCCTGTCATTATGGATTTGGGGTTTTTAGAACATTCACTATTAGAACTCATCTCATAGGGAACAGGCTCCTAGCTGGGCCCCAGAATCCCTCTAGTCTTGCTGGAATCCTCTAACACAGATGACAGCCAACACCAAGATACATTTACTGTCTTAGGACACATGAAAAAAACAAGGGATGTGGCACCAAGTTTATCTGAGGATTGATACACATTTCATCTCCACATGGCACCGCACAACAAATAACCAATGAAGAGCAAAATTGCAATTCTAAACCTTAATTCTATAGCAGCAAAATCTGCTCATCTGGGACAGAGGGAATCTTCTGATTGGCCTCATTATTTCCAAAGCCACTCAGATTATCCAAGAACATTTGCTAGCCAAGTGCTGGTTCACTTATCATAGCATAGACATGATAAAAATACAAACTAATCACTCACTTTTGTCTGTTTCAAAATCATTGTGTAGTAGATTAAACTCAAGGAAAGTTTTAGCAAGAACCACGAAGCAAAAATGAAGGTAAAATAAAAGGAGATTCACTGAAAAGTGTTGGTTTCAGCTAATAGGCTTTAAGTAATACTTAAACAAAGGTCAACATTCATAACCATGTTTTCTTCATAGTTTCTATATCAAAGTTCAAAGGTAGTGGTTTCTTTTATGAATATTTCATTGGATGAGAATAAATGCAACATTTTATTTGGATTACAACACTCAGAGAAAGGGGGGACTAAAGAAAGGCCAATAAATCTTAAAGAGTTAATTATTTATACAGAGAAAATTTACTTTGTATGTTGTGACTTGTTTTATTGGTATACTGCAGTTCAATTTAGATTAAGAAGCAGAAAGATTATTGTTTCCCAACAGAGAAGTATCATAAATAAATACAGCAGAGAATTTTTTTTGTATTTGTGCCAAACATCTACAAATACTCAGAATAAAAGAAAAAATATGTTCCTAAAATTCCTCAAGTTTAGACTCTTGAAATGGCATTTAGCTACACTTAGCACCAAAAATGTAGTTGTGGAGCTAATTAGGTCAGGCCCTTTGTCTCAAGCTCAACTGGAGGGTTAGCATCAATAATTACTTCATCTCTGCTATAACGTTTGCTAACTCTCTGGTTCAGTTTACTAGTTTACCTACAAAACTGTTCCAAATACATCATCATTCTGCGGACAAGAATGTGCTAGCATGTGATATGACACTCTGGTTACTAGAAGAGTCCTGTTGTAATCCAAACTATAGGTCTTTAATTACCATTACTTGTAATACTGAAGTTCCAATCTCTGCTAACCCATCAGAAAATAAAATAATGCTAAGAGGAAACTTTAGTAAAAAGTTTTATTCCCTTGCATAAAGTAGGCATTCAATAAATGTTTATTAAATTAACTGGATGGATGGATGGATGGATGACTCTAGGAAGAATTATGAATTCTGACACTACAGATGTCAACCCACTTTGAGAAGTCCAAACAGACACAATTCTGTAACCATTAATCTTAACCCCAAGAAAAGTTATAAATTTATACCAGACAGTTATAAAACAATGCCAGTTATAAGAATGTTCCATATTTTGGATATTCTCTAGGATAGAAGTGAATTTCTTTAGTTTACAATCAAATTGGACCTCCTAACCTACCAAAGAGTTGACTCTATACTTGGGTCTTCACTGAAGCACATTCTGCTATGAACAGACCTATGAAAGATTTCCCCCAGTATATGCAAACCTCAACTTATTTCTTAGTTTCCTCCCAGAATTATAAAACTGATAGGTACCATTTATTGATCCCTAAATATGTAACAGTCACTGTGTAATGGACTTTAGATACACGGTCTTATGTGATGTTAATAAAAATCCTATACATACATTTATCCATTTAATATGGATTTATTTTGTAGCTTCTATGTATCTGGCAACATTCTAAGAACTTAGAAATTATTCAGTGACAAAACATACAAACATCCCTGCCTTCATAGTGCTTACATTTCAGTCAGATGGCTAATGGGGTGAACGATAAACCTGTTTCTTATTACTATAATCATCCTTACTTTGAAGATGAAGTAACAAATATTCAGAGAATTAAATAACTCCCCAAAGAAGATATTGACAGTAAATGATAGATTGGTGGATTCAAATCCAGGACCATAGCCCCAAAGCCTGTATTTATCATCATTAGGTCATACTGCCTCCACTCTTAAAATTGCCAAGTACTTGGAGTCCAAAGTTGACTGTCCAAGGTATGGTGTAACTTAATTGACTACATGGTCAAATACCAGTCATCTTCACAACTGCTGAATGAAGCCAAACCTCTCTGTCCCTCCCTGTGTGATCCATAACCTTCAACTAAGATTGAAGGCAGCCTGGCAAGCTTCCTGCTGTAGTACTTGATTCGGTTTCCAGTCCAATATCTTCCAAGTATAAAATGGGATTATACTTCATCTTCCCCTTTGGTTATATAGAGACATGTGATGAGTTCTGCTCTATGTGTTGTGAATATAAGTGAATTTGTACCTTACAGAATGGAATACTGAATTTCTAATTCACTATCTCTCAGAACTCTCTCTTTCCTCTTATATTAAGTAGAAATGTTCAAGATACTGGTGGCTCCTCTGCTAACCTGTGATGGACAAGGAGCATGAGAATAAAACTATTATTTAAGTCGCTGGAACTTTGAAGATTTTTGTTCCACAGTAGAACGTAGCTGATCCTTCTTTTACCTGGACACAAGCAATTCCTCTATTTTTGTCTCTTAATTATGATGATGTGGCAGTAAAGGTAAATTGAATAAAAGTGAGCAACCCACTGTCTAGGAAGTAACCATAGGATATCCAGTAAAGAACATATTAGAAAGTGCAGAGAAATTATATACAGAAAATTTTGAGGAAAAGGAAAAAAAAAACATTTTGAGAAAAATATATCTTAAAAATACCAGCAAGCAAGGAAAGTATGCAATCAAAAAAAAAAAGAAAGAAAGAAAAAAGGAGAGATTCTTCTTCTCTCTGATCAAGCTCAAGAGTTATCACCATGTACAACTGCAACATTAAAAAGAAAAAATAATAAAGTTAAATACTTCATCCATTAATGCCTTTGTGTCTTTATATTTTTCTCATCAGCTGAGCCTTTCCTCAATTAAAAATGAACTCTGGGAAGACAAGATGTAAGTGTCTGCCATGTGGCTGAATGTCAAAATCTTTTAATAAAGTTGAAAATTTGATACTCAAATCTGATGACTTCTTCAACAGACAGAGCCATAGACAAAAGATTCAAGAATCAAGACACTGGGAGGTCATCAAAATGGCAACTTGAGGTGAGCTTCTGTAAATCTCCCCTGGAATTTACAACTAATCGAACAACAATAACTCCACAAAGGACTCCCTGCACAGCAGACAGGCAAGATGAAGAGGCCCACTACGAATTCACCTAAAGGTGGGCGAATCGCGCGAGGGGGAGGAGGGAAAGGAGAAGTGCGGAGACAGAGCTGCGGGGGCACAGCACACAGACCTAGCCCAGTGTTCCGAGCTCACTGCATCCCGGAGCTACCGCAGCTGTGGGAGAGGGAAGAACTCGGACTGCTAGGGCTCCACTTATGGTCCACAGGGCTGAGGGGGCAGCATACAACACGGCTGAACCCAACACTCACAGCAGAGACCTCGGAGAAAAGACTGAGGGAAGAAGGCTGAAAACGGTGGTTTAAACCCTCACTGCCGAGCAGAGAACAGACACCATAGGCACTGAGACTAGCCGCCCCCTCCCTACCCTCCCAGAGCTCGCCCCGCCCCTACCTGCCCGGTGCTAGAAGCAGAACAATAGAAGTGTCAGATCAAAAGAACAGAACATTTGCTGTTCTGAGAATTATGGACCGCAGACACAGATTCGCAGCCCAACCAGTTCCAGCAAAGGGGAGGGAGCTGTGGAAGCAGGACCGGCTGTGGTGGTGGTCGCTGCCATTGCTCTGGGCCACCTCTCACAACTCACCCCACCCCTGGTCCCACCTATCTGGGCAGATCCCTGCAGGAGTAAACAGAACAGCTGAAACACACGGGCTCTGAATCTGGTGCAGGAAGAGCTTTGGAACTTCAAAAGCTCTCCGCATACATGTGTCTTCTCACACGGACACTGCTCCCTGTGATCCAGGAGAACTATTAACAGAGGAGAAGCCCGTCTCCCAGGGAATCCCCCCATTGTGTGAGAAGCTGGAATAGTGCAGAGAAAACATAGCACTACCGTGTGAAAGAGAAAAAAAAGGCTGCAGTCGGAAGGAAAATAAAACATTCTACCAACGAGTACTGGAAAACAAAAGAAAGACCTCTTCCTATCAACGTGTTGCAGAAGCCACTCCTGTAGATGTCTAGGATGAGAAATAATAAATCAGTAATTGCCATGAATAACCAAGGCAACAAGACAGCTCAGAAATTAAGTGAAAAGTCTCCAGAAAAGGAACTTAAAGATATGGAAATATGTGACTTAAACTACAGAGAATTCAAGATTGCAGTTCTGAAAAAACTCAACGAGATGCAAGAAAACACAGAAAGGCAGTTTAATGAACTCAGAAACACAATCAAAGAACAACATGAGCATTTTACGAAAGAGATTGAAATTTTTAAAAACCAAATAGAATTTCTGGAGATTAAGAACCCAATAGAAGAAATTAAGAATGAAATAGCCAGCTTAGGTAGTAGAGTTGACCAGATGGAGGAAAGAATCAGTGACATTGAAGATAGAAACCTGGAAACAACACAGATGGAAAAAGAAAGAGACTTGAGACTTAAAAGAAAAGAAAGAACTCTACAAGAACTTTCTGACTCCATCAGAAAGAGCAATATAAGAATAATGGGCATACCAGAAGGAGAAGAAAGAGAGAAGGGAACAGAGAATATATTCAAACAAATTGTTGATGAGAACTTCCCAAACTTGTGGACAGAACTGGATCCTCGAATCCAAGAATCAAATAGAATACCTATTTACCTCAATCCCAACAGGCCTTCTCCAAGGCACATTGTATTGAAGCTGTCTAAAATCAACGACAAAGAAAGAATCCTCAAGGCAGCCAGGGAAAAGAGACAGTAACCTACAAAGGAAAGCCCATTAGATTATCATCAGAGTTTTCAACAAAAACTCTACAAGCCAGGAGGGAGTGGAACCAAATATTCAAACTATTGAAAGAGAGAAATTATGAGCCAAGAATAATATATCCAGCAAAGATATCCTTTAGATATGAAGGAGGAATAAAGACCTTTCCAGAAATACAGAAGCTGAGGGAATTTTCTAATACACGACCTGCACTACAAGAAATACTAATGGAGGCTATTCGACCACCATCAACAGGGACAATTTGTGGAAACCACAACATAAAAAGGGGGAGAGTAAAGGCCTGAACCAGAATATGGGAATGGAAAAAGTAAGCGTGCTGAAGAAAATGGAATACTCTAAATATCAAACTTTCTTTTACATAAACTTAAGGCTGACCACTCAAAAAAAAATTCAGAACTGAAATATATACTGTAATAAAAGAAGAAACAGAGGGAAACATCATAGAATACCACCACACAGAAATAATAGACAACAATAAAAAGGCAAAGAAACAATGAAGACACAGTCTTACCAGAAAACTAAAGATAGAATGACAGGAAATCCTCACATATCAATAATCACCCTAAATGTAAATGGACTGAACTCATCAATAAAAAGGCACAGAGTAGCAGATTGGATCAAAAAACTAAACCCAACCATATGCTGTCTCCAAGAGACACATCTCAGCTACAAGGAAAGCATAGACTCAAAGTGAAAGGGGGGAAATTGACACTCCAAGCAAATGATATCCAGAGAAAATCAGGTGTAGTCATACCGATATCAGATGAAACAGACTTCAGGGTGAAAAAGGTAACAAGAGACAAAGATGGACATTTCATAATGGTAAAGGGGACTATACAACAAGAAGACATAACAGTCATCAATATTTATGCCGCCAATCAGGGAGCACCGAAATATACCAAGCAAATACTAACAGAACTAAAGGGAGAAATTGACCAAAACACAATTATACTAGGGGACTTAAATACATCATTGACAGCTATGGATAGATCATTCAAACAGAAAATAAACAACGAAATAGCAGCCCTTAATGACACTTTAGATGAAATGGACATAATTGACATATATAGAGCGCTTCATCCTAAAATATCAGACTATACATTCTTTTCTAGTGTACATGGAACATTCTCAAGGATAGACGGTATATTGGGACATAAAATCAGCCTCAGCAAATTTAAGAAGATTGAAATCATACCAAGCATATTCTCTGATCACAAGGCTTTGAAATTGGATATCAACTGCAAAAAGAAAGCAGGAAAAAACACAAATACATGGAGATTAAACAACATACTTTTAAAGAATGACTGGGTAAAAGAAGAAATTAGAGAAGAGATCAAAAGATACATAGAAACAAATGAGAATGAAAATACATCCTACCAAAATTTTTTTGGATGCAGCGAAAGCAGTTTTAAGAGGGAAATTTATATCATTACAGGCCTATCTCAAGAAACAAGAAAAATCCCAAATAAATAATCTCATGTTACACCTTAAAGAACTAGAAAAAGAAGGACAAATGAAACCCAAGGTCAGCAGAAGAAAGGAAATAACAAAAATCAGAGCAGAACTAAATGAAATAGAGAACAAAAGGACAATAGAAAAAAATTAATGTGACAAAGAGCTGGTTCTTTGAAAAGATTAACAAAATTGACAAACCCTTGGCTAGACTCACTAAGATAAAAAGAGAGAAGACACTAATTAACAAAATCAGAAATGAAAAAGGGGGAGGTATCACGGACACCACAGAAATACAAAGGATCATCCAAGAATACTATGAAGGACTATATGCTACCAAATTCAATAACCTAGAAGAAATGGACAAGTTCTTAGAAACGTATAGCCTTCCAAGGCTGAACCATGAAGAACTGGAAAATCTAAACAAACCGATCACCGTAATGAAATTGAATCAGTCATCCAAAACCTTCCCAAAAGCAAAAGTCCGGGACCAGATGGCTTCAATAGTGAATTCTACCAAACCTTCAAAGAGGATCTAATACCAATCCTGCTCAAACTCTTCCAAAAAATTGAAGAAGAGACAGTACTCCCTAACTCATTTTATGAGGCCAACATTACCCTGATACCAAAGCTTGGTAAGGACAACACAAAAAAAAGAAAACTACAGACCAATATCTCTGATGAATACAGATGCAAAAATCCTAAACAAAATTCTAGCAAATCAAATACAACAATGCATTAAAAAGATTATTCATCACGACCAAGTGAGGTTCATCCCCAGGGCACAAGGATGGTTCAACATCCGCAAATCCATCAATGTGATACATCACATAAACAAAATAAAGCACAAAAATCATATGATTATATCAATGATGCAGAAAAAGCATTTGACAAGATACAACATCCATTTATGATTAAAATACTTAATAAAATATGTATAGAAGGAAAATACCTTAACATAATAAAGGCCATGTATGACAAGCCCTCAGCTAATCTCATAATTAATGGTGAAAAACTGAAGCCCTTTGCTCTACGTTCAGGAACACGACAGGACTGTCCCCTATCACCTCTGCTTTTCAACATAGTGTTGGAAGTCCTTGCCAGAGCAATCAGACAAGAGAAAGACATAAAAGGCATCCAAATTGTGAATGAAGAAGTTAAATTGTCACTCTTTGCAGATGACATGATGCTATATATAGAAAACCCTAAAGACACCCCCAATAAGCTATTAGAAACAATCAACCAATACAGTACAGTTGCTGGCTACAAAATCAATGTACAAAAGTCCATTGCATTCCTATATACTAACAATGAAATCTCAGAAAAAGAAATACAAAAAACAATTCCTTTTGCAATTGCAGCAAAAAGAACAAAATACCTAGGAATAAACTTAACCAAGGATGTGAAGGACCTATATGCTGAAAACTATAAAACATTTTTGAAAGAAATTGAAGAAGACACAAAGAAATGGAAAGACATTCTGCGCTCATGGATTGGAAGAATCAACATAGTTAAAATGGCTATATTACCCAAAGCAATATACAGATTTAATTCAATCCCCATCAAAATCCCAAAAGCATTTTTTAAAGAAATAGAACAAAAAATCATCAAATTTGTTTGGAACCACAAAAGACCCCGAATAGCCAAAGCAATCTTAAGAAAAAAGAACAATACTGGAGGTATCACACTCCCTGACTTTAGCTTATACTACAGGGCTACAATAATCAAAACAGCATGGTATTGGCAGGAAAACAGACACATAGACCAATGGAATAGAATTAGAACCCAGAAATAAAACCACATAAATATGGACAGATAATTTTTGACAAAGAAGCTAAAAACATACAATGGAGGAAAGACAGCCTCTTCGATAAATGGTGCTGGGAGAATTGGATAGCCACGTACAAAAGAATGGAACTGGACTGCTATCTGTCACCATGGACCAAAATTAATTCAAAATGGATCAAAGACTTAAGCATAAGACCTGACACAATAAACTGCATAGAAGAAAACATAGGTACTAAACTTATGGACCTTGGATTCAAAGAGCATTTTACAAATTTGACTCCAAAGGCAATGGAAGTAAAAGCTAAAATAAACGAATGGAACTATATGAAACTTAAAAGCTTCTGCACAGCGAAAGAAACCATCAACAAAATAAAGAGGCAACCAACTGAATGGGAGAAGATTTTTGCAAACAGTGCCTCCGATAAGGGGCTAATATCCAAAATATACAAGGAACTCATGAAACTCAACAACAAAAAAACAAACAACCCAATTGAAAAATGGGCAGATGACCTGAAGAGACATTTCTCCCAAGAGGGCATACAAATGACAAATAAACATATGAAAAAATGCTCAACATCACTAATCATCAGAGAAATGCAAATAAAAACCACAATGAGATATCACCTCACCCCAGTCAGAACGGCTATCATCAACAAGACAAATAGTAACAAGTGTTGGAGAGGCTGTGGAGAAAAAGGAACCCTCCTACACTGTTGGTGGGAATGCAGACTGGTGCAGCGGTTATGGAAGGCAGTGTGGAGGTTCCTCAAAAAATTACGAATAGAACTACCATATGACCCAGCAATCCCTCTCCTGGGTATCTACCCAAAAAAATCTGAAAACATTTATACATAAAGACGTGTGCTCCAATGTTCATTGCAGCTTTATTTACGGTGGCCAAGACATGGAAACAACCAAAATGTCCTTCTATAGATGAATGGATAAAGAAGTTGTGGTATATATACACAATGGAATACTATTTGGTGATAAGAAAAGATGATATAGGAATGAACATTTGTGACAATATGGATGAATCTTGAGAGTATGATGCTAAGCGAAATAAGTGAGACAGAAAAAGCAGAGAACCATATGATTTCACTGATATGTGGTATATAAACCAAAAACAACAAAAGAACAAGACAAACAAATGAGAAACAAAAACTCATAGACACAGACAATAGTTTAGTGGTTACCACAGGGTAAGGGGGTTGGGCGTTGGGAGATGAGGGTAAGGGGGATCAAATATATGGTGATGGAAGGAGAACTGACTCTGGGTGGTGAACACACAATGGGATTTATAGATGATGTAATACAGAATTGTACACCTGAAATCTATGTAATTTTACTAACAATTGTCACCCCAATAAATTAAAAAAATAATAATAATACAGATGGCCAATAGACATGAAAAGATGCTCAACATCACTAATCATCAGAGAAATGCAAATAAAAACAACAATGAGCTATCACCTCACATCAGTTAGAATGGCTATCATCAATAAGACAAATAATAATGAGTGTTGGAGAGGCTCTGGAGAAAAAGGAACCCTCATACACTGTTGGTGGGAATGCAGATTGGTGCAGCCGCAATGGAAGGCAGTGTGGAGATTCCTCAAAAAATTAAGAATAGACTTAATATATAACCCAGAAATCTCTCTCCTGGTTATCTACCCAAAAAAAATCTGAAAACATTTATCCATAAAGATATATGTGCTCTGGTGTTCATTGCAGCTTTATTTACAGTGGCTAAGATATGGAAACAAAAGAAGTGTCCTTCGATAGGAAATTGGATGAAGAAGATGATTATATAATATGTAATGGAATAATACTCTGCCATAAGAAAAGAGGAAATAGTGCCATTTGTGACAACATGGATGGATCTTGAGATTATTATGTTAAGCGAAATAAGTCAGATAGAAAAAGTCGAGAACAACATGACTTCATTGATATGTGGGATATAAAACTGAAAGCAACAAAGGAACAAGACAAACAAATGAAGAAACAAGAACTCATAGAAACAGACAGTAGTTTAGTGGTTACCAGAGGGTAAAGGGGGAGCGGGTGGTAGAAGAGGGTAAAAAGGATCAAATATATGATGATGGAAAGAGAATTGACTCTGGGTTGTGAACACACAATGTGATATATAGATGATGTATTACAGAATTGTACACTTGAAACCTATGTGATTTTACTAACCATTGTCACTCCAATAAATTTTAATTGGGAAAAAAAAAAAAAGAACCAAGACACCACCTGCATTGACATCTTCCAAATGAAAAGTGAAAAAGGAACAAATGTGGTCTCATTACTTTCCATCAAGGGAAAGATTCTTACCACAACAATGCCTATTGCACCAGATTATCAAACACAGCATCACACTGTAAATTCTGGAAAATGTAGAATATGTACACAGAACAGAGCCAAAAGACCTCCACACAGGTATGCCTCACCCTGAGTGCCTCGGGTGTTACAGAAAAAATTCTAGGTCACTAAAGTACAGGAAATTGAATAGTACGGACCAAAAAAAAAGAAAAAGAAAAAAATGCCCTATTAAGTTTCCCTAAACTAAAATTATTCTTGTAATTTGTTTTAATTTACATTTCTTACAATTCTTAATTCTCATATTTTTAAAAGTAAGTTCCATTTAGTTTTGTCAAATTTTAACCTTTTCATATAAAAAGTCAGTTTCTAGCAGGATTGCATTAATACCTATTTCATAATATTGGGTTTAAACATTTTCATTACTCTAAATAGAAAAGAGGAAGATTATATAATAGGCCCTGGTTTATAAAAGCATAGGTCCACAGCCACAGAGAAGAATAATTAAAAGTACCTATAAGTTGCTATTTCCAAACCCATGGGAAAAGTGTTCCATGTAGATCTATAAGCTACAAGTGTCATCCAAATCCTTGAACTGTCATCCAGTTAGGACGCAGCCAATGCATGCTCACAGTGAGTGTTCCATAGAACAGGCAGCATCAACAACAAAATGCAGATTGATATTAATTGGCCTAAAGAGAGAGACAGGTCTAATTTCTGGAATTGTGGAAACCTTGAAATTCAATCAAATTTGTTCCCATTACCACAATCCATTTGAATGGATGTTTTTCTGTCCAAGTTCCTTAGATAAAAGTTCCAAAGTGGATAGGACCCTTCACACAAGTCATGAGTCCGTATGCTCATGTTTCCAATTAGCAAGAGCAAGACTTAGTGGAATTGTAGCAATCAAATAATACTCGAAGATAGATCTCAGAGAGACTGTAAGTGCCCATAAAGCTGACTATTCTGCAAAAGTAAATCATGTATTTGGAATTGTCATCTATCACGTTCCAGATGCAAAACGTAGAACTTATGCTCTGCAGAGAGTTCTTGGCTAAGTGCTTGTATCATACTCTGCAAATGATTATTGGCTAAAATAAAAGATCAATCAAATATGTATCTCCCACAAATTAATATCAACACTGAGTTTAGCTCATTTGGGCAGAATATTAATTTGATGAAGATTGTGTATTTTCTAGCTCTATGGCCCAGTGATAGTCGCTCTGTATAGTACTGCCACGGGACATAGTCCTGATCCTGGACAGTTCTCTGCATTATTTCTGCGATATTCCCAGCATCAACGCAGTGCCTCATAATATACCATTAAAATATATTTGTTAAATTAATGAATCTGTTTTCTTAGTATTATATGTCATGCATTACAGAGGAACCAATAGAAGAAGATAAAGGGGCATATTTACTGCACACCTATCACAGGGGAGGTTCTTTGAACATTTTATATATTATCTCACTTGACACAACCATGTAGATATTATGTACATTTTACAAATAAGGAAACTGTGGCTCAAAGAGTTTAGTAACTTGTGCAGAGGTAAGTTATTAAATGATGGATGCTACTTCAAATTCAGGTCTATCTGGCTGTGAATTCTATGCTCTTCCCAATATACCATGTAGTTTATTTTCACTTATCACTACATATTAAAACCTATCTTCTCCTTTCCAAATCCTTGGCTACTGCCTACCCACAGTGGATCTCATTGCAACAGGACCATTTACACTGTACACACTTTCACATCAGGTTTTTTCCCCTTACTTGGATATCCTCCTTCCTCCCTAACATACAAACATTACTCTCCCTTCAAAAGTCATTTTCTACGTGAAGTCTCACTTCCCCACCAGCCCATTTCGCTCTCAATTTGAATTGCATAATTTGGTGTCTGTGAGCATAAGTTAGTTTGAGGTCTGTTCTCTCTTGAACTGTTTACAAAGTAGACTATTATTTCGATCACAGTCACATTATAAATTCTTGTATTTTAGTTTTCCTTGAATTCCCCAGTTCTTCTTCTCTTCAGTGTTGATATGTCATTAGTATAGTACAAATGCTTCAGTGCTATTGGAAATGCTAAGTCTACGCCATGCCAATTATGTCTTCCCCTTCATGAATTGTATCATTTGACTCTTTCATAATAAATTAAGAGATGATGTCATGTACAAAAATTGCCCTGAACTGAGAGTCAAGAGACCTCAGTTGACATTTTAAGCAATAAACTAGTTATGTCTTTTGGGGCAAGTAATAATGTAACTTCAGTACATCTCAGTTTCTTCATCTGTAAAACAAAAGCTTTAGACTAGATGTTAGCTAAGCATAATGCTTATCCTGATGTATTTTAAATTGTGTTTCTAAAAAGAAAAATTGTAATTGTGACTATGCACTTTACCAGCCAGGCTTATTCAAGTTTGTCTCCACTTGGAGACAATACTCCAGTGTCTTCTACTTCACGGACAAAGTCCATCAGATGCAATATGGAAAATATAGCCATTAACAGAAGCTCTTTTCAAATGATAGCCAGTTTCCCAAAGCAACCCTCCCCAATCCACCCAGATAAATTTAACACATCTGTTTCAGCAACTACGATTTGTTAGCAAAAATCAGCGTTCCCTATTCTGAAATGGAAATGTCCACCTATTCATAATGCTCTACGAGTAAAATAAAATGTTCATATGTAAGAGTTGAATCAAAGTCAGTTCCGTCTCCTGAACTATCCTGTCGTTCCTTATACTGTAGCTTTTATTTAAGCCATCCACATGTATGAGAGGTGGGAGATGGATTCAAATTTTTAAAAGTGGAGACTTCATCAAGTTTACTATTAATATAGGAAATACCCCTACTTAACGTAAGGCTGTGTGTCACAGGTAAACCTTCAAACTGAAGCAGCACAAACAATAACCACGAGAAGCATAGCGGTAATTAAAACGGCATACAGCATTCATTACTAACCATTTTTTTGCCTTCATACTTGCTTTCTTTTATTTATTGTTTCATTTACCCATCCATTCATTCATCCAATATGAGTTTCTAAGGATCCAGCTGCTCAGTTTCAATTTTGTGATATTAGATGAAGTTCAAGGAATTATTTTGTTTCTAGAACATGCTATGTAAATGTAAAAAATAAGAAACTTAGAGAAAGTTTAACTACAGAGGGAAAGCAGAAAACCCTTATATAACGTAAAGGAAAAAGTTCCCAAAAAGTCATAAGAAAAGAAGAAAAACTGCTAGTAGGGAAGATGTTAACTTCATCTGCACAGGAAGAGAAAATGACTGAAAAACATTCCATAGCACCTTTACTCGAATACTTTATTTGAAAGTAATAACTATAGTTGTTAAATTCATTATATCTTATTCTTTATGGGTAAATGTAAATTTTCTAATACAGTAGAGCCATTTTCCCATTCAATATTTACTTCACGTTAAATAGCAACCAAATCTAACCCCCTAGATTTATGTTTTTGCTGTATTATCTCCTATGTTCTATCCAATGTGGACATATCTTTGTATAAATGCATTTTACTACTAATAAATGATTCAATCATTAATAGAGTCTCTACTGAGAAATTATTACCTTTCTTGATAGGCTCAATTAACCTGACATTTTGTCTTCAGCAAGTCAGTGTTGGATGTCTATATAATACCAGGTTAAAAATATATACATTACCTCATGAAAATCAACGTCTTAGGTAAGCAAAGGTTCTATTTCTTGCCTTTTCTGTGACATTTAGTCTTCTGATCGTTCATATTTGCAAATACTTTAGATAAACATGTCTTTTTAATTAGTTAAAGGAACACAGAAGCAAAATCTCTAAAGCTCATGAAAAGATGTCTCAGAAAATTTGTGCCCAGAAAAAATTTACTTGCAGGGTACACTGGGGCCCCAAGCATGTCTCAGAAAAAGACAACGGGGATCTTTGAATATCTTGTAAATGTGTTGATTTATTTTACTCAATTTACTCGTGGGGAGTTGTAGGTTTTATCTTTCGCTAATTGAACTTAACAAAGCTAATGGCAGTACATTTGCTTTGAATGCCTCCTATATACCAAGGCTTTTACAGGGCACTTCACATAATTTAGCTAATTTACTCTTTAAAAGCATTTTACAGTGTACGTAATATTATCATCTCATTTTATAGAAGAGGAAAACGCTCAGAGAGGTTAAGTGACTGCAATGGGTCACCCAGCTAATATGTGCTGGAAGTATGTCCATGTCCCACACCTGTGTTCTGAAGCTCTGTTTTTTGACCTGTGCACCTGGCTAATTGGCTCACTTTGTGAGAACACAACGCTGGAGAAACCAGGACTCTATGTTACATCCCCATTTGGTCAGTTCGTTTAATAACAAAGGAGAATTCTGCTCCAAATGTACTACAAATGTATCCCATTGGTCATTCAGGGAACCAGGTGAAAATGTCTGAATGGACCAATATGAAATTTTATCACTGATGGCCAAACACTTCATATTGAATTTAGAACCAATTCATTGCCTTGAATTTACTAAATGCATGAATTTAGTACAATTCATAGGTACTAAATGCATGAATTTAGTACAATTCATAGGTACTCATTGCCTTCACAGAGAAGAAATAAATGTACTGTATTGGTCAAAATAGTGCATATTTCTATGAGAGCTATTTGCTGGGACATAGTAATTTTCAAATAAGTTTCTTAAGTTTAGTTGGATGAGAAATATAAGTATCAACTTGCTGGAATTCAGGAAGCAGTAAGCTAATAATCATCATTAGATTTCCTCTCTAGGACTCTGATTATGTGAAGTATATAAATTTGTGACTTCCACCACGTGGATTTTTTAAAGGAGACACCATCCAATCAAATTATGTAAATAATTCAAAACTTCCCCTTATGTATCCCTCCCTGTTCTTTGTAAGTCACCCAACAATTTGCAAAAATAACCAAGGGAAATGTTTTGGGTGGGATTTTGAAGATATTTTTAGTTAAGTGGTAGAGGTTTTAAATACAAGCATGGGAGTGTCTGCCATTTAGAGAAATCACCTGCTCACACAGTTCCACGGAGAATTGGAATGTTTTAATGTGTGTCATTCAGTACAACATGTGGACTGCATTAAGTCAGGTTATAGCAGGTCATGCCACGTGACACAGCTGAGCCACATATAATCAAAAGCAATACCACTTGCTCAATGCAACATAAATTTAAACAGGAGTAGGCTTTTTCTCCTCAAAAAGAGTCAACAGCTGCTGTAGCTAACAAAATGCCCACACTACCCCACACTGGGAGGGGTTTGTGCTTTGACATGATCTGAATTATATGTAGGTAGTTCGGTACATCTATATTTAGGGGCATCTTTCACTATGAACAATGGGTATTTGGATTCATATAATACATTCTCTAAGTGGCAAGAACCTCGTGTTTTTAATAGTCCATTTTGTAATTTAATAACTGGCGAATAATAAGCATTTTAAAATGTAGCCTTAAAAATTAGACAGTAGAGACAATGTTTGGCTTAGACAAGCTGGCTTCTGAGCCAGTGAGCCAAATATTTAGTATTCTTATTTAGACTGAAGATAAAATACTCTGCAAGTGCAGACATTAAGAAAGCTCAGAAAGAAAAAAGAAAAAATGTAGCATTGAATTATGATAAAATAAGAAGTGGGAGAAAGTGAAGGCATGCGTTGCCGAATATCGCAACAGTTAATTTCCAAGAAAAATCAGGACATATGGTTTCACTGGCAAGCATCATAGTCCTGAGAACATTCAGAGGTTTGCCGAGCTTTTCTCCTTAAAATAGGGTGTAGCATTACAATGTGAATTACCTTGACTCTAGAGACCACTTTGACATCAGATTTAGCTTCTCACTTCAGTCTCCTAAGAACTCTTTGACTAGGAAGAGAACAAGTATCTTCCAGTAAGCCCACCAGGGCTGGTCGCTCCCACTCTGACAGCACACTCCTGACCAAGCAACACTTCCACGTCTGTGTACAGCTATAATTAACCACGTGTTCGCTTATGAATCTATTCGAAGCCCAGTAGTCTTAAGAACATCGGAACATTTTTGTAATGCCTTTCCTGTATTCATCAATAAATATGAATATTGAACCAACCTTTGGGCAGTATAAAAATGAGCTAAGTATCTCCTTAAAGAGGTGAAATTTAAGCTTCAGAAACAATTTGGGGGCTAGAATAAGTGTAAGCATAGCTCTATCCTGTAGAGTACAGTCCAGGAATATGTTTTAGAAATAACTAACATTTGTTGACTGCTGAGTATGTACTAAGCACCTTACCTTACCAAACTAATTGAATCCACGTAAGAAAATTAGAATACCAACAAGAAAAACATATACAGGTTAAGAAATTTGCCAAAATTCATATAGCCAGTACGTGGCAAAACAAGAGTTCAAACTCAGATCCTCCTGGTAATAGAGCCACATCTTCCAACCGAACAGCCATCTTTTCAATGTCCTCGCCTAACCTCACCTGCAACAAGAATTTTCTGTGCATACTCGGGATAAATATGTTTTCCTTGGAACTCACATTTAGTCCTCAAATTATTTAAAGTGAGCATATCATACTTCAACAAATAAACGAAAAACTTCTTATGGCCAAGCACTTTTATAAAGCATTTCTTTTTATCCTTCACATGTCTACCTCTATGTGTGGCACAAAATAGGCATATAATGTTCGCTGCATTTAAATGTGTTATCCATGTCTACTTAACTGTTAGTCTGCTCTTCTCCACTCAGCTTTGACAGTATCAGAGAGGCAGCTGAGTATCTGGAAATAGAACTAGACTTACAAAAGACCTAAGTTTTGGATCCAGCTTTGCCTCACATTAGTTGTGTGACAACTGAGAAATTCATTATTCTATTCCTCTGAACTTTGTTTTCCTCCTCTATAAAATTGGGATAATAAAACCTATTTCACAAAGGTAAAACATTGTCACATTTTCCTTTGGAATTTTTAGTATTCTACACAGACAGCAGGAAAATTTAACTTACAAACTTCTAAAAATTAGCAAAATTTCCTGGATTCAGTATCATTCATTCATTCATTCATTCATTCGGTACCTCTTTGTGCAGGCACTCTTCTGGAGGATAGTTATATAAGGGTGAGCAAAAATAGACTCAGTCTCTGCTCTCATTGTATTCATGATCTAATGGAAAGCCAAATGTTATATATGAATATCATTTTATTTTAATACTTTCATTATTAAAATATATCTACAATTTCAATTTTTATTAAGGGAACTTTCAAGAGTCAATTTAAAATCCATCAGATCTGTGATCCTAATAATTGAAATTTCTTATAAAGTAACAAGAGCAAAAATTATACATGACACCAGAAGTATAGTTGCCCACACATTTCTTAAATGTTACTAGTCATGAGTAGAGCACTTGGGAAATCCAGAGACTGTTATAAAATCACAGAAATTTTTTTTCAATGTTAAAGTGTTGAACTCAACGTATCTCCAGTATAGGTGCACCATTGCAATTCAGGCCTTCTTTTTACAAGATGGACAATTAGACTAAAGTAGATTTTGGTTATCTCCAATGCATTGTTTGAGATAATGTGAAAATAAAGAGAAACATGCCAATACTTACATGATGATATTTTATATTATAATAATTATCTGGAGGGTTGAATTCTCATTTTAAAAAATCTGCATTATTGTTTGCAGAATTCATCATAGTAAATATGACATTTTTCACAAAAAGATGTGATACGTTTAATGTGAACAATTTCATAACAACCAATTAAAAGGAATGTAAAGAATGGATTTTTCCTAAGAAAGAAAGGAGTTATTGGCAAGAAATTTCAACAAATTCCCCGGCTGGTTAAAGACATATCATGCTGGGCAATAGAGGAGGTAAACCTTCCATGGCAATTTTTCAAGGACCCATCATTTATGGCGCTGCTCCCTGTCCTCTCTTGTCTTCTTTTAAAATGCCAGTCGTGTATGGATGAGGCACATGCTTCTCCTGCCAGTGCCTGCTCAAGCAGACAGTTTACTAATTTGTAGCTCCGTAAACCTTTCACTGCACTGAGCACCTTGAGGTTAGCACATCTCTAATCATTATTTGATAACAGAAATCTGCAAGCATCACATCCTTAGTAACAAGGACATTGTATCTTAGCAACCAGCCTTGATATTCAAACAATTTCATTAAAGCGTAGCACCTCTTAGCAGGTGGGTGAGTGCGGGTGTTGATAAACATTTATAACATGATCAGCCATTGTGTTTGCCAACACTATAATCAGCATGACAAATTTATGAATTTATTTACAAGCTCCTAGATAGCCAATCGAAGTAAGTAAACTACATTTCAGACTCGTTAGGAGATCCAACTATCAGGTCCATATTTGAAATGGACAGTTTCTGCAGAAACCTATTGGTTTAAGAGACTGCAAAGCTGTTTCCAATACAGAGACAGTATTAATATCTCCATTGTGGTTTAATTTTCAAATAGTAGTGTTGAACTGAAATGCTTCAGGAGTAAAATCTAAATGGGAACTTCAGCTGCATAGAGATTCGTAAGAATCATGCTATGAAGGAAGTGCACCTAGAATTTTTTCTTCTCCAGATGGACAGAGATAGCTGATACACCTTTGGTGCCCAATGATTTATTTCATGATGGTAAAAGAAAACAAATGTAGTGATTCCCCTCTTTATGAAAAGAAGGAAATTTTTCAGTAAATAATTTAGTGTAAATTTTAAAATGTATTATAAATATATTGATATAGACATTCATTTAAGGAATTACTGATATGTCACCATCATGAACTGATCCAAACATGCATAGCCTTTTTCTCATCTGTTTACTTCAATCTAATTCTTACAATATCTGAATTTGCATGAAATTTAATATTCCATTTTAGAGAGATTTTGAATCTTTTTCCTAGTGGATAACCGGGAAACAACATGTATATATTTTTAAATCTCCACCAACCCCATGTTCTTCAAAACTGAAAAGCCTTCTGATCTAAAAAGTACGAGTACTACCAGAGCTCACCTCTTTCTTAATTACCGTGTTTCCCTGAAAATAAGACCTAGCCGAACAATCAGCTCTAATGCGTCTTTTGGAGCAAAAATTAATATAAAACCCAGTATTATATTATATTATATTATATTATATTATATTATGTTATATTATATTATATTATTATTATAGTATTTATTATAGTAATTATTACATATTTATTATAGTAATATATATATTATAGTAAAATAAGGCCAGGTCTTATGTTAATTTTTGTTCCCAAAGACGCATTAGAGCTGATTGTCCGGCTAGGTCTTATTTTCAGGGAAACATGGTATGTAACACAGCTCCTAATATTACTATAAGATCGCAAACCTGTGATTGTTCAAGTGTTACCAAGTATAAAAGTCACTAAGGCATGCACTGGCAAATAGGTAGAAGAAAAACAAGGACTTTTATACTTTCTGAAGTTTGAACCTTGAACCTACAGCACAAAGTTACAACAGGGCCCCTAGGCTCCTCATCCCTGAACAAGCTATTAATCTACCTGAAATAGGTGAACTTCAGTGAAGCATTATCAAATAGGTAACAAGCTCCCTTTCAAATTAAAACCAGCCATGATGAAAAACAAGCTTGTTGACCTAGCTTGTTCACCATGAACCATGACACGGCAGTTAATAACTACCACCTGGATAATGCACTCAAAGCTCCAACAACTAGCATCACAATGTTCGAAAGATTCGGAGACAAAAATATAGAATACAGCCTTCGAGACCAACAGCTCTACATTCAAATGTTGTTGGCAAAAATTGTTCAGGAAGAAAGAAAAAAACTAAAAATGTCAAAAGTTACAGTCAGAAAGGATCATGATCTGGGGATTACTGTAAAGCAAAGAAAACAAAAATTATCTGAATTTGTGTGTATGATACCAGGTGGGATGGGGGACAGGGTGAGGGAGGTGGAAAGGGGAGAATAAGGCGCCATTTGCCATATACACGATGTTAACTGTCATAATTACTAATTCAACAATTATTCCTCCTAATTTCCCAGTGCTTCCTAATATCTATTTCTTGTATTTTGACCATGTGTATAGAAACTATTTCAGTTTGAGGGGAAAAAATAATTCAGCTTCGGAGGTGGAACGGGGAAAGGATAAGTGACTGAAACAGAGATACTGTAGAATTTACATTTTGGTCTAGTCTTCAAAGCTCTTTCTACAAGCACTTTCAACACGCCAATTATTTATCAGGTCCTTATATTCCTATCTAACTTTTCTTAAAAATTAGTCATTTCTTATGAGAATTTTAAACTTTCTGTTTTCTATGTGAAGTTTGGGGCAAGAACCAGTGTGTTTGTAACTGTTTATGCCCGTGTGTATGTGTGTGTGTGTGTGTAAGTGAATATGGGTGTGAGTGAGAGTATGTTATTAGTTTATTCTACTTACTAAAGTCATTAGATAATTCTACATCTTATTTTTCTGAGAGTGCTATCAAATTTCATTGGCTCTGTGTTTGACAGACTACTTTCACATGTGGATTTGTGATCATTAAAATGTTTGATTTCCAAAATATATAATAGAATATAACTAATGCAACTGTTTCAGAAATGAGTTCCAGAAGTGAGAAAGATTTTCTGTGTAGTATTTCACCTTCATAACAATGTTGTACATTATGGATTATCTTCTCGCTAAACAAAAAATATGGATAAGTCAATACTTCACTGCCAAATAACACCAGCCAGTGAAGACCCTTTTGAGCTGCCTTTCCCTGCCTGTACTCAACAGTTAAAAAAAGGCACATTGCACACCTTAGAGATCTACCTCCGAGAGCCAGCTACTTAGAGTTGGGCACCAATGTAAAGGCAAAACCTCAAGTTTTATGTAACCAACACAAGATGTTATATACTCTATACAGAATTCATCTGATATGATTTCAAATACATTTTTCACTCTGCCTATTCAGACATAAAGTTTCTGCCAAAACATTTTAGACTAAAAAAAATAGCCTATATCATTGGTCATATTAAAATTCAGAGTCTCAGAAAGAACTGTGATTTTACTTATCAGTTCAAAACACCAGCATAAACTAGTTGCAGTCCTGCCAAAGGAACACCTTCCATAATAAGCCACTGAAAAGCTTGTTGTTAGCAAATTGTAAGGATTGAAAATTCCACAAAGTTCACAGTGCTTGATATTTGTGTAATACTTTTCATCTGAAAGTATCAAGGTGCAGGATAAATATTAACTCACAGATTCTGTCAGTTTTGCAGCACTGGTAGTTTGTAAACTCAGTCTTTTAGTCAGAATTTCTCCCTGAATTCCATTTTACTTCATTTCCCAGGACAAGAATGAGTTTTAATTTTCCACACAAACTTTGAATATAATTAGGAAGTTAGAACACCCATGAAACAAACTTCTAATCAACCCTCTCTTTCTCACTCAAAAGTCATTCTCTCTTTTTTAGAATGAAAAAATTCAAATTGGAATCAAATTACAGCTTTAATTATCTGCCGTAATCAAGGAAAGGGTATCTTTCTTTAAGAAATAAAACTTCATTATGAAATTTAAAGAATAATGTTCATTGAAATATTTTTAAATTGCATCATAAAATAACCAGTTTTCTAAGATAAAGTAAACTGAAGATAAGTGTAACCTTCCTTGATTATTCTAGGGCACCATTATGGCCATATATGATTGAACTGTGTTGTAATACAGCTCTGACATATAGAGGGCTGTTTGTTCCCAGAGCAAATAGTTCAGATTACAATTTCTTTTTCCATTTTTGTATCTGATTTTGTGGACTGTTTTAACATTTTTCTCTTTCCATAAGCTGCAATGCTACTCTTAGAGCAATCTCTACTCCCTCCCACCTTGTAGCTTCCAATGATAGCCAGGAAACCAGCTACCTGAGCTAAAAGACTAAACTGGTCATGAGTGAGTTTGTAAACTCAGACTGTTGTTTGTAAACAACAGTCTATGACTGTTGCCAATGAATGAGGTACATGAGTTTATTACATTCATGGCATATATGCATTGTAGAGCTTCTTTATTTATGACAATCTTCTGAATATATTTGATCCACATCCCTAAATAGGTGAGCTATCACCATTGTATAAAATATACAAGTGAAAGAAAACTCTATATCCCTACCATGTTAATTTGAACTAGTTAACTGGTAGGAAAGACTGGTCATAGAATAATATATTCAAAGTAAATTTAAGAATGCTCAAGAAATAAGATAGTTGAGCTGTTCCTGGCTTTCTTTTTTTCCATTTGTTTTTAATCCTAGAAAGTTTCTAGAAAGTGATCATTCCAAAATCATAATTCCCAACTAGATTTTCTTTATATTCATTGATCACTGGAAACTCAGGTTCAGACCACTAAATAGCATCATTTCACAAGTTTTCTTTGGTTTGTTTTTCCAAATTAGGTTGTCCCTATATTCGCAACGAGTACAGTCAAGCAGGGCCTAAAGAGAATCGAGTGAGAGAGAAAATACACTACCAGAAAAGATACTAAATCAGAAAGGTAAGATCCTACTGATATCTAGGGACAGCAAGAAAAATGGGTGAAAATCTTGGAGAGAAAAAGCTCATGCATAATATTCAGAACCACATCCCTGAAATAATGGTACAGGAAACGCTGTCGGTAAGTTAAACCTCGTAACAAGAAGAATAACAGTGCAGACCATGTGCTTGCTGTAACCTGTTGCTGATCGTGTGAGCAGCCGGACCTCCTTAAATACCCTCCCTGAAAGGAAATTCTTAAGCAGTTTCCCAAAGATACGCCACGTAGGCTTCATCATGAAAACTTTCTTTCGTCTAAGCTAGAAATATTTTTTGAATTTACAAAACAAACTTTTACTCCCCCAGAACACTCATTCCTCTCAAATACCTTAATGGTTTCCAAAGTGTAAATGGGAATCACCAAGAGGATTGGTGGGGCTATATTATAGATGAGACTTTAGATTCTGGATTACACATTACACATTATTCTTATGATGCATCATATAATCCTTCATATATGAAGGAGGGTTTGTGTACCAAAAATACATATAAAATAATATTGTACAACTCCTCTCCCAGAGGCTTCTAGATCATCTGTAAAAGACAACTGTGGCCAGTCAGGACTAAGACCTGACAGACTATTATCACAGCTGTAACGAAACAAATAGATACATCACTGCCTAAATCTTTGCTCCTAAAAGGGTGGCATGTGGATCAGCAGCAGTGACATTACCTGGGTTCTTGTTAGAAAAGCAGAATCTCAGGCCCCATCCCAGACCAACTGAGTCAGTGTCTGCATTTTAACAAGATCCTCACACAATTCTTATGAACATTAAAAATTGAGAAGTGTTGAGCTAACAAATAAGTAAATATAGAATACCATTGTATCTTCCATGGAGTTTATATACATTTACTCAAATAACCCACAAAATAATATCATGAAGTAGGTATAAAGATACAAGCAAAAACAGTTTCACTAATATAGATGTTTAAAAGGTATTTATGAGTGGAAATTTGTTTCCCCTCTGACCCTCCACTAATGGTCATACAATGGTTCTTTAGTAAATCTCTGTGGACCTCCACTGAGACCTTGATCTATGACGTTCCTCTCTTTATAACCTTCGATTCTTGGCCAAGAAGCATTTACAGAGGAACTAGGCCACATACTCATCCCAGAATTGTAGAGTGGGACACTTCTGTGATGATTTCAAGCTCCACCAAGGGCAGATGAATTTTGCATCTCAGTTTTTCTTTCCTGTCAAGGTGTGCCTTACCTTGAAATTTAGGATCACCATAAGGGAAAGCTGTTCATTAAAAAAAATTTTTTTTTCAATTACACTTGACACTCTTTAAAAAAAAAAAATTATTTGCTTTAATATTAATATTGAGTAAGTAGAAGATGGTATATCTTGTCTGTTATTCCTGGTAATGATCCAAGATTAAAATAATTTCAAGAGTAAAATCAAAACAAACCTTGTGACTCTAGCATGAGGAAGGAAAGAAAAAAGGAAGGAAAGGAGGGAGGGAGAGAGGGAGGGAAGAAAGGAGGGAGGAAGGAAAGAAGGAAGAGAAGGAAAGGAGGGATAGAGGAAAAGGAATATTCCAAATCAAATGGGCTTTAAAACCCTACTTTAAAAAAAAAAATGTAAAGCCATCATCTTTATTAATGAATGAATAAAAGAAAAAAGTCCTCCACTGGTTGTTATTTCTATGTTCATCTTAAGCATGGAATATTGCACATCCTGCGGTAGGAAAGAATTCTAATGAAATAACAATGTTTAGTCCCTTGGATAGACCTATTTCATAGTGTTTTTTTCTTTTATTTGACATAAGCCATCTTCTGTGGAATTAATTCAGTTAAAATAATGACCGGAATCTGTTCTTTGTGGATTTGAACTCTTTCTTTTATCCCACTACATAATAATCACTACTAGAAAATATATTTTATGGCCTGGAACATGAATGTCAGAAGTCTCTCTTCGTTATTAGAACTGGCATTGTAGATATGATGAGAAATCTTTTTTATTTTGTTTTCCATTTACTTTTATAACATTGGAATTCATTTTAGAACCTTTAGAACCCCTGGGAGAATTGTCTAATTATTTTGATTGATGAACAACAAAAGGTATGAACAGCAATTTCCTCAGTTATCTTTAAAGTACAATTTATAAACATTTTTTTCGTTCCTATAAAGCAACCCTAAGGTATATGTACAAAGCTACAACCCCAAATATTTTACATTTTTGCGTTTTATATTAATCTTTAAATTAAAAGAACTTTCTTCATAACATAATCATTTCCAAATCTGAAGCGAAAAAAAAAAGCTCCATTTTTTTGTAAAAAATTTTTTGCTTTTTGTAAAGCAAAAAAAAAAAAAAAAGCCCATTCTAACTTTCAGATTAAACTCTAAGCATTAACTATGATTCTTACTGACATATTTGTGTCAATGAGCTTCTGAGATTTTTCATGAAAAGACCTGAAAACTTCACCCAGGGTATCATTAAATTAGGTAAGGCCTGTTTTTCTGTGTGTTTACTGACTGAAGCAGATAGTCTCTGATCTTCAAAGTGCATGCATGCCTAGGCAGTTATACCGGTTTTCACCATTTATCATTTCTTTTAATGGCTTTCTTTTAATCCTAAAGAAATACTCTGTTTCTTACTTTCATAGGAATATCCTTTACCTGAGAAAGCGGGGGAGAAAATAACACTTGTTTAAAATTAATTTCTTACATTTTTCTCAGTGCAGTGTATCTAAAGAAGCAAAACTTATTGAATTAAGTTTAATGACATAATAAATTCTTACTTTCCAACAATAGTGTGGTCTAATTCACCAGTGCACGTTAAGCTTTTGCCTTTAGCATCTGACGGGTCATTAGTCTGTATGTAATCCAGCAGCCAGACTCCTCAGAGTCTAGACCCTATCAGGAAATACCAAACCAGTAGTTTCTGAAATATGACTGATAGGACAAGTGTCCTGCAAAAGAGTGCCTTGGGCATCCCAGATGGAGAATAGGGCATGACAAGCAACAAACTAGGATAGAATTTGATACTGGCACTCACTAACGACTTCATTTATTCTAACTCACTAAACAACTGTTCTCCAAATCATTTGACTTCTACTTTTGATTTTTCTAGCCAGTAGGTCAAGCAATGAAATGGGTTGCTATGTGCCAATAAGCTTAACATACTATGTCATTGAGTTGAACATGTTCTAATCATGTGTGGCCCCCAAAGCCTTTGCCTAATATCACAGAGCAGTCTGGGCAATCACTATCAGTCATCCCAGACCAAAATAGGCTAATTACTGCACATCATCCCCACATGCGAAATATGCTCTCTGCTGGTCACATAGTTTTGTTTTGTTGTGTTTTGTTTTCCTTTGAGAGCATCTTCGATTGCTGAAAAATAGAAATAGAGATACTATTAACATTTTCTCATAATTTCACATACGATTTGGGAAAACCATTTTTCCATCCTATCTTTTGTAGCTAAAATAGCTAATCTATCCAATCTACTATAGTTCTGCTATGGTGCTACATGCATTCATTTATTCAAACCATGTTGGATACTGGAAATAGAGATAAAATGTGCAGTGCCTCTCTACAAGAGTTAAACAGGTCATTTTAGATAAGTGATATAATCCTGTATTTTGGCCTGTCTCATCATCATCATCATCATCATCCTCATCATGTTTTTAAAGAATTTAACATAAAACATACAAGACTAGACACTAGATATATTTGAGACCTGACATTATGCCTGGAGAAAGAAAAAAAATTCACACTCCTCCCTGTAAAATGGGATTTTCAATGTTCTAAAAAAAAAGGATGTCTCACTTCGTCATTATGTCATCTTCCTAGAGGAACTTGGGGGAAAAAAACTCAGTTCAATTGTTGAATTAAACACTTTATTTAGAAATCTAGAAGCCAGCATCTAAAATTGCTGGTTGTCCATGGTCTTTATGAGCAGACAAGTCATATTCTGAAGGGAACATGACCCTTGAGAGGATGAGAAGGGAGGAGAAAAAAAAAACAAAACAAAACCAAGGAGTCTGAAAGAGAAGTGAGTAGAGATAAAATCAGGAGGGCAGAGGAAGCAAGAAGGGAAGAGCAAAAGGAGAAAAGAAATTGAAGAGTGGGTGGGAGGAAGAACAAGTGAGAAGAGCATCAAACTAGAGCACATATGCCTAAACCCATGAGATTAACATATTGAAAATAACCTAGTGCTTCCTCATCAAGAGAACAAGGAGTTGGATCAAGTTGTAGGGCCTCAGACATGAGAAAGCCAAGTGACCCGTTGTGAGCCTAAAACGGCTCCTGCCCCCTGATATTCACGTTCTTATATAATGCCCTCCCATTAGTGTGGGCTGGACCTGGTGACTCACTTCTAACCAACAGAACACACTGAAAGTGAAGGGATGTCTAGTCCAAGATTAAGTTACCAAAAAGCTCTGGCTTCCACCTGGCTTGTCCTTTCTTGCTCTCTCTCACTTGCTCACTCTTAGAGATGTCAGCTGCCATACTGTAAGCTGCCCTATGGAAAGGACCATGTGACAAGAAACTGAGGGAGGCCTCTGGCCAACAACTACTGAGGAAATGGGAATAGGGCCCTCTGTTCTATAGTCCCCGGGATCTAAAGCCTGCCAACAACTACCTAAGTGAGTTTAGAAGTTAATCTCCCCTTAACCAGTCTTTAGGTGAGACCACAATGCTGGCCAACGCCATGATGATAGCTTTCAGGAATCTTTGAGACAGAGGCACTTAAACAATCCTCAGATCCCGACCCATAGAAACTGTGAGATAATAAATGTTTGTTGTTTTAAACGTCTAAGTTGTAGGATAATTTATTATGCTTCAACTGATAAGTAGGATGCACATTTAATATGACATTGACCACTTTGCCCAAGATAAACTCTAGGTTAGTAGTTGGATCCCTAAGGCTGTCTTAACAGATTTAGTAACAGAATGGTGAAGTCCCCACCTACGGTAAGCATAAGAACTTGCTTTAAATTAATCAAGAAATCTTACCATGTTTCAGAGACACCTGGGTTTCAGCACCAACTATAGGCCAGGTATGAACTAACTGTGAGATAATGGCCAAGGTTTTCAACCTCTTGGAGGCACAGTCTTCACATGTAGAAAATGGGACTAATAATTATCCCTGCCTGTCATGCCTGTCATGAGACTGACATGAGCTCATGTAATTGAAACTACTTTGGAAACTCTGAGGCTAGCCCTAATGTAAGTACTTAGGAGACTGCTGCAGCCCCACTCATGGGATTTCTCTGGGCTAATAACATTTTAAATATTTGCAACTCCTTAAAAAGTATTTCCTCTTTTAGTGAGGCAAAAGATACTATCTCTATGCTTCTTAAGTTTTGCCACAACTGAAAATATCTTGTTTTCATTCCGTTTTTTCTAATTCTAAGGCTTTATTCTATCAATGTCTGTCATAAAACTGGTCAATCCTTGTATATTAATAATTGAGTTAAATAATTCTAAAGGTTTTCTTTATTTTAAAGGTGTATGTTTTAGGGGAGTTTCCCTAGAAACAGAGACTGAGAAAAGAATTCTTGTTCAAGTGATATTTTTTAGAGGACTGTTTGAAGGAGAAAGAGAGGGAAGAAAGCGGGTAAGAATGCTAGGCAACCATGTGGGCTCAGACGGAGACTAGTTTCCATTAATTCCCAGAGACGCTCTGGAGCATAAGTCGCTCCTTGAGGCATTAGGTCCACATTGAGGCAAAGAGGCTGGCCTATATAAGGCCCCCGTCCTTCCCAGTCAGTCATTGGCCGGGGGCAATTCTCCAGAGAAGGAGGCAGCTGGGAGTCTACCAGCCACACTCAAAGCAGCTGAGAGCATGGACCAGCCACCAAAAGGAATCTAGGCAGGGTACCAAGAACATCCACTACAGGGTATATATCACATGCTTTCTCATGGCCTTTGATCATCATTTCTGCAAATAGGTCTTAATGTACTGAACAGTTTCAGCATTTGAGCACTTTTATACCAACTGTGTTCAATGAGACAGCAGAAAGAGTATCTGTGTGAAAAAATAAAGACTTGCCTCGAATGAGATTTGTAAAAGTTAATTCAAGTCAGATAACAAAAAAAGGGGGATCACTGGGAGATATTTTTTCCTCCTAAACTATAACCATTAAGAAACATATAGAAAAGGGACTTAAGCAAGGCTGAGGTGAGGAGGGCACCTAGGGAGAAATGGTTTCTCAATAAGCCTAAGCAGGAGGAGAATCACGGGTAGGTGAATGAGAAGGGGGAAATGTGAAGAAGTCATGAACTCAGGCCGCTGAGAGAAGCATAGGCAACAGGTCCAAGCCAATGCCCAAGAGGGAAAAATAGGGAGATGTAGGTGAGGGGAAGGGAAGGAATGACAATTTTGATTTCAAAGACGAGAATATATCTGAACAGTTTAGAAACATAGGTATGTCTGAATACCTCTCCTGCTAACGCACAACTGTGAGGTTCCACTCAAGTTTCTCTCTGTTTCTCAGATCTGACATGGCCCATGTTTTTCCTTATAAATTGTTTACATTTGAAAAGTTCAGTCATGAGACAAACGATGGTGAAACTTCTGTTTATCCAATGGTTATTACTCACATTTCAGATGAAGCTTCCTGAAATATTAGTACTCCTGGTTGCATGTTTGGGGGGGTGTTAGTTGGAAAACGTATTTTGACTTCAGTTGCCTAGTAGAAATTCTAAAGCTTCAGAATGCATGAGAGGCTTTCTAGAGGAATTGAAATAGGAAAGTGAAATCTGGGGTTTATACACTATACAAGACTCCCAGCCTTCCCTCTTTCTAGCATGGATGTATGATCATTGCCCACCCTCAGCTGTGTTTCTGACATTAATTAATTTTGGCTATTTTAGTATATCTGAAAAAAGAGTACAGATACTCTTATGAATAAAACACTATAGTGGCAATACTATTTCAACCAGAATTCAGTCTCTTTCCATCATCTTCAAACATAGCTTAACACTTTTTAAAACTTCTTCAGCTAGGGAACGTTTATATATGATAAAACTAAAATGTAAATGTGGTTTTAAGGTGATTGCCCTGCTTGCTTTATATAACAAAATATCCGCTGTTCTTTAAACTTATATTGAGACAATATGTTAGTTCTGTTCTGAGAGTATATAAAGATACTGGCTTTCCTAGACACACAAGCAAAGTCTTTTTTGTGAGCTTATAAAGGCTAGACTTAGAAATATTTAAGTATGGAGTAATTCACAGAACAATATCTTTAGTCATTCAGCTAACATAGAGGGCAACCACATTTATTCTTCTTAGATCTCTTCCTCCCATTTTTTATATTCTTAGAAGGTGAAAGGTATTTAGAAAAGACCTGCATACACGTTTTTTATATTATTGTTGAGCTATCAAAGATGTGCTCTCTTGTGGTTCTCCCGTCACCTCCTCACTCTGTGTATGTTCACCGACTTCAGAGAAGATGGTGAAATGAACCCAAAATGCCAGCTTACTATTTGCATTATAAATGGAGGCACAAAGGGTATTTTAAAACTTTTGGTTGATCTGGCATATCAAAGATTTCTTTCTAGGCTACTTCAGTAACTGCATTGAAGTAAACTGAAAGCAATAGCTTAAAAGTGGCAAAAAGGAAAAAAGTCATAAAAAACAATGCAGTTTCTTTCCACAGAAATTTTCAGTTTACTCTCCAACCACCCCTCCCCCCCTTCTGAATTACTTCTCTTTCTTACTCTCTTCTCTATTCTCAGGACTCAACAAGGAAGAAATCTTGAGTTTTCTGAATTCAAGTGTTAAACTAGCTCTCACTGGAGTGCAATCCACTTTTCTTGCCTTGTTAAATTTGCACTCAAACTTTCAGCAAATAGCTTAACTCTCATTTTTTTATTCTATTGAGATAATTATCAATACTGCAGCTTTGACTCTAGCCATGCATTTTGCAATGTCTGCCATCTTCCTCTGCTTCATAAAGTACCCAATAAAATTACAAGTCACTGGAGTATCTACCTGAGAGTCAATCTAAAAGAAGCTAATGAAATTTAAATAAGAAGTTTCCACATCTTAACAATCGCTATAACTTTCTTAGTTTCCACTTTGACCTTGATAAATCTGTGGTTTCATTGTCTGTTTTCATAATGGAGATCAAGGCCTCCCTAAGAATCATGGGAAAGTTTAACTGGGCTAAAGAGAAGTGGTGTTTTAATTCTCCTAAATAGCCACTGAACATGGTAGAGTCTTCCATAGGCTCCTGCAAACTAAACCAATCAGAGCCCCTAGGAAGAGGCAAAGATTGCTATGTGCTACTGGCAATGCCTGTGGAAGGAGCTGGACTTCTGCAAGTTTTATCTTGGGGGAGTTGAAACGTAAACGTCGAGAACTCTTCATGGGGTCAGAGGATTGAGAAATGTAAAATTCAAATGCACAGAATATGAAATCTTACTATCAGAACACTAGAGGGAAGGCAAAATACTTGGGTCACCAACTTTTTAGAAGTAAAATATACACTATTGCCGAATTTTTTCTACAATAAGGTATCTCTAGAATGAAAAGTTATGCCCACATTTGACCATTTGTCATTTCTAAGAATTACTTTAACCATGCTATTTAGAGAAGATAACCTAAATGCTTCTCACTTTACAGTGTAAGAGTATTTAGACTAAATAAACATAATACCTGACATACATCCACCTGCAATATGAAACACCTACAAAACTATCCCCAAATTTACTATTTTTTCACACTTTATCATACTTTGTACTGATAGGAAAATAATTCATGTGGGAACAGAGATCAGTCTCTCTGTTCTGACTTCTGTTTAAAATAGCAAACCTTCCTGGCTATGAAAAGTTGAGGGCACAGAACTCTGGTTATAATTCCACATACTATTTCATTGCGATACTTTGAAAATATATACAAACTGACCCTGAATTCTCTGAACATCCACTCTTCCACACGCCCTGACTATCACCCCCCACAAAAAGAGAAAAAGAAAAAAGTAACAAGATCTGATCACAGGTTTAGTAAGGTAATATTAAGATTAAATTTTGGATAACACTGATCAAGGGAGATGCTAACATTGCCATTTGACAGTATGGAGCTTATTACACCAGAGGTACATCTGTCTCTAATTAACTTAGGGAATATAGTATGTAATCATTTCAACTTCACTACAAAATTTATTTCTTTAGGGTGGTTAGATACTTGATTTGCATTTAAAAAGCTACTGTCTATTCTTGATTCTTGAACTGTAATGCAAAATTTGCCTTCAAGTTAAGTCTAAAATACTTAGTTATCTGTCAAATTATTTCAGTATTGTCTTTAACAAATCAAATCACTGAAAAGATGTCCATGTATCAGACCTTTGATATCACACCTAGTTAATATGAGCTGCAACTTATTCATTGTCATCAATTTGCCAACCTTTCTAATGTACAAGTTTATAAAAATCAGAAATTGCTATTTTCTTGGGGCTGCGTAAAGCTTCAGATTATATTTGGCAATGACTCATTCTAGAGGAAAACTTTAGTAATGTTCTATTATTGCCACATATTTCTGTGTCTGTGTTAGAAACACCTCAGTATCTTTTCCTTTCTGACACCACCTCCTACCTACTTCCTCCAGAGTTATGAGACTCAAGGCAAAGTTACGATGACCTCTGCCATATTTCACAAAGACTTCTTTGCAGTGTCGGCACTAAGTCTTCCTGAAAACACACCTCCCTTCAATTGTCCATCTGAATTTCTCAAGGGAAGTCCGCCTGACAGTAATAAGGAAACAAACAAAAATTTGTAATAATGCAAAGGAGGCTAGAACCATTATATTTGAATAACCCTGTTCTAGTCTGAACCCCAGTTGGCATTTCTGTAAATTGTGCATCTCACTGAGGTTGAAAAGTATGTTGAGTACTGGAGCACTTCCTGCTGGTCCTTAAGAAATAATTCTGGCAAGGAATAATGATAAGACTCCATTAACACTATTAAGATATGTTGGTTAAACCATTTTGGGAAATGAAAGAAAAAAAAATCCCTGACAGTTTTAAAAGCAAATAACAAGAAGTATGGTAAATCTTTGACTTGTCAGGGAAATAAGGTGTCTCAGAAATTATCTCTGTATTAATTGTTAGGATTTTAAATTTAAAATATAAAATTACTACAAACTAGCATTTTATTTCATCTTTTCACTTACATAAGGCTGAGACATTGTCAAACACAACATATTTTTAAATAGAAAAATTTTCCTCTTGAGAAGAATTTTATCAGACTTCCTAATCAGTATAATTTAAAAGTTTACTTAGTATAATTTCCTAAGATTCCATATAAATCAGAAGTCAAAATGTCACTAATCTTTATATTCAAATAGCCTTAGTTAGCAAATACAGAGCGATTGGAAAACAGCTATAAAATGTTATATATTTAAACATGATAGAAGAAAAAAACATAGAGAAAAAGATCCACTCCTGCCCATCCTTCCACCTAGGAAAGAAACACATGTTATAGATGGAGATATTTAATTGGACAAAGACAGACAAGTGCCAAATCCTATGAAAGTCAACAAGATCAGGCTGACACTTAATGATAATCATTTTATTGTGCATTTTTAACCATCTGAAAAAAATTCCAGATTTCATTTCATCTCTGCCACAGTACTAAATGTTTCAGAAAGCAATAAAATCTAGACAAGTCCATGTTGCCAAAAGTGCTGCTGTCAGTGTGACTAATAAAAATGACAACCCTCCCCCATGTCAGGTTTAGATACACCGGAGTGGGTTTTCCTGTTATTCTGAAGCATGCCTTTCTTCCCATATTAACAATAAAAGTTTGGTGTACTATCTGACTGCAGAAGTTCCTTCCTGAGCACAAGTGTGTCTTATCTGTTGAGAAATTCTGAGACCAGGTAGATAGTTATTTACGTGAAAAAGCATCTCTCTTAGGCAGATAACTAAGTGTTTTAAGAACCTAGATGAATGAGCAAATTCTCTGCAAATATACCAAATACTGCGACTATAAGATGGCTTTTTTCCTGGAAAAAAGGATTATGCAAGTGTACGATAGACAGCTCTACCTACAATCCTGTCATAGGTCCACGTACTAAGGCTCTCCAGCTGTTGCCCACCCCGCTTCTGACCTCTACACAGGTGGCCTGTGCTCAGGTACTACAGTCTAGTCCAGAAAGGCTAAAACACTGATTGCTCGTTTCTAAACACTTCTTGCTTGCTCCCACTTCTCTCTCACCTAGGGGCCATGCTAAGGAAGAAAAAACAAACAAACAAACAAACAAAAAAAAAAACTACAAACTAGGCAGTTTACCGTTGCTCTTTACCGGAATCTCAGCCAGGGCTGAAAGTTAGCGGACACTGCTGACAGACCCCACAACCACCTTGCTGTGCCTTGCCAACTGGCCGCCACTCTGTTTCTGCTGCTGAAAAGGGGTCAATCAGATAAAATACCTTAGGTTCATATGTTAACATATTACCGATCTATCCTTCCAGGTAACTAAATATCTTATCGAAATGTAAATGTACCAGTTGCCAGATAAGACTTCAGTCGCCCATTTGTTATTTCTTAAATCCTAAGTATGTGCCGGACACTCTGCTGAGGTTACCAGTGAGTGCTTCCGTGCCAGGTGCTCACAGTTCAGTGAGGTCAGCAGATACAAGCAGTGTGGTATATGCAGTATTAATGGTATGCACAGATGTGCTGGGAAAACACAGGGGAAAAGTCAAATTCATACACAGCTTTACAGAAAAGAATAGGAGCAGGGGCAATGCTAAACACCAGCCAATGTAAGAATCAGAAGGCCTGGATTCTGCTAATGGGCTAACATTTCGATTTACTCATGTACTGAACACTTAGGAGTCACCTCAAACAAAATGCTATAGTCAAGCACTGTCAGTGCTATCTGCTAAACCTGTTTCTCCTCTGTCCTCTTTCCTCCGCCACTGCCTCAGGCTGGAGCCTCATCATCTACCTGGACTATGACGTCACTGTTCCCTAGATACTTTTAGTTGGTCTCTGGCCTCCACACTGCTAACATACCGAGTTTGCTAAAACGCAAATCCCTAACCCTAATGGATTGGGGTAAAGGTCTGAGAAAGACACCCTAAAGAAATGACTCCTGACATGATATAAAACTGGGAAGAAAAGAAAAAGGAGTAGGGCATTGCAGAGAAAGAACCAACCTGAACACAATTATGGAGGTGGGACACCTGAGGTGTGAGTAGGAAAAAAAGCTAAAGTTCTAGCATTTGTATAAGGATAGAGTTTGATTTGAATGATCTGAAGCCAATGCAAGGGATATTTTCAGTCAAGTGAATATTGTAAGGACATTTAGTCAGCCTTCCTAAAACAGCAACTTCCTTTTCTGAAACTGAGACCAGCCCTAACTTCAGAATTTCTCTTCCACTTGCAAAGACTCCTCCAAAGTTTGTTCTTTCTGTCCTTTAGAAGTCAACGTACCTGGAGACCTCTCCATAAATTTTACTACTCCATCTATCCCCTCAGATTTAATCGGTACCTATAATTATTTATGGGTTTTTTTCATATTCTGAATTATTACGTTATCTCCCCCACAACACATTGGAGGCAAAAGACTTGAATTCTATTTCTTTCTCTTCCCCCTTTTGGGACATTTTAGAGCTCTGGAAATGCTGTTAGTTGGTCACCTGACTTAGCATTTCATAAACAGAAGCAATTATTTTTTCATAATTGTTTCTCAGGCAATACTTTCAGATAGAGATATCAGCAAAGTAATTCACAACAGGAGTTGAGTGTCCAAGATCATTAGCTATGAAATAATAATAATGCTGGCTGCCACCTGAGAATGCCTATAACGGACCAGGTGTCTTACACCCTTTGCCTCATTTAATCTTCACAAGAACATCATAGGGTTGGTATTGTTACCCCTATTTTATTGATGAAAAAAAACTGAAGCTCAGAGAGATGAGCTGGCCCAACTTTTTCAGTATTCAATAAACAAATATTTACACATCCTCCATTTGCCAGGTGCTATGCATATACTGGGGATACGATGTTTAGTAAAACAAAACATGGCCCGTGTCCACATGGAGCTCCCAGTCTCCTAAAGATACCAGGCACCAAAAAAGCATCCACACAAATGAATGTGAAATTGTGCATTTGGGAGGTTTTAACCTAGTCAGGAGAGTTAGAGAAAGTCTTATTGCAGAAGAGAGCTAAAAGTGAACAGGATTTAATCATGGAAAGCAAAAAGGAAAGATTCTTTCTGGTGTAACAGGGCAGAATCAGGACTCAAGTTTACGTCCACCTGACTTAAAAGTTCATGATCCAAATATTTTTAAACCCATGAGTTCAGAATAATACAATTTAAACATACACAGCTTTCATTGGTCACCTTTAAAGAATGCTAGAAAATAGCTAAAGCTGGTAAGTAAGGGGTTAACTTCAGTAGTTAGCCTTAGTTTTATATACAAATAATAATGAACATAAAATTCCTGAGAGTAATCAAACAGGGAATGTTTCTCTTAATAGAAATATTTCAGCTACTAGGTTAAAAAGGAATTAGTGTATTACTAGAATTACTATGTTACAGTGGACAATGAATTAAGAGATGTAGGCAATGATCAAAAATTGGGCTACTAATATCACAAAAAGGGAGGCAATGAGACATGATTTGCCTCCTAATAGAAATACACTACACATATATGTAGTAGAGTTGCCAAAAAAAAAAAAAAAAAAATCCTGAATCTAATCATGCCTTTAAGTACCAATTTACAGGAAACAGAAAAGACTGAGGTACATATCAAAAGACAACACAGAAATTTAATCATTAAAATCAGAAAATTCATAGGAAAAATGACCCAGTTTCTTCACCAAATAGATGTTAAGGGGGGGAGGAAGTGGGAAAAGAAAGATAGAAGGAAACATATAGATTAAAAGATACAGGAGATAAATTCACCAATAGCTATCTATGAACCTTTAGGACCCAGATTCAAATACATTATTAAAAATTATATGAGACAATTGGAGGAATCTGAATGCTGACTTGATATGGAATAATATTAAGGATTTTTTGTTACATTTTTAGGTGTTAATATTATTACAATTACCTTTTAAATGAAAAGAGTCCTTAACTTTTAGAGACATATTTGGAAATACTTACAGATGAAAATGTGTGAGGGATTTGCCTCAAACTAATCTCAGTAAAACAAGATTAAGTGGAGATACAGATGAAACAAAACTGACCGTGGATTGTTGAACCTTAATGAGAACATACAGGTTCATTATACTCTTCACTATATTTTTGAATATGTTTGAAACATAATTTCAATAATAAAGTTGATATAATTTATTAATATAATAATGTCTTTTAAGGTTTTTCTCTTTCCCTCACTCTTCTGTTCCTCCTTCAATGAGGCCTCTTGGCCCTTTGTTAAGTCTACCATTTTCTTTTAAGGACTCAGTAGAAAAACAACCGACCAAGGATTTCCTCCATCAGGAAAAGGAATCCTCTGATCCATGGAGCTAACCTTGCTTTAATTATCATCCTCTGTCTTTCTGGACAAGGGAGTTCTTATCCAAAATGTAGTTTGGCCAACTCTGAAATGTGCTAGAAGACATATACTTTCAGCCCTGACCTTAGGCAACCTAAAAAGTGCACACCCTTCAAAACTATTTCGATTACACCCTGTCACACCTCTTCCTCATTTTTCAACTTCACTTTTTTACCATCCTGCATTTTGACATCATGGGCATTTACAATGATCAGCAAGGACACAGGTCTTCTCCATAGTAACCATAAGTTTACTTCGTGTTTATATAGAAAAGTCCAGAGTCAGTGGCATACGAACTCAAATGGAGCCTTAGAGATCTTTGGGGCCAGTCCCCTCAATTATGAGGGGCGGTAAGTTACACTCCGAAAGGTGAGGGGACTTTCCCAAAATACATACTAAATTGAAGATCCAGACCTGGGCACTCTAAAATGACAAATACATCTTTCCTCTCTAACCCTCTATCTCCAAGAACAGAAGACCACTCAGAACTATGGTTTTATGATTCATTACAGCCAATGTGTTTCCAGATCATACAATCCTAAGGTGGTTTACTCCCTTGTGGCCACCTCCTCTTCCTGACCTAGTGTGATAGCATTGATGATGAGCAGTGGCAGGTCTCAGCTAGAGCAGAAGACCTCAGAGGCCTGAGGTGCTAAATGGATCATCTGTGAGCAGGGCAGGGTGGACCCCACTTTCTCCTTGCCTGGAAGATGCCATGTATGCTTTGAGCCTACAGTGTTGGACGCTTCTCTTCTTTTGACCTTCTTTTAGTCCTTGCATAGTTTTCTTGCCTTTATCATTTCAAAAAACCTTTCGTTAAAAAAAAAAAATTACTAGTGCACATTTTACACTCACTCACTTGACACTTAACAGATACAAAAACGAGTAAAATTAACGTCCTTAATTAGTGCTCTGGCTTCAGTCATTTTCGAGCTGAAGCAATTGGCTAAGTAACCGCTGAACATAATGTTAAAATTTCTTCTGTGTTAATTTCCTATCAATGCATAAATATTCTCTATCCCATTCTATAAGTTTTATAGTTTTCCGAGAAAGCCATCACCAAGAATAACAAGTGAATTGCCCAAGGTCTCAGAGGCGGTGAGGACACTGCCAAGAGCTAGGCCACCATCTAACTGACCCCAAGCCCACTCCTTCCACACAGCACAAGAGAGGAAAGTACCATCCGGGTGTCTTTCAGAGCTCAGAGGAAGAACAATCTCCCCAGCAAGGGACCACAGGGACCTGAAGTCCATCTGCTCTTTAATTCCCTTTCATGATCTTCCTGTAAAAAGGCCAAAATAAGTTCTGGGCTTTTTAGAGGGAGCTGTGAAATGGCTGTGTGAGAATAACCTTGGAGTGAACCTGATATTGGGTGTGTGTAAGTGGTTCATGACTCTGCTGTTTAGTGTTCATGAGTCACCCAGAAAACAGTGAGGCTCCAACATAAACTATATCCGCAGGCCTCACCCTCAGCCTCTGCCGCAAGCTTATTCACACATGATGTGCTAGTCTGGCACCCAAAACGCCCAAATCATCTGTGAATCAGAGCTCATTACATGGAACATTCAGACTTGCTATTCTAATGTTTGGCCATTATTTTCTTAATTGAACCAAGGAAAGGAACCTGTGAAATAGGGGCCAAGCTTTTATTTATGCAGTAAAGGATATGAAGCAGGACCTAAGGCACCGAGAATAAAGCATTCCAAGTTTAGCTTTCCCTAGAGAAGATCAAAGCTTCTGGAGACAAACTTTTGAGTTCCAAGTCCAGCTTTGCCCTTGGTATATGTGGGATCGTGGACATGTTACCCCTGCCTCAGCATCCTCATCAGTAAATGGAAGTAAAATAACCTACCTTATAGGGCTTACTCTTGGTAAAATAGTAACGCCTAGAATGTACATAAATGTAAGCGCTGTGACTATTTTGCCTTCAGAATACCTTGTCTTAAAACTGTCTGTGTCATAGGTGTATATACAATGAATTTTAACCCATTAACCCATTGCAACAAAGATGATCATGAAACTGAATTTGGATATCATTGTTAATTACAAGCTCACTCAATATTTAATATCTAGAATCAGAAAACAAAATAAGTTGGAAAGTAGTAAGCAATATGAACCTCAATGACAGCTTCAGGGAGTTTAAAAATATCATCTTTAATAATTGATCTTTTCATGTAATTCTATCTTAGAACTACGTCTAGGTATTTTTTTTTAACTTTCAGGTTCATGAGTTTATCTTCGTGCTAAAATTCAAAATCTAATTTCTAACACAGGTTACTTACTATAATAAACTCTACAAGCTTTAAAATGACAGGTTGAAAGATACAATTTTTTAGAGTTATGAATTAATAGCCATATATGTCAAAGATTTTGAAAGTGTCAACTTTTTTATATTTATAGATATATTATTGAAATGATAAAAAATGAACTGCAGAAAGAGGGAAGAACTGAGAACCACATACAATGAATCAAACATACTTAACAAGACACGTACAGACACTTTGGTGTGCATCTCTTTTATTACGTTACATTAATCAAATACTGCTAAAGACATCCATATGAGCAAAATGTCACAATGATATTCTATAAAAACACTCTTTTGAAAAGAGTCCGTCCTGACAGCCATATCAACTATATTGTCTTAAGTGATTGTCAGACCCACATTTCTCAGAAATTAAGACAATTTCGGTATGTCCTTCTTGAGCCCTCCTGTCCCTCTCCCAATGCCTCTCACCCCAGCTCCACCAAGCTGGCTTTTTAAATGGATAGAATTTAGTTGGAGAAAATGCACAAATTCTGACAATGACTCAAAAATCTGTGTGTAAATGATTTCATTTTTTTGAAAGCATGATATCAATTCTAGTTTTTTAAGTTTCCACAAATTAGAATAGAAAATTCTGTTTATTTATAAAATAATTAATTTGACCTTAAGGGGATTTTTTCCTAAGGTAACACAGACATGATGGTTGTACCTAGTTATGACGAGTGATATTTTCATTTTCATGCTGATAAACTACTTATTATAATTTTTACCTATAATTGTTTATAATGTATACTTGGATTTCTCTGTTTAAATTCGATTAAAGTACTACTTATAGAAAACTATCTATCACTGAATATTCTATTTATCATTGAGATGAACACACTTAAGAGCAAACAGATGAGGAAGACGAATAATATCTTAGGATTGGTAGCCATCAGACTATGCAAAAATCATAGTATATTATGAAGTTCCTTCTGTTATAGTCAGATATTTCAGGGGGGAAAAATGTATTTAAAAACACAGTCTCTCTTTTCTTTAAATAGCCCATGTAAATTCAACTAATGAATCCAGATAACATTAATAGTTCTCTATACGTATGATTTAGTTTTGCTCTTTCTAAATGAAACTGGATCTTCAGACAATTTAGGTGCCAGTTGTTTTTTTTATGTTTGTTTGTTTTTAACCTGAGAAAAGAAGCTTCAAAGAACTTTAGGGCTACAAGATTATCTTAATTGCCATGCAAATGAACCATCAAAATCTAAAGCCTGGAAGCTAGTTGCTAAATGTGAGACTAATTTTAATATTTTTATTTTTAAAAATAACCTATGTACAAAATTGAGGGTTGGTAGAAAGAGGATAAAGGTGTACAGAACTGCTTAGTGAGCTATATATAAAAAACATTGGGGGCCGGCCCGGTGGCTCAGGCGGTTAGAGCTCCATGCTCCTAACTCCCAAGGCTGCCAGTCGATTCCCACATGGACCAGTGGGCTCTCAAACACAAGGTTGCCAGTTCAATTCCTCCAGTCCCCCAAGGGATGGTGGGCTCCGCCCCCTGCAACTAGCAACTGGCAACTGGACCTGGAGCTGAGCTGCGCCCTCCACAACTAAGACTGAAAGGACAACAACTTGTCTTGGAAAAAACATTGGGAAGAAAACAAATTAGGCAATTATACCTTTGTCTTTATATAGATTCAATTTTCTCTTTCAGTTTGAGAATAAAGTTTTTGGTATTTATATTATCCTTTTCCCCCTGAAAAAAAAATTCCACCTAACAAATAAGCAAGTAATTTTTCATTATGATATAATATAGCTAGAAACCTCTCTTCTAAAATTACAGTAACTGCATAGAGAGAAAATCCAGTGGAGACATGATTTTTAAGACTGTGTTGAAGCCACCTCCAAAACTGGGTTTTCTTACGATCAGACCCCTATAAGCAAGTTATTTTTCTTGTAGTCCTAGGCATATACAGAGAGATCAGACCAACTTATTGCTGTCACTCCCATACGAACTTAATAAAGTCTATCTATGTATGACTAATCTCTATTAACATTAAACTGCTAGATTTCTTACTTGAATGTAAAAGAACAATAACCTACTTTAATTTAAAAAAAAATTGCTCTTATCATTTTATCCAGTATGCTAAGCCCCAAAAACAAAGCAAATTTTCCCTTCAGATTTTACATTGAAAAGCTAGATTTTTTTTTCTCTAACTTTTGAGCTTTTTTGTAAACTTGTCACATAATCGCATTAGTGTTCTAGATGTTGGACCATGATTTTATTTGATATTGTTTAAACTGAAAATGAACTTTATCAAGAAGGTTTACTAATATTCTTTAAATATTCTGGAAAAGCATAGAATGATTTGAATTCAAGTAAACATAAAGTATATTTATGTTTCAGCTTTTAACCAGTATAAAAGATATATCTGGCTACTGAGTCCAATGACTACAATGTACTCATCTGTTATATTCATCCATTTATTAAAGTTTAATAAATGGAACAGTTTAAGCATTTTTCTCTAATCCTGGCCATAGATCTACAAGATAAGTACATTACTCTTATTTCACCAGTGAGGCAATGCCGGCTGCGTGGATGGAGGGGCTTGTCCAAGGTCACAGTAGTAGTTAAGTAAGCAGACCCAGAGCAAAGGAAATTCAGGTCTTTCCAACTCTTAAATTGTGTTCTTGGGAGTCTGCGGGAGTGTTGCCTAAGAGAAGTCAGTCAGTTCTCCTTAAGAATAACTTACTAGAACAAGTCAGTCAGGGCTCAGAGAGTCACTCCTCTAAAAGTAAGTTTGAAAGAGCCCCATCCGGTTGGCCCAGGGAAACCCTCAGCATGTAGGGAAAGCTCAAAACCAGGCAGACATTGCATGGGGCGATTTCCTAAGAGATCCTTTTCCAAGCATTTGGACATAACAATCACAAGAACATTTTAAAAACCAAGGAACACTTGTTGCATGTGTAAGTCCACCTCTGTTCTTTAGTATTTTTGGGTGTTTTCTTTTCCTATTTACTGCTTTAACAAGATTATTTGTAAAACAACAAACAAACAAAAATAATAAAACTACCAAGTAGAAAAATATAGTTTCAAAGATCACCAACTAGCAGCCAGCAGCCTGTGGCCTGATATCTTGTTTCACCTGCACAAAGTGTTATTTATTTATTTACTTATTTTAATTTGGTGTCAATGCTTTAAAAATGGGATATTTTCCCATAAAATTCCAGATTTCTGGCTCCTCTGAAGAATTTGGGGAAGCTGGCCATCCTGTACCCACAGTCTAGCAATTGACTGGAGCAGAATGAATTTCACTCAAGTTTCCAGAAGCCATAACTGTCCAGCTCACCGTTACGTCTTCCCTCCTAATCCACATTTCAATATATTCAAATTATGTAACTCACTTGGAACCTATATGCACTTTCGAGAGTTCAAACATTTGTGGTATTCTTAGAGAACTGCTCCATTCTCAACTTTGCACAGACTCCTTGCCCACCTTTCCTTGTTTCAATACTGACAGCTCTCCCATAATGCAGGGAAAAGCTGATGGGGGAAAAAAAAAAAGAAGGCTGTAACAGGGAAGTGAAATCTGGTTCTGAGTAAATCATGCTTCTATTGAAACAAGCTAAGCCGCCATTCCTCTCCCAATCCCAATTTCCTGGGGTAGAGGCTGAAACTAAGAAGGCTGGTTTGATTCCAAAACAGCAAAGTGTTTCTCAACAGGCACCATCTCTCCCTGTAGAAGCAGCAGGCAGGTAAAGTAACCTGCCAATTCTCAATGCCTCTTTGATGCTGCTGAGGGAGGATCTGAGGGTAAAAAAGCAACAAACAGGGAGAAATTCTATTCAGAATGAGATTCCCTGGTTGTGTTCCTCCCCTTTTCTCTGTTCGCATCTTTATAGCGCCCCATGACGTTCCCACACATCCAGAGTTTTGAAACAGAGCAAACATTCGGAAACAATTGGCAGGTGATATCAAGTCATTACCTGCCTGCCACGCTAATTACAAGCCATTACCTGCCAGCAGCATGCAGTTTTGTACAGTTTGTGAGACACAGGGAGGGTCTACTTAACTGGAAGGATCATTTTTCTCTGACTAAAGAATGCCAGCTTTGGCAGCCCCGTGCCTACCCGTGTTACATAATGTTCAGCTGGCGCTCACTCTGCAATGATCATCCTTGAAGATGTGCACACATGCATCCGTGTGGAAAAGACCAGAGAAAGATATCCATAGCTTTCTGTCATTCATGACTATTTGCCTCAAATTTCCCATTGTTATACAGTAAGGGAAAAAAAACAACACACACACAAATCCTGTGTTGTAGTTTTTCCTACTATAATGACTCGTTGAAAACATACAAAACACAGAGTGAAGGCAACTCTATCACTTCAAAGATGCATTTTATAATAAATATGGTTTTAGATTGCCATCTGTTTTTACCTACCAATAAGATAAAGTTCCATTACAATTTCAGTTTCCCCTTGCAGAATCGGTATTACTAATGTCTATAAATTAAGTACGTCTCTTTTAAATGAAGGTCTATCGACGATTGTCATTTCTGATCCATACTCTATAAAAACTGTGACACAATTAAAAATTGTAATGCTTTCCAGTTACTTTTTAATTACAAAGAACCCGGTTATGTTGCTTTCATCTTTTAAGTTTAATTTTATTGTTCTCCAATCTCAGCATAAGAAATTTACTAGCTTTTAATTGACATAGTTAAAACCCCATTATTTTAATACTCTTCTGGATCTTGGCAATGAACACAAGACATACCAGGTATGTCACACATTATATTTTGCCTTAACTTTGAGGATAATTTACAGGATTTTCCAAAATGACACTTGCTTTTTATTCAGCAGCTTGGACATAAAGACAGAACACTCTTCTGACTGCAAATATAGCAATTATACCAAGTTATGCTTTGACACTGTTACCACAGGCAAGTGGCCAAAGAGCATCAGCAGTCAAAATATCTAAGCAAGTTAACAAGCTCCTTTTACTCTCCACAGAGCGGGAGAAGAAAGGGAATCCAACCCCTGAGAGATGTTAGAATGAAGGAGAATAAAGGCTGTTGGTGTTTGTTAAAGAAAATGGTGTCAGTATCTTGGGCTGATCAAGGTATTGAATCTGAGGCCCTGACAGAGGCCCAGGCCTATATTTGACAGGAAGCCTTTTTCCAGGTCAGCTCTGCTTGATGTTCTCAACTAATGAATGACTCTGGTCTGCAAGCCCTTGCGTTGGAACTACACCTTGCTTTCATGGTTTGGTCATCCTGGTCGGCCCTCCCTCTCACCCCCAATGCCTTATAAGACTACATTTTGCCTCCTCTTTTTTCAGCTCCATTTCATAAAATATCACTACATTTGCCACACAAAAGACATGGAAACTAATTAAGTCAACTCCAAAGAACTATTACAAATCATTTTGTTTCAGCCAGAGATATCAGATTTAATTAGGTGATCGGTGTTGATGGGGTACAAAAACAAAAGCTATCTCCTGTTTGAAAAGGTTCAGGCCCTATAGAGACCCAGTCTTCCCACTATGACACAAATAATAATTGAGCATTTCTTAAAAAAAAAAGAAGAAGAAGGAGAGGAAGACAGGCATGAAAAGAGTTTTCTGTTAGAGACAAAAGCTTTCAACTAAGGTTTGTTTCTCTTTTTGCCAGGTGATTTAAAAACAAAAAACACACATTCTAAAAAGAAATAGCTATAAGCAACATGGATGTCACCGTGACACAGAATATAAAGTGGTTCTAACAAGCATAATTTTTGCAAGTGATTAATCAAAATCTATTTAACCAGTCATCTTCAATGATTATCAACAGGCTTGCTTAATAATACAATAAAAATACTTTCTTTTTCTCCAGATAACAGCTTTTATTCAGCACATAAAATAAGAGGTTCAAGTTTAAAATGAATATAGTAGTTAAATGATTCAAATTGTAGTGTGATAGATTTCTTGATTATAAGAAAAACTATTGATTCTATTTGGCCCCTCTTCAAACACAGCATTGCGGACGAAAGTGAGGCCCGTTTCTATCATTTACTGGGAATGTTATTTTGATATATTGGCAATAAATAATATAAGATGGGGTAGTTACTTTTGAATCACTCTTTATCATGAATATGTTGTCAAACTGGGATGCACAGATATGTTGGATTTTAAAAGAAGATGGAATTCTTTTCAAAGAAAGCTAATTTACTTTCATTAAAACATTTATTGACTTAAAAAATGAAAATGTGTGCAGTTTTTAATTTTCATAATACAGACTTAGGACAGCCAGAGACTTCCTGTGACAGTGAAAATTCATGTCATTATAATCTTAAGTCTTACTCCTGCACACATGGACAAACACACACATACGGAGAAGATGAAGGAAAACAAATACATATTGGTTTCCACATGATAAACAGTGGATCTCTTTTGTTTCTAACTGATATTTATGGTGTGAAGCAGCTCTGAATAATGGCTCTTTTATATGCTGTTGTTAAACAATTTTCCTGGAATTTTTGTCCAATAAATGCACATAACTTCACATGACGGGAGAGCCTTAAAGCGAGTCTGAGACAGTCATACAAGTTACCAAAAAGGCCAACGCAATATTTCCCCAGTTTAAGTGCACCTCAAAATTCCTTTCTTCAGCTCCTAAAATGTTGAAAGGAAAATAATTTTCTATGTTGGCATTTAAATGGTATCGTTGCGTGTGAAGAGTTACTGAGACATTTGTTGGAAGTCAACAAAAATAATTTGGACATATTTTGAACTTATTTTATCTGACTCCTCGACATTTAATTTGGTGTGAAAAACGGCAATGGTAGAAAACAGATGTTAAGGGGCCAAGTATACAGCAGAGGTCAAAACAAACATAAAACACCGCTTCCATTTTTAAAAGAGAAAAAAAAAATAAAAAGATTCCTCCAGCAACAGGTTCTATGTTAAACCTGCTTTTTTATTGTTCTGCTTGGGATATCTGTAGACTGCGCAATGCAATGCTGTCTGCCGTGGAGCAATACCTCTCAGCACTGGTAATTTAAGACTTTCTTCTCTGTAATACACTGAACCATCATAACCTGTCTCTTCCCATTTAGTTTAACCTACAACCACCACATACTGATTTGGCTGTGTGTGGCTTTTTCTATTGCCATTTATTACTCTGCTCGACTCCTGAAATTCTGTTTGCAATTTAAGGCCACAAATTAGAAGCGTAAGTCATCTGTTTCCTATAATCCCCCTGTCAGGACTGGAATCGCATTTGGAGCTCAGCACTGAATCTGGGCTTGGGCCCTTACAGACTTTCTGATTGGCTGGCCTTGCTAAAAGCTGCAACAGAATAAATAAAATGCACTGGAAAAAATAGAGCTTTTTACCAAAAACGAAAAAGAAAAGAAACCGGGTTTCAAATAGTTTCTTCTCCCTTTCACAATTATCAAATCAATCGTTACAATGGTAGGTTGTTGTTTTTTCCCCCCAATAAATAACAGAGCTGAATATTACTTTTTGAAGGGCAAAATGCTAAGTATTTAAGATTCCATGTGGGAGTAAAGTGTAATCCTCCTTCAATCAGCTATGTATGTTTGCTGCATATGGAATATCTTTTATAAGTCCTGCACGTTTCTTATAAAACACATTTTTTTTATATTGCAAATGTCTTAATTAGCTAGGTTTTGTGTTTGTTTGTTTTTTTTAATAGTGTCATATCTTTTACTAAACTAAAAATCTGTGAAGTTCTAATCCATTCATTGTACCAGGCTTTCCCTTTTAAAATATCTTGGCAAATTTCACTTAAGTACCCCTGGATTTTATAGAAAGACATCAAGAAATCAAATGAAAAGTCAATTTATCTTTTTAAAAGACATTGTTAGTCCTTTAAATAATGGAAGAATTTCAAAAATTTGGGAATATGACTGTTTCTTCTTTCTTTTTCTCCTCAGTTCATTTTAATAGATTTCCTACTATCCCCGCTGGGGTTTTTAGACTCTTTCAGCATTTCATATTTTAAAATATTTCCATTTTCTCTCCATTATACTTTAAGTACACAACGTACCAGATTATGTATTAAACACAGCAAAATAAAAACTATAAATGGAGAGAAATATAGAATAGCCACATCTGAAACCATATTCTGAGTACTCAGAGCAACTGTGGACAGCCATTGGGCTTTTAAAAATCATTAGTTAACAGGAAAAAATCCAACAGACTGATTCATGTTTATTAATATACTTATACTAGCTATACCTGGGCCAAAAGGTTGGGAATAAAATGGATATTAGCTGAACGCCCCAAAAGCAGAGTTTATATTTCAAAAGAAAACAAAGTTCAATGGGGAAAATTCTGTACGTGAAGCTAAATTTTAGCCAAATTAAAAATTAATTTAAAAAAATAATAGCGGTTTTTAAAGACAAACAATTTTAAGAAAGACAAAAGAATTTAAAGAAAAACAAAGAATCATAATATTAAGTTATTTTAGTTACGTGATTATTTGCAATACCAGTTCTGGAAATGTTTTGTGCTTCTGCAACTTAAAATTGGATTCTACTTTTTTTTTTACATTACTCTTTGCAAGCTGTTAGTCTATAGTGTGGCCTGTGATCTCTGGTTATTTAAAAGAAACAAAGGAGGAAAACTCGCCAAGACGTTGAGGTTTAAAAGAAAAAATAGCTACTGTACATGCGCACTCTGATTATTTTCTAGATATTTTTTCAACTATACTTTCTGTGTTGCAGATTTATTTAATAAACAAATGTATCTTCTGGGCCCATAATACACAAATGCATGCTACTGTTAATTCATTTACAGAATGCGCCGTGATGGCCCCTGAGCAAAAGAGCAATCTTGTTATAATGAATGTGTACTATTCTTAATAAGCACACTGTAGCAACGACCCGCACTGCACACAAAAGCACACCCAAACCATTTGGTTTGTTCCCAGAGCTCGGACACCAGCACCACTATTAAATAGCTGTGCGCTGGGAGAGCAATCCAGTATTGGCATGCAAATGAGCGCACGAAGAGGCCAGATGCTGCTCTTTAGAAAGGAAAAGTGCCTGAGCTCAAATTTGGGGGGAGAGAGAACCTGTGAATGTTACAAGCCCATGGCAGCTTCGAGATTGTGTTTTATTGTATTTCTGACAGGGGTGGAACTGCCGGTGGTATGAACCTAGGAAAGATAAATACGCGTAAAACAGAACTTTTTGCAAACACGTGAGCATTCAAGTATTCCATATTTCCATGAGTTCGCTAGAGATTGCCCGCCACTTTTTTGAGTTGTTTTTGTTTGTTTGTTTGGTTGGTTGGTTTTTTAATTTGTTTGGGTTTTTTCCTTCTTTTCAGGTCCAGAAAGATGCCTCTTGTACTGAAAATTCGATAGGTTATCTCTGCCGTCTAGTTGAAAGTATACTCGTATTCATAGCAGTTCAACGAATCTCAAAAACTTTCTCATTCACAATAAAATATTATTGAAAATAATATAAATGTTTTTGCAGACTAACTCATCAAACATGATATACGTCTGTTTGGGGAGCTTTCATAAGTTGTGGTGGACATATGATCCATGAGTCGCTGCCTTTTGTCTTATAACATTTGACCGCCTTGAGGACAGAATAGGAGGGGAAGCCAATTCGCAGAATGAACCAGGTCTTGCAACAACTTTGGTAGACTGTGTTCCAATCAGAATCAGGCCATTGTTCTCCCTCTTGGCTCATTTCTCATTTTCTTTTCTTCTCAGTGTTTAGGGAGTCATTGATTTATTTGATTTCTTAGAGATAGCTGGAGATGATAAGGATTGAAGTCATGGGTATGTATTTTGAGAAAAGGACTAATGGAAAAGAAGCAGGAACACCAATACATAGTAAAATTCACAAGGGGAGATAACAGGATTCCTGTGACACAGCTAATTAAAATATATAAGAGTAATATGTCCCCTTTATAATGATGGCATTTGAGGACAGGACCTTCCTCTCCCTTCCTTAGGAATCATGCAACAATGCAATGTATCATATATCTTATTCCTATAAACATTTATTTGAATACCTACTATAGGCTGGATACTGCCCAAAGCTCTAAAAAGAGTTGTATGTCACAGGAAGTAAAATGGCTCATGGTAGTGGCCAAATCAACACACTAAACCTTGTGACTGTGGGTTATTAATTAAAATGTCATAATAACTAAATCTTCTCTGCAGAAATACTGACTTTAGTAAAAATAGAAATGGATATAAACATATCTGGTGGAATTATGTCAATTACTTTTCTTAGTTGATCAGAGCAGTTTCTCTAAATTTCTGAGCGGCCTTTTCTCATCAGTCAGTTGGTTCATAAAACTTATCCATACACTTCATAGATATTGATTGAGCACCATGTTAGTTTCCTAGGGCTGTATACATACCAAAGCGTCACAAATTGAGTGGCTTAAAACAACAGAAATTTATTCTCTCACAATTCTGGAGGCTAGAAATCCAAAATCAATGTATCGGCAGGGCCATGCTCCCTCGGAAACTCCTGAGGGACGATGCTTCCTTGTTTCTTCCAGCTTCTGACAGCCCTAGGCATATGGCAGCCAATTCCAATTCTGCTTGTCTTCTCATGGCCATCTTCCCTCTGTATCTGTGTTTCTTCTCCTCTTTTTAAGGATACCAATCATATTGCATTAAGGCCCGCCCTATTCAATAAGACCTCATTTTGTCTTGATTACATTTGCAAAGACCCTATTTACAAATAAAGTAACCCTCACAGGTACTGGAGGTTAGGACTTTAACATCTTTTGGGGGGACACAATTCAACCTATTACAAGTACTTACTGAGTACCAGGCATTGCACGTGGGAATTTTATCAATAGTGATAAAATCCTGTGAAATCTATTGTGGAATTCACTATAAGAATGTTAGTAAGGACACTCACTTTATCATAGAGAGTCCTCTCTCTGAGAACTCGAAAGAAAATGTTCTCAGGACTCAGGGTGAGAAATTATTGAGTATCTTCCAATTGTCTTTCTAACATTTTAGACACGATTAGTCTCATAACTGATCTTACTTTTTGTTTTTGAATTGACTGCTAGCAAGTTCAGAATCAAATTTGGACCAATCACAAATAACTATAATAACCTATAAGTGTATTTTATATAATGAACATTGCCCATTTCTATCTTATTTTTCTACCTTTTATTTATTTCCTTTTGCCATTTCCATGATTTTTTTTTTCAATCTTGGCAACACATTATTGGAAATGACATTCAATGACTAATTCTGGAGCAAAGCAAGCCACAAATAAATTTTTTAATTAATTAGGATAAACCCATATTAATTTGATTTTCCCTAAACCAAAAATAATTTAAAAGATGAAATATACTGTCAAAAACAATACCTTTCAAATATTAACCTATTTGTTCTCAATGAGTGGGAATAATCAAATATTAATTATATGATATAGGATATTTATAAGCTAGATTGAATCCTCATGTAATACTAAAGCTTGAGGGAACTCTTTGAAGCAATAAAGTTTCTGAAAACTTCTGTATGGCCTATAATGAAGGGAAAAAAAAGAAAACCAACAATCGCTTGCTTCAGATATCTGAAAGCTATAAAATAGCAGAAGGAACTGACACTGTAGTCTCAGAAACAAGGTTAGTATCAATTGGTATAGAATATTACAAGAGAGAGTGAAAAGAACTAATAACCCAAGATGATCAACAATGAGAAAAGGATGTCCCATTCTCAACTCTCCATTATTAGAAATATTCAAGCTATGACTTACCATGAGTCTCAGATCTGAAATAATGAACCTAAGCATTTAGTGAGAAGTTGGCACAGAGAACTACATGTCTTTCCATCCAACTCCAAAATCCGAAGATTAATGATTTTACACGTGGTTTATTTTTAATTTAAAAATTACAACCATTATTTTATTATAATTGGACCCAGTTAAATAGTTCCAAGTTTATAATTTCACATTGAGAAAAGAGTTGGACACAGCAATGGGTCTATCTAGGCACCAGTTGTACACCAATACATCCTTTCTACAATCTTACTGAATGACCCAGACACAAAACCTAGAATTTGGATAAGCAGGCCATATTTCATCTTCATAATTTTTTAAAAATAAGCAACTGACACTTAGCACAAAAAAATTATTTGTCCAATGGCACACAGCAAGTCTAGAGCATAACCAGAATTGTATTAAGTTACCAGTCCTGAGACTGCAATTGGACATGTAGCCATACTACCTTCCAAAGAATCAGAAAATTATGACAACCATTACCCAACCACTTAATTTAAGCCATATATGGCTTCTCCTTATGCACTCCCTAGACATTTAGTTTCTGAATCCAGTCACTAAAAGGCATAGGGTGACCCTGTGGCTTTTTGGGTGACAATTGTGAATGTAGTTCCAGAGTCTCATAGCTTTCAGACCACATCCATGCACCTTGGCCGCTGTCATGACGAAGCTCTTCTTATTTACACACCACTGAGCGAAATTCCCTTACAGCAGGATGGTAGAATTTACCCAGTCATCTTCCTGTACACATGTCTCCTGTGCTGTGCTGCCCTTTGATTCCTGGGTTTCCTTTCAAATAAATGTGCACTCAGTTTAGAAGATAAGATCGTTACTCCTCATTCCCTTTCCCTGATGGATGACAGACTATTGCAACAAAAACTGAGCAGGCCCTCCATGTTATATCTGGCTTTACCAAGGACATGCTCCTGTAACCTTACCTAAGTCACTCAGCCTTTCGAAGGACAGCGTCCTTCAGTGGTATACTGGAGGTTGTTAGTTACACCAGATCCTACTCAGGAATCACGGAAGTCTGCACTTAAAAGTTCCTATAGACAACGGGAAGTATTATCATTGTTATTGTTGTTTATGACTAATACAGCTGCAGCACAGGAAGATTTGCGACCCCCTCATGGATTTTTACTGTGGCCTCCAGAACCTGAGATTTCATTTTAAAAGAATTCAATTTCCAGTCTGCTTCACAAGGGTGACTCTGAGAACATATGCTGACAGGCTGTTGTCTTCAGAGGCAAAATCCAGACACACAAAGACAATGCCATAGCTCGAACAGGGGGTGACCCTTTCCCATTCATCTTAATGGAGTGTTAAACTTGAAGCCTAATTAGGTCCACTTAAATGCCAACATTATTATACTTTTCTCTGCTTATCTTCATACCAGAAACAATCAACTAATGCACTCATTTAATCTGAGTGCGTGCAACGATCACATCCAGACACCCTGTCATTTTGATAGCCTGCTTTGCAGTCATAAAAGTACAAGTTTTAAACTTGCACTTTGGTTGTTTTTAATTATCCACATAATTAGATTATTTTCTATTACCTTGAAATTTTAGAGGTAAGACTGTATACACACATGTATGATGTTTGTAAGGCAGTGGGGCCTGATCACTATTTCCATAAGAAACTTGTATCAGACTTGTTCCCAGGATAACAAACTAAGATGTGTTAAATGAAAGATCCCATTCCTGCTCTTCAGAGAAGGTCACAGCTCTATAGTTTATACATTGTGTATGTGCCCAAGATTTCTACATTCCCTTTCAAATTCATCATTGCTGCCTGGACTCCATTTTAATTTACAACAAGCCTTGGAAGAAACAGAATTAAAAATATATAAATCCAGCTTGCCTATTTTGTATGTAAGAGGATCCATATATAATATAGGTCCTCAATCAAAAGTCCTTGACTACCTTATAAAACGTCTCTTAAAACTGTACTTATTTACTCATGGGTATTAGGAGATTAGCCTGTTTTTCTTTATAGTCCCTGTGCTGAGATGGCATACAAGAAAATTTTTGGAAGTTCATCATCCAGGTTTGTGGATAAAGACATTGGTGGGTGTCTTCCAGCTGGGACAAATTCCCCACTCATCTGTTTACATACTCTTCCACCTGAGGCTATACCTCATGTTCCCCGGGATCTGAATGTCAGAGAACATGAAGCTTGGAGGAACATGTCCCAAAGGTGTCTGTAGTACACACTGCTAGTGTGTGCACACCCTGGTTTCCCCATCCTTCCTAGACCAACAGAACGCTATGTTTCTTAGCCCCTTTTGCAGCTGGGTGGGACTATGACTAATTCTGGCCAATAGATTGGGACATGGAGGTCACTTTGGGGAGGAAATACTTGAGAGCCAATGCATAGTCCCCAATGTTCCTTTTCTCTGCTTAGAGCAACCCTGGAACCCTATATTGAGATAAAAGTACCATGAGATAGAAGTGGCCTGGAATTCTTGGGCCCCGCATGGAGAATCCCTGGAGAGATGCCTGGGCCAGCAGAAGGCTTGCCTGACTGAAAATAATACTATTTTGGTTAACCATTAAGATTGTGGTGGTATTTGTTGCTACAACATTGCCTAGTCTATCTAATCTAAAACAGTATCTCAGAATTCATTTCCAAGCCTCACTTCACCAAATGGGCACCCACATATAATTGACATCACTGCCTGTTTCCAGTTTCAAATATGAGAGTGAACAAATGAAGATGGAAAAGTCACTCCAAACAGTCCACCATGCTGTGATTTCACTCCTCATGGTTGATGCCCTGTATCTTAGACTTGAACTTGAAAGAAGTAAATTAAGTCACATCACAAGCTGCTCTTTTCCACCAAGGAAGAGACTTGGAAGACAATGGTTGCTCACAATGCTCAGGGCAATTTTCAGAGACAGATAATTAATATCCAAAGCCAGGCCAGAGTCAAAGAGGCTTTGGAGGAAAAATTCCCTTAGGTAAAACCCTAAAATTCAGGTTTGCATTATCTAAGCCGGCACCAGGGCAAATGTCCATTAGCAAGCTCAGAAATAGGAAGCTATCCAGAGAGCCACTGAGGAGGATTGGAAAAACAAAAGTTGTAATAATCTTAAAAGGAGGCTGATGTTAATAAAACTATCAAATTATATCTGAATTGAGCTAAGCAGTATTTTTATTGAGCCTTTTAGATGGTACTTGAAACATCTAAACTTTTAAAACAGTTGTTCTGACAACTTTGAAAGGCAAAGAACTAATTTTGACAGGAATGTGTTGATTGTGTTTACATTCAATCAGGTCACATGGTCCTAAATGGCTTTTGACTTCAGAAGGCGTTTGTTTCCTACTTAAACACTCAGTTATGCAAATTCCCTAGCTGATCCATAGATACTAATGAGCTCCAGCAGGGACTTAAGAAGGAAAGTGAGCCTTAGGGAGCCTTAGTAAAGAAAGGAGTGAAAGTGTGACATGGAAAAGGGAAGGCTATCCCTCGTGAGGAATGGGCAGACCGCATGGGCAGGGAGCCCCACGAATTAACTAAGTAAGGCTCGGCTTGGCTGGTACAGAGGACTGCAAGCCAGGAAGACCATACGTCGCGGGAAAGGCACGCTCACATCAGAGTCAACTGGGGCTGGGAAAGCAATTCTCCAACTTCCTAGTTCTGTGACCTTAAGCAAGTCAGTTTTCCCGTCAGCAAAATAGGGATAAAAATAAGACTAGTGGAGGATTAAATTTTGGATACGACCATGCACGTAATTTTCCTAGTCCACTGACTACACATATTAAGTTTTCAATTAATATTAACTCTTACTATATTTGCATGCCCTTAGTAATAAAGTCTTACTAGATTTTATTAACGTGTTCATAAAACCATATATACATAGCAAATGGTAATAATAATATTACTGGTGAGTCCCCTCAACGATTGGGTTTCCCTGAGGAAGAAGGAAGTCACAAATTTGACATGTCTTCAGATTCCTAAGTGGCGCTTACAGTGTGAGCATTTCCCAGGGCCATAAGAGTGATACGATGCGCGGGCCGGCCCGCTGGCTCAGGCGTTGGAGCTCAGTGCTCCTAATGCCGAAGGCTGCAGGCTCGATTCCCACATGGGCCCGTGGGCTCTCAACTACAAGGTTGCCGGTTTGACTCCCACAAGGGATGGTGGGCTGCGTCCCCTGCAACTAACAATGGCAACTAGACCTGGAGCTGAGCTGCGCCCTCTACAACTAAGATTGAAAGGACAACAACTTGACTTGGAAAAAATCCTGGAAGCACACACTGTTCCCCAATAAAGTCCTGTTCCCCTTCCCCAATAAAATCTCCATTAAAAAAAAAAAAGTGATACGATGGAATTTTTAGGATAATTTTCACCTAGAATGTCATTTGGAACTTTACCCCTAAAAACTGCATAAGATGCAATTCTACTATAAGGAATCCTTGTATTGCAATTTGTGAAGGATCACTCACAGTTTGGCTAAGCATAATTTTTATTTGTTCCTTCTTCCACCATGAAAAGTAAGATGGTGTTGGAAAGACTAAAGCTCTGGGGTCAGCAGAACTAGGTTCAAATTTTAGTTTCACCATTTACTAGTACTGACACAAAAACAAGTCCTGAACCTCTCTGAGCTTCCATTTCCCCATGAGTAATATAGGACAACCTCAGAGGAATGCAGTGATGATTAAATCAAATAACACATGCAATGTGCCTAGCATAATGCAAGCAAAAATATTAACTCTCTTCCCAGATCACAAACCCCTATAATCCTAATATAGAATTATCAGATCATTGTATTATTTGTGGGCATCTCTCACTCTCTTTCTCACTATATTATGAGTTTCTTGAAGACAATGGCTAGGATCTTTTATACTTTGTATCCCATGTATCTGGAAGGACAGAGTTGGGAATTTGTCTATGGCAGGAGAAATCAAGAGTGGTCATTGGTTTCTGAGCACAAACAAAATAAACAAAACTATATTATCCCTTCCCTTGTTACCCCTTTCCACCCCAACAGAAACTTGAAGAAGTCATCCGTAAGCATTGTCTCTACTCACTCACCTCAAAGTCTCTCCTCTGTGTACTCCAAAAGGCATCCATTCCCACCATTTTGATACTTCTGGGGCCAAAGCACCACTGACAGCCATGTTGTCAAATCCAATACTCTCTGTGCTCTTAATCTCTCAGTACCACTCAGTATAGTTGACTGCTGTCTTTTTGTTGAAGCATTTTCTTCTCTTGGCATCCACGACACCATGCTCTCATGGCGTTCCTCTGTTCAGTCTCCATTGCTGACTCTGCCTGTTAATAGGCTTCTAAACTTTGTAGCGCCAATTTCATCCCTGGCCCTCCTGTCTCTTCTACATCCTCTCACTAGTGAGCCCATCCACTCATTCATTGCATAGTGAGCACCACCCAAATGCTAGTGAATCCCACACCTTTATCTCTAGCCCTTACCATTCCCCAGAAATCCAGACTCATCTAACCAACTATTACTTGAGGTCTCCCCTTGTATCTCAAATAAATGTTTCAAAATTCACACTTATAAAAAAGTATTTTTGATTCCCTCCCTCCATCCCAATTGACTCCTGACTCAGGATTCTCCATCTCAATAAGTAGCACTATGCTCCCTGGAGATCAAGACAATGATCTAGCACAGAGTTTCTCAAATTTTAATATGCATATGAATCATCTGGGGGGGGGTCTTCTAATTCAGTAGCTCTAAGGTAAAGCATATGATTCTGCATGTATAACAAGCACCAACAGATGTGAAGCTGCTGGTCCTCGAATCACATTACTGAATTACCTTGGAGATAATTATTGGTGCCTCTGTTTCCCTAATGTACCTCCCCACACTCATATTCAAAAAAACAGCAATCTTTAATCCACCACATTTCTTTAGAATCCGACCATTTCCAACTCACAACACCTGGCCAATGTCACCATCATCTTTCTCTTGCACTACTGTCATGGATTCCCAACAATTTGTCCCTGTCATGCAGGATGTTATCTTCCCTGCAGCCTTGTAAAACCAGTCACATCTGATCATTACTACAATGGTTTTGGGGGGTTGGGGAAGGGTTTTGTGTTTCGTTTCTTACCACACTTAAGGTGAAATCCCAACAATGACTTCCAGTGGCCCCTGCCTCTCCTTCAGCCCCATTTGATATCGCTCACTCTCTGGCCCACAACGCTCTCACCACACTGATCTTTCCTTCCTTAACCTTGCCAAGCTCACTCCCAGCTTGAGGCTTTTGCACTTTCTGCACCCTCTACATGGAAGGCTTTTGCCCTTCATCTTTCACATGGCTGCCTCCCTTCTATCATTCAAATCACAGCTTAAATGCCATCTCAGAATAGCCTTCCCTTGCGATCCAATCCAAAATAGCCATTCTGTAACCTGTCACTTGATATCAAATCACTGTCTTATTTCTCTGTGTTTCATTTATTACTATGCATTATTTTTCTGGATTATTGATTTCTTTGCTTATGTTCTGTCTCTCTTCCTCCTTCTCTCGCCCTCCTCTTCCCTTCCTCCTACCCACACCAAGAGGTAAGCCAGAGGGAAACAGAACTATGTCTATCTTGTTACCAGTTGTGATCCCTGCATCTAAGTCAATTCCTGGTACATAACAGGTACTCAGCAACCACTCGATGTATGATTAGATAAATCAATGATTGAACACAAAGTTCTGGAGTCTATTACAGAATCAGAGGGAATATGCAGCTGCCTGGCCTCTGGGCCCTCCACTTTGTCCTGCAGAATCCTTCTCCGCTCCCCCTCTGAGCCCAGCCAATCCTACATAATATTCTTAAAAGTGAAGGTGAGCATCTGGGGATGAGTTGTCATCAAAGGACCTTGTGTTTCATAGTTTCTGCCACAAGCACTAACTAGAGTTCAGCTCAATTCAAAATAAGCCAGTCAGTTTCTCAAATAAAAAGAGTAGCCCCTCTGAGCACAGACTTATTTCCATGACTGTTCACTGATGATTTTCAAAAGCTTTACTTAACTCCATGGCCGTTTATTATTTGCGGAATGGGAGCTCACTCATAGTGATTTGAATATAGAGTTTGGCTGGATTATTATAAAACACATGCATGGAAATAGGGTAGTTCCAGGGGATCACAAAGTGTGGTCCCCCAGCCACCATCATCTGTATCACCTGGGAACTTGTTAAAAATGCTAATTCTTAGGCTCTGCCCCTGACCTTCTGAACAGAAAATCTGGAGATGGAGCCAAGCAATCTATGTATTAAAGGTCCTCCAATTGATTCTGATGCATGCTAAAATTTGAGAACCATTAATTTAAACCATGTACATATACCACTGTGAGTTTCCATTGCTCGGGAGAGTTGGTGACCTCAAGAATACTTAGTCCAGGCATTAAATAATGTTCAAAAGAGTGACTCATACCTGTGCTAGTTGGATATTAACAAGCAAATATTCTGGCACACTTTTAACTGACCTAAGTTTAGCCAGGAAATAGGACTCAACCTAACTCCTTCACTCAGCTTCCTTTAATGTCCTATATCACTCTCATTTGTTCCCTCCAATTTAGCTGATACCACTCTAGTGAGACCACTGGTTCTTGGTATTCGAGGAAAGAACTAACACCTGAGTTTTAAACTAACCATCCTGGGTAGCTCTCCTATACACACACGCACGTGCACATGCACACGCGCACACACACACCCTTGCACACAGCACCTATTCAGTTGCTGAAAGAAATTCCAAGTGCGCAGTCGTATCTGAACTATATGGATTTCACCCAGTTGTTCAATGAACCAAATCTCAGCAACCTCAACATGAATTCAATTCAGGTGGATATGACATTCTTAGCTACACAACCACGGCATCTACCTGCTTTCAGGTTTGATCCTAGAAATATTTATGTATCAGCCATCACTAGTTTCAAGATGAGAATTTACATAAGTTAGCGGTGAATGAATTCATTTTTTTTAATCAGTACTTGTGTGTATTGATTTCCAGTGTTGGTGGCTAAAATCCAAGGAATCACTGCAGATCCAAGTTTTATAATATTTTCAAATTTCTAACAAAAGTAGATGTAATAGGTTGCTTTGTAGGTCACAGTTTCCATGAATAGTCACATGTAAAGACAACGACCTTTTTTTCTACTACCCACACCAAGTATATTTGTTGATTCCTATTCAATTTACCAGTTGTCAAAAAGAGAAGTTATTAGTATTATGATTAGAGTCAGAAATTGAGAGTGATATTATCACAGAAGGTTCAGATAAAGCAAGTGTAGAGGTCACTCCAGGAAATTTGAATAAACTATTCGGTTATCACTTGGTTATATTTGGGGATTGTGCAACTAGGAAAAACATGTTAGTGAAAAGTGAGAACAATTTTGGAAAGGTGTTACTTAGATTGTCCTAACATATTCTAGAATGTCTTTCATTCTTACATGGATTTTGTCTTTTTATCAATCATGTTATGCTCCCTATGGTGCAAAACACTGAATCTCAAGGAAAAATTAATCAGTTCTTCAGTGTCAATATTATGAAAGGATTCTACTTTACTTTAAATATTGGCATAATTGTAATACTATTTTATGATTATATCATACGTGATTACCGAATCACTGTCATATGCATATGGTACATTGTTAATTTTAATAATCATTATGAACCTGTGAGCAGAACAGAACAAAGATTATTGTCTCTATTTGAAATATCAATGTCTGCAAGCAAGCGATGTTAAGTGGCTTAATCAAGACCACATAACTAATTTGCTTGGAGCTGATGTGAATTCCAGGTCTAGCACTTTCTCTATTATACAATACACACTTGACTACAATTCCCAGACATCCTCGGATGTGGCAGAAATCTTTGTTCAGTAATGTAATGCTGCTTTCCTCTATCCTGATTATGCACTTGTTTTAGACATAATGACAAATGTTGGTTTAAAAACAATATTCACTGACTGATATGAGAAATCACCTTCTAAAGACTCAGGCCCATCCCACACTTTGCAGTGCTTCTTATCATGCTAATGTGAATGTTGGGGTAGCAACAGCAGGGTGGATAAGGAAGGACATTCATTACAGGAAGGAATGGAACGTATTGATTTTTCTTTCCATTGTAGAGACAGGTAATACAATTTCATTGCCTATTCAATATGAAAGGAGGACTTAATGGAGTTATGGTTTATGATTGGGCCATTGTGTCAGACTTCCTTTCCAGCAACCTCTACTCCATCTCAGACTCTACCCCAGGGCCCTAGGGAACCAAATAGCTGGAGCTACCCATTTAGGACCAGATGCCATTGGCCCTACAGAACGTGAGGTGGAATATATGAAGGAAACTAACAAGAGAGGGGCCGCTATTTACAGGCTATTTACCTACAGTTAGTGTGGCTGAAGAACACTGGAGCTCCGTGCCCAAGGGGCTATCCTTCAGTAGCACCGAAGGAAAGTCCACACGGCCCCTAGCTGCTGGGGCTGATAGTCCTAGGGTCATGGCTACTTGAGAAGTTAGTAGTTGTGGCAGAATTTCTTTCAGGAAAGAGGGAGTCTCAAAAAGGTTTTAGGTTTGTTATTCATTTTTGGGCTTATTTCATTAAAAACCAGTTGTGAATGTTGTTGGGAGACAATTCTCCACAGGTCCTTCATATTCTCACAAGCAGAAGCCCTGACTTCTTTCGTTCCAGACAATCCGTGCAAGGATGTTTTTATAATGAACAATCATGGACAGTAGTGATAGTGTCTTCCTTTCACGCAATGAGCCAGCAAGCTGGTTGTCCAGTATGAAACGTTCAGACTCTCTAAGTATAGGACTTCTATCCTGTAACACAATTCAACTGCATATGCAGGGATCACCTAGCTCCTTGGCCTCGCTCAGTAAGAATGGCGGGGGGGGGGGGGGGGGGGGGAGGGGGGGGGAGGGTCGGAGAGGGTCAGTTCCCCAAATATGCTGCTGCTCTTGCTGCTTGCTGAGTTGTAAATAGTAAAATCCTTTGTCGCTGACCAACATCTCTCTTACTGACCTGAGCTTGAAATGACTAGGTAAAAATAACAGTGTATATAAGAGTTGTGGTCATTCACATTCAGTTTTTCCAGGTGAGTTCGCTAACTTACATATTTGTGGTGTTAGTCACACTTTCCTACTACAGAAATTTGTATTGGCTTTTACTGTTGACCCTTCCTGTTGCCAGCTTGATGAACTGGTCTCCAATATCGTTGGGCTAAAGAAGGAAAAAATTAATGAGAAAGTATTTCTGTCGACCTTGACGTAACACTGAAAAAATGCTAAGAAATCATCCAATGCTCTACATGTTTGCCTATGAGGACAAATTAGGTTAAAATAAATTTCATACATAAATTACTCTGACAGATCCTTGACCTCCTATAAACCCTGCTAACAAGTATATCTGGGACTTCCCAAGAGGTGTCTCCTGCGCACAGATTGTCTGGAACAAAAGAAGTCAGTGCTTCTGCTTGTAAGATATTCAGAATATGAAAGACCTATGAAGAAGGTATCTCCTTCCATTCTACCATGTTTGGCCATGTTCTGTCTCTAACTGGTCACTCTTGCCACACTCACCATTTAACTCCTCCAGCTCTCTTGATGCAGAACAGTAGTTCTTCATTGGTGGTAGTCTTTATCCTATTAGACACAATAAGCCCCACCAATATCTACAGTTCAAGTGCCAAGTGCTAACGCATAGTTCCCTGGGGGATCTCCTAGCATGGTGGCCACTGCTGCTTCTCACCTTGCACCTTAAGTGATGTAGACCTTTCTACTCTGCTGTCTGTAAAGAAAGAAAGATGGGTCTTTCCCTATTGTAATATACTTAGTGCGAACTCAGTGTTGCTTGTGCAACGAAGTTCTTTCTAGCCATATCCAGAGCCACATTTAAATGTGAACCACCATACAGGGTATTACCTCTCCTCATCTTCAGTGGCTCATGGGTCAAGCTAATCATGTGTGCAGCTTTCATCTTTTAGGATCTGTTCTCCAGACACTTCTCCTGAGAAGACATACAAACGGCCAACAGATATAAGATGATAAACTTCACTAGCTATTAGGGAAATGCAAATCAAAACCACCATGACATACCACCTCATACCTGTTACATTGGCTATCATCAACACGACAGGTAATAAGAAGTGTTAGAGAGGCACTGGAGAAAAAACAACCCTCATACACTGCTGGTGGGAATGTAAATGGGAACAGCTGCTATGAAAAACAGTATGGAGGTTCCTCAAAAAATTAAGAATAGAATTACCATACAACCCAGCAATCCCTCTCCTGGGCATCTACCCCAAAAATCTGAAAACATATATCTGTAAAGATATATGTACCCCTATGTTCTTTGCAGCATTATTCACAGTGGCCAAGACATAGCAACAACTGAAGTGTCCTTTGATAGATGGTTGGATAAAGATGTGGTACATATGAGTATAAACAACAGAATATTACTCAGCCATAAGAAAAGATGAAATCCTGCCATCTGTGACAACATGGATAGATCTTGAGATTACCATGCTAAGCAAAATAAGTCAGACAGAAAAAGTATGTGGTGTATAAAACTGAAAGCAACAAATGAATAAGACAAACAAAGAAACAAAAACTCAGACACAGACAACAGTTTAGTGGTTACAGAGGGTAAGGGGCAGGGGAGCTGAGAGGAGGGTAAAGGAGGTCAAATATATGGTAACAGAAGAAAATTTTACTTTGGGACGTGAATACACAATGCAATATATAGATGATGTATTTTAGAACTGTACACTTAAAATCTATAAATTTTATTAACCATTGTCACTCCAATAAATTTAATTTAAAGATTTTAAAATTTAATTTAATTAAATTTTATACAAAAAGGATCTGTTCTTTTTCAGGTTTCTTGGACCTTCTTTACAAAGAGTTTTGTGGAGCCAGTCTCCCATTGAACCAGACATGACTGAACCCCTAGGGTTCTTGCCCCAGGCATCTGCATGGCTTATTTCTTCACTTCCTTCAAGTTTGGCTCCCCTGGTCAGGGAGGTCTTTGCTGACTACCCATTTTAAAATGTTAGTCTCCACTCCCATTCAATCTACCCCCTCCCCTAACTTATTTCACTCTATTGTACTAATTACTTCCAAACATATTATAAAATGTATTTTTTGTGTTATCATTGTCTTCCCCCACCAAAATGTAAATTTCAAGAGAGCAGGGGTTTTCATTTCTTTGACTCACTGATGTGCTCAGAATGGGGCCCAGCACCCAGATAGTCCTTAATCAATATATAAAGAATGAACGACTGAATCCTAGATCAGGACACGTGTGATGTGCTCCTCTCACATAAATTCCACTGGCCACATGCTCATTAAACCTGATGTCCAGTAAACTATTTTGACTGAAAAAAATAATTGAGAACGATGATGCAAAGAAGATATACCCACGTGAAGGACCAAGGAGTTGGATAAATAATCATGATCCAGTCTTTCATTCGAGTTGGATAAATAATCATGATCCAGTCTTTCATTCTGGTTGCCTTTCACTTTTGAAATGAGGGCAGCAAATGCAAATACCTTTAGCTGGCTTTTGTGTTTTTTGTGATTTTTAGCCATTTTTAAATCCATATAGTTCTTATGTCCAATAATATAATCCTTTGAATCCCTTTCTTTTTCTGTTGCCACTTAACATTCCTTCAGAAATTAATCATAACTATTGAAACTTTAGTGTGATTCAAGATATGCAGTTACATGCCATAAAAAGCTAGGACAGATTTTGTGTGTGTGTGTGTGTTAACTATGGAGAAACTTAGCGGGAATTTGCCCATTTATTATGTAGGAGTAACAGGTAAAAATGGAAAAGAGAGTCTTGATTTGGGGTTCACAAATCTATGAAGCAAGACTGATGGGCAGGTAAATTTCTACAAATCCTCAGGGAAGCACTTAAAATACAGTTGACCCTTGAACAATAGCCAAAAATCCAAGAGTAATTGAAGTTGGCTGTACACAAAAGGGAATTCCCAACTGCAGATGGAAAACACTATTTTGAATCTGAGGAAGCAAAACCCAGGAATACAAAGGGCCAACTGTATATTTATTGAAAAAAAATCCATGTATAAGTTGACCCAAGCTGTTCAAATCCCTGTATTCAAGGACCAACTATAAATAAAATTCTTGTAAAATATTTATATATTTGACTACAGTTATTATACTTTTAAATATGTACGTTGAAGGATGTTCATGGAAATGTTATTTATAATGAATAAAATTTGCAAGCAACCTAAATATTCAACAATAGGGGAATATTTAAATAAGTTACATCCTTATTATTCTGTATAATAGAATGTTATTTAGTCTCTTAAAATTGTGATTTTTGAAGACCATCTAAAGAAACCATTCTCACAACACCACACTGAAAACTAAAAGCTAGATACAAGATTCACATTTCAAGCAATCAATACATGATATATTTATAGAAAAATTGGAAGAAAATTTACAAATATGTTAATAGTGATTACTTCTGTCTTAGAACATTTGGGCTGCTATAACAAAATACCATAGACGGGGTGGCTTATAAACAACAGAAATTTATTTATCACAGTTCTGGAGGTTATAAGTCTGAGATCAAGGTGTCAGGATGGTCAGGTGAGGGCCCTCTTCGGGGTTGCAAACTTCTTATTGAATCCTCACAGAGCAGAAGGGGCTAGCGAGGTACGTGGGGCTTTTTTTATGAAGGCACTAATCCCATTCATGTAGGATCCACTCTCATGACCTAATCCCCTCCCAAAAGTCCCACCTCCTAATACCATCGCATTGGGCATGAGGATTTCCACATGAGTTTTGAGGGGACACAAACATTCAGACCGTATTAATTTCCAATTGTGGAATTAGAAGCCATTTTATGGTGAACTCAATATATCAAAATATTCAGCTGACATTGGCCACCACGTTCTTAACTGATGTTCATAGAAAAAAATACTTTTGTGACAAAAGATTTTTAAACAGTGGAATACATTTAGATAATGACGAAAAATAAATTGAATGTAGTTGTAATAAGAGCTGGCATTTAATGAACACTGAATGAGGTACTGTGTTAAACACGTTAATCTCTATGAAGTAGGTATCATTCTCATATGTTGTAGATGAGAAAACTGAAGTTTCTTAGAGATGAAATAACTATTTCAGCATCTCATGGCTAGTCATGGGCAGTGACAGATTTTATTCAGATTGTTCTGCCTCCAGAGCTTCTGGAGCTTTTAAACACTATGGGCCATAAGAACAGTTGACAATGACCTACCATGAGTGAGCTTGTAATTAACTTTTGGTTGAGACAATGGGTTATTTTCAGGTAGGCTAGCATTACCGATGGTTATTAGTCAATGATTGCTATCTTTTAACTCTTGGTAAGCTAGTCACTGCCTTGGTCAGATATTCTGAGATAAGGATTTCAGTTTCTTATTGCTGATAAAATATATAGAACACTGGTTTGGACGCTAACAAAAATGAGTCCATTTATAGTTTTAATCAATTGGAATTTAAACCATAGTTATAATGTAAAGTTTTAAGAGAAAAAAAATTCTTTCAGAAAAGATGTATTTTAAACTAAAACAAGCACAAAATTTAAAGCCAGAAGACGAGAGTTGATTTCCTGATAAGTGAAGAAAATATTATAACCATAGCAAAGTCAAATTAGCGTTTCAAAAACTGACAGTTTCATAAACTCTGCGTCTAAATGAAATGTTGGGGACTCTCTTGACAATTCTCGCAGATGTCCAGGTAGAACGGGATACACTGATTACTTTAACCAAAACAGTCTGCTTTTGCACAAACTCACCTCAAGTTCAACCAAGTGTGAAGCTTATCAAACTGCCTGATCAAGAGAAAGACAGTTTTTACCTGAGGAGAGAAACCAAGCAAACTGCACTGAACACACTGAGCATGCTTATAACCTAAGATACTCAGTTTCATATTACCCAGAAGAAATTCGAGATCAAAAAGAGTTCCTAGAGAGAACTCCAAAATATGCAAAACAAAGAGAGGGAAAAGCTTACAAACTGTATTTAATATGAAACAAAGAAAATAAAATTAAGAGTTTAGCTCAACTGTTAGAAAGGAGTAATTTCTAGAAAAAATATACATAAAAGTAAAGTATAGAATTACAAACTTAAATCTTTAAAAATGTTGTCATTTTAGTTGATAAACATTTTAATAATCCCACAATTTAAAACTATTTTAAACAGACAATCCTAGGAGTTATCAAAATGTTTATACCAGTCTCTTTTAAGGAATCCGTATGTTTAGAAGTTGGTGTGTTAAATATAGGTTAATGTATTCCTCAGATACACTCTAAATAAATAAACAAACAAACTTTTATGTTTTTTAATCTGCTGTTTTGTTAACAGGTAAGATGCTCAAGTTAAGAAACAAAAAATGTCCCTAAAATAATGTCCCTTCCCCCGAGGTACCCTTGGAAGGTAATGCAATCAGATTTGTAGGGTTATTTCAGCTGCCTGCCAAAATATCGCTCATGACTATTAAAGCTGAAAAACACCATTACATCAATGACAGAAATGGCATGATTGTTCTTATTTCTGGAATTCTTCTGATGTGAGTCAATTCACTGGGTGGGATTTCACTGGAAAAATGGCTTTAGGAATGTGTTAAATGAAGGAAGGACAGAACCAAGCCTTCAGACACAAACATAACGGAAAACCATAGAGTCAGACTTCAACCAGTAGACAGTGACGAAGATCTAATTTAAAGTAAAATCTGTAGCTACAAAAACTCCATTTTCTGTGTAATTTAGATTTTTATTAACTTAACATTAATTGTTTCCTCTTAGCAGTCCAAATAAAAACATTTCACCCTCCATATGCAAAAATAAAATTACATGACTGCTTTTCATTTCAGACACAGCAACATTATATTAAAGGAAGAGAAAGAATATCAAATTATTTTAAATATTGTTTTCCTGTTTGCCCCAAAATTCAAAAAGCACATAGGATTTGGATAATTTGGAGATGCAGAAATAATCCATAATTTTAAAAGGGGACTTTGTGATACATATTTTTTAAATCATTAGGCTCACAGAACTTGAAACCCAAACAGAATATGTAATCATCAAGAAGGTCCAGTCGGCCTAGGCTGATCATACACAAACTCTCTCCTGTAACTCCCTCTAGACAGAGATGAGGTGATCCAGTGTATGATTATTGGGTAATGCCTACTGAAATCAGTGCTTCTGTTGATTTTGCTATTTTATGTGTTTGCTTTGTCTTTCCAACTAAGTTAAGCTAAGGAGCTTTCTTTTATCTGTCTTATTATTCCCCCAAAGGGTGTAGTATAGAGCTTCATCCACAGCGAGCATTCTCTATTTGTTAATTCCAGATAGGTTCAAAATGTTGTTTTGTTTTTAATTAAGAAGATGAGCTCTCCATGGCTAGATAGACATGTTTCCTATTATTTGGGGTTAGAACTAGGAAGATACTTGTTTATAAATTTAATAAGTATGCTAACGGGTAATAGGGTGACACATATTGTTTAGTCTAGTAATTTTCAATTTTTTTTCTTCATAAAAGACAATCTTGTTCAGATACCCAACAAACAACTCTGAAACTCTTCTGGTTGAAATAAATGGGGAGGATTGGGTACGAAATAGGGAACAGCAGGTGGGGAGAGGTGGAGGCACAGAGGAACTGGAGCCCAGCCAGTTGGCTCCCTACCCACTGCCTGACAAAGGCCACTGGGAATTTCCAGCCACCCTAGAGTCCTGCTTAAAAGCCACTACTTTAATCTGCTGTGTGATGTATTTTAATAAAAAGAAAATCTCTGCTTCTCCCTCCTGCCAATGCAGTGTCAGAAATCGAATCCTATATTTTCAGTCTGTTATAAATATATGTTTAATAAATGAATTGACCAAGTGAATGAATACTTAACAACCGAACGGAACAAAATCCTTATTACAGTCATAATATTTGCCCTAGCTGACTTGAATGGGATATGAAAATGTATCACTGAAATTAGAGAAACAAACAAGCGAAGTATCAACTACAGCTGAATGCCAACATCTGAAACTTTTTTAAAGTTATTTTACAAAGCAAAAATGTGTACACGTGGCATGCTTTCCTATCTGTGGATTCCAGATACATGTATGTTTCTATTGCCCTGAATCCATTTCTCCCTCTTTTGGTAACAATGGCTCAATTTCTTTTCCCCTTCCCTATGCATCTAGTCTTGTCAATCTGTTCATCAAAATGTTCCATTCACTCCCTGCCCACCTATCTAATTCACAGTCAGGTTGTAGACACATTACCTGAGCTAGACTAGTCAGATCCTCTGACTCTGAAATACGAAGATTTCCTGGGATGACAAGATGTAAAAGGAATGACTGGCGCTGCTCTGAGCAATCTTGGAGCAGTGAGCAGACTCTCCTTTAAGCTCTGCTGCTTGAACCCCTGCAGCTACACTGGCCCAGAGATTTCTGAGCCTTGAATGTTCAGCCTCTTCTTCTGTAGGTTACAGCACATCTTTCCAATAACATCCTTACTTTACTTATTTATATATTCATTTTTCTTTATTTGTATTGAAGTTAGCCAGAGCCCATTTCCAAAACCCAAGAATGCTAAGAGATACAGCGGCCTTAAGCACTGATAACACAGCCGGAAACACACTTAAAGAAACTTAGAATAAACAAGTCATGTTCACGTGCCGCAGTGAAATAGATCCCAAAGTCTCAGCTTGATTTACTAGGATTTCTCTAAATATTATTGGGTCTTTTGAAAATGAGGCTTGTAGAACCCTTCCAACCCAGTTATGTGCAAACTAAAGACCGCTGAACTGAGATTAGGAGAACAAGTCACTGTTTGGGGCAAGCCATAAAAAACTCTTTTAATCTCCATTTCCTCATCTTTGAAACAATGTGGTTAAAGTAGAAAATCTACAAAGCCAACTCTAATTGGACAGCGTATGAATTTTTAAGTTTGCAAATAAAGAATAATACACACCAATTGTGTATGTTTTCGTTTTCGTTTTTGTGTTTTTGTTGCTGTTGTTTTTCTGGTTTTGTTTTTCAGTCTGAGGTAGATGCTCAGAAGTCCCTGCTGTCTTACTTTAAGGCAGTATTTAAATTTAATACCCGACCCACTCAGGATCAGATTATGCTATGGTGTGACTTTCCTCCAGAATCTCTTTTTTGTGATGGAAATCAGTGCCACTGTATCTATTGACATTTTTCCCTTTTCCATTCTCATTCTATGGTTGGGGAAAAAAATAATAAGTTACAATTGGAATCAAGAAAATATTGTAAGGATAAATACAATGTATCCTGTTTTGATAAAACATCATTCTTTCAAGATATCAAAGCCCTTGAAAACAAATACCTAATTGACGGTTGCAGCCTCCTCTGTAGAAATGAAACAAATAGCTATTACAGTGGTTTTCAGAATAAGTTATTTAGTGACCAGTTGATAACTTCTGTGAAACTCCCATGTAAGTGCGGCAAGTTTCATTTACTGTTCAACTACAGAAGACTGGATTTAAGACCAAGTTACCCCTACTAATAAACCAATATTAATAAGTGATGGTCATAACAATAACTGCATCTAAACGAGAAAATACTTCCAATACTAGCACCACCATGCTCCCCAAAATAATGGCCTTAACTAAACTGGCCCACGATCAAAGAAGACATGTACATGCCTCACTCATTAGATGATGCCTATTTGTCATTCAATCATCCACTCTTCTATTTATTCAAAAACCAATTATTTCATATGCCAAGCACTGTGTTATACATTCATCGATGAATCTCTAGAACTTATTCTCTCAACTTGGAGCATCTAAGGAGCCCAAAGAATGCTGATCAATAAAGGAACGAGAGGCCTTTATCTGACTTGTTTAACAGTATGCCTTCATGCATTTTCCCTTTGATTATTTGGTGGAATGAGTGAATTTTCTCAGGGAGATGATCATAAGTCACTTATGACAGACTCCTATGGCAAGTTCCCATGTCATATAGGAGCTAAAAGGTCAGGGGACTTTGTAAAGTTTCAACTGAAGATTTTCCAAGTACCAATGGACTTCCAAGATATAACTTAAGAGACACAGCACACATGGGCTCCCACCAAGAGGGACACACTCTTCTCAGCCCTGAACACAAGACATAACTATAGGCCACATCTTCAGGTGTACATTGGGAAGGGAAAGAAATGTTTCCCCTCTTCATCAGGCACTGAACTAGTCTCATTCATCTTATCAGCTTACTTAATCTTCAGTTGTTCCTTTTTCAGTGAGACTTTCCCTTAACACCCTATCAAAAAATTGAAACCCTCATATCATACACCGTATATTTTATTTGTTTATTATTTGTCTCTCTCCTCTAGAATGTAAAATCCCGAGGGCACAAAAACAGATTATTGAAAAATATACTGCTAGTCTGATCATAACCCAATCCTTTTCAGTCCCAGTTTTGAACCAATTGAAAAATGGGATAAGAGGGCAGAAGGAGCTCTAATGCATTCACTTTATTCCTGGTAAATTGCACGGAGAATGCTGCTTCTCTCCAAGGCCGACTGGGAACCCCACATCTTTCCTACCACCAACCCCTGAATTCAACTCATTCATTTACGATAGGCAGAAGATCTGGAAAATCATAGACCTTTCCTAAGTGTAGGAAAAGGGGGAAATATGGTATACCTACCAGGGTCAGCTCTAGGAAAGGGAGGCAAGACACATTAGGACCTCGTTACTCAAAGAATGATCCTTGGACCAGCAGCATCAAGCACCTGAAAGCATAGTAGAAATGCGAACATGGGCCCCACTCTAGACCTACTGAGTTGGGATCAGTACGTTCAGAAGATGCTTAGGTGATCCACACATTTAAAAATTTCAAGAACACATGTGAAACAAAACAATGTAACACATCACAGATACATGGTATTGCACTTATATTAGCAATCAGACAAATCCCTTTTTCTTACGTTATTAGGTACCTGTAATACAAACAGACAGAGTTCGTATTATTCTGAATTTTTCCAAGAGAGGACAAAAGTGATGATTTTAAAGTATGAGTTGATTGCTTGTTTGTTGTTGTTTGGTAAAGGAATTGAGTGGGGTTGGGGGGGCAGATAATCAATCTCTACTTCCATGCTTAATTTTTCTATCTCCTTTCCTCATCTGTAAAACAGGAATAACACCTGATATATATGCTGTTGCTCAACTTGAAAAAAAATAATAGACATCAAAGTCCTTAGTAAACTATAAAGAACTTTTCTAAAGTTTGTTTTTGTTAAACAGAAAATTCATATATCAGCAGAGCCTCAGGTTTTAGAAATTCAGCATATTGTGCCACTGCTAAATCACAGAAAATTTCACAAATATTTTTATATTATCATCCTAGTCAAAAATGTGCAGTAATAAAACAAATTATTTGATTGAAAAATGGGCAGAGGATCTGAATAGACATTTTTCCAAAGAAGACATATGGATGGCCAACAGGTACACGGAAAGATGCTCAATATCACAAATTATCAAGGAAGTTCCAATCAAAATGACAATGAGATATCATCTCACATCTGTCAAAATGGCTATTATCAAAAAGACAAGAAGTATCTAGGGTTGGTGAGAATGTAGAGAAAAATGAAGCCTCATGCATTTTTGGTGGGAAGGTAAATTTGTGCAGCCCTATAGAAAACAGCATAGAGGTTCCTCAAAAAATTAAAAATAGAGCTACCATGTCATCTAGCAATTCCTCTACTGTATATCTATCTTAAAAAATAAAATGAAAACACTGGTTTGAAAACATATATGCACCCCTATGTTCATTGCAGCATTACTTACAATAGCAAAGATATGGCAACAACCTAAGTGTCCATGGATGGAAGAATTGATTAAACAAAAAAAAAAACAAAAAAAAAGAGGTGGTATATATTTACACAATGGAATACTATTCAGCTATATAAAAAATAAAAAAAAGAATGAAATCTTGCCATTTGGGACGACATGAATGGACCTAGAGGATATTATACTAAATGAAATAAGTCAGGTGGAGAAAGACAAATATCACAAGATTTCACTTACATGTGGAATCTAAAAAAACAAACAAAACAAAACCTAGACTCATAGATACAGAGAACAGACAGATCAGTGGTTGCCAAAGTGAGAGGGGGGGTGTAGGAGTAGCAAAATGGGTGAAGGCAATTAAGTACAACTTCCAGTTATAAAATAAATAATTCATGAGAATGTAATGTACAGCATGGGGGATATAGTCAATAATATTATATTAACTTTGTAAGGTAGTAACAGATGGTAACTAGACTCATTATGGTCACCACTTCACAATGTATACAAATTTTAAATCACTATATTGCACACCTGAATCTAATATAATATCATACATCAATTATATCGCAATAAAAAAGGAAAATGCTATCAATTTAAATGGGCAAAAAGTCATGAAGACTGTTTGCAAAACTTATAACTAAGATGTTGAAAATCCTTGATTTAATCTGCTTTCAGTTTCTGAATAAAGTTTTACATAATATGTCTTTTTTTAAATGTGCAGTAGTGGTGTTTGTCTGCAAGTCAACTGAAAAAAGTTTTTCAATGGTAATATTTAACAGGTCCATTTCTATGAGATAAAAATAAGACATAAGAAGGAAAACGTTGAAGATTGATTCTTTTTTCAAAAAAGAAGAAACACAGATGTATCTAGATGTATTTAGACTAAATATATATATAATATAAATTAATATATAACATAGATTATATAAGTATATAATATATACATTTAGAGCTAAAAATATAAACATACATATGTGTTTTCTTAGCTTTGAAAACTCAAAACTAATGTCTATCTCACTCTGGCTGCAACTTGCCAAATGGCATAAAGTAGGAAATGGTTGTCCTAAAATATGCCCTCAATAAAACAGCCCGTTACCTTTTTTTTTTTTTAATTAGCAGGTAATGAGCTATTTTGTCTATTTATACAGACACATAAATTTTAAGTTGTCATTTGTTTCAAACTGATTAAACAACATATTCATATTTCAAAGATTATGAAGCTTTTCCTTGGGACTGTCTTTTTATCTTTAAAAGAAAACAATGCTAATAGTTTCCTTTTTCCTATATTCAATGACTATTTACTACCCGTTCTTGATGTGGGCTTTCCAAATACAAAGAAGGTTTGGCATGTTTTCAATGTCCTTTTTTAAGTCTGTTCTTAAGCACTTGTATAACAGCATAAAGAGCACTTCTTTGGAGAATTCATAATGTCCCATGTTCAGTATTTGTATATTAAGGATTGTCAGTTACGTTTAGTGTATTCATTCATTGGAATCGGTTCTGTTAATCTTCATGCAACTGATTTCAGGGAAACAAAGTGATCAGAAGAAGTCAAAGTTAACATAACAATTTCTTTTCTACAAAAAACAGCCCAAGACATTATGGGTCCAAATTTCAAAGCAAGTTACTGTATTTGCAAGTTTTAAGTCACACTTGGCAGTTTTTCCAAACACAGTGGTCAGGAACTGAAAAAAATAAACATGTGTTTCCAGGATTTTCTTTTCACATGCCACACAAAAAGTAATGTTACAACTGTGTTTTCACTCCCTTTAAAAAGTTCTTAAGGAAGAAAGCTTTGCCGATTTGTGTTATTTTAAGGTAGATTTTACAAAATAACATTAAGGGGAAAGATAAACATTACTTTCACTGTATAAATGGAAGTTTGACTTCCCCAAAGGGATTTCTTAAAAAATCTGATCTATCATTATGCAGTGATATTTTGTACTTCAAATCTCATGCTTAAATTCAGAACACTTAGCACTTTCCATCTTCCAGGTACTTTAAACAAAAGGGAAAACAAGAGAATCAACCTATATACAATTTGTAAGCATCCAATCTAAAGCCATTCCCATTTTGCCAAAAGAATAACTGAGGTAAAGTAAATGTGTTACTTTCCTGAGGCCTAATAAAGTCTTAACAGTTGCAAGAGGATGAAAACCCACAGGTGTGGTTCTTATTCAAGACAGAGGAAACAATCAATCGTACAGTGGGATCTCAGCAGTCCACAAAGGCCTCCAGACCCAAGAGTCTCCATTACTGATACGCCAGGTGGCCTAAATCTCCACTCCAACCTTCCCACCTCTTGAAAAGTCTTCAAAATTCTGACCTATTAAAATGTAAATATCATACTTTGTACAATAACAATACCAGCCACCAACTCATTATGAGGAATTTATTTCTCAGTTCCCCAGCAAAGATCTGGAACTACAGAGGAAAGAATCAGGGCAGAAAGTGAGATGGGTAGAGAATAAAAGAGGAAAAGTATTCAGTGTGGAATCCTTTTTAGGGAAACTGAATACTAGTAGAGACCATGGGCTGCTATGGTTAGTGGTATGGCCCTGCCACCTGGCTAAGAGGGAGAAGATGAAAGAATGAGAGGATAAAGTGGCTTCTCTGAACAGATGGGCACTATCAGGAATGTTTGCAGGGGAAAGGATGATTGGAAAGGGTTATAAAATATAAGGGGGAAAAACTACTCCAGTAATCACACGTGGTGCTATTTACCTAAATGAGCTGAAAATTTATATTCACACAGAAAGCTACACATGGATGTTTACAGCATCTTAAATCATGAATGCCAAACATGGAGGCAAATAAAGGTATTTAAGTAGGTAAACAGATAAACTGTTACATCAGTCATGGGATGTAAAGTACAGCATAGGGAATATAGTCAATATTGTAATAGCTGTATGCGACGTCATATGGGTAGTAGACTTGGTGAGGTTATCACTTTGGGAGGGGTGTAAATGTCTAATCATTATGTTGTTTTGTACACGTAAAACTAATAAAAAGTAAGGTAAATAAATAAACAAACTGTGGTACATCCAGATAATATTGTCCAATGCAAAAAAGAAATGACCTACTAAGCCATGAAAGACATGAGGGAGGCTTTAAATACCTATTGCTAAGTGAAAGAAGCCAGTTTGAACGTCTACGTACTATATGATTCCCAGTATATGACATTCTGGAAAAGGCAAAACTATGGAAACAGTAAAAAGATCAGTAGTTGTCAGGAATCAGTGGAGAGAGAAGAATGAATAGGCAGAGCACCCAGGACTTTTCGGACAGTGGAAGTCCTCTGTGTGATATCATAATGGTGGATACACACCATTATACGTTTGTCCGGACCCATAGAATGTGCACCACCAATAGTGAACCTAATGTAAATTATGGATTTGGAATGATAATGACGTGTCAGTGTAGGTCCATTGGTTGTAACAAACGTACCACTCGTGTGGGATGAGGTTGATAGGGAGAAGGCTATGAGGGTGTGGGGTCAACGAGTACATAGGAACTCTCTCTACGTTTCACTCGGTTTTGCTGTAAACCTAAAGCTGCCCTAAAAAATAAATTATATTTTTTTTAAAAAAGCAACTGTTCAATAACTTTGTCTAAGACAATCTTTCTTAATCTTTACTTTGGTTTTGGTTTTAATCATCATTATTGTTGTTTTGAAGTCATGGACTCCTTTGATACTCCAGTGACGGCCATATAGTCTTTCAAAAACATAATAGTACTTCCACACATGCTCACAAAACAATGCATACAATTCCAAGTGTTTTCAAATTCCTTGAAATTCATCCATAAAACTAATAGTAGCTAATTTTATTACATGCTATCAAGTACCAGACACTTTGGTAAGCAACGTATTATGCTCTATCTCATTTCGTCCCAGCAACAACTTTATGAGATAGACATTATCATCCCTACCTACTTAAGAAGAAATTTAATTGCAGAAAGGTTTTTTAACAGCTGCTGAGTGTTTGAGCTGGGACTCCGGCCTGAGTTGATTGATTCCAAGGGGCCTGTTCCTAAGCATTCCCTACAGGAGAGTCTGGCTCTGGTAGGTCATGGACCCCAACTAAGCAGCCCTCATCTAAGGATGAGTCTCTTAGCCTGTTCTCAAGTTCCTAGTCTTCTGTCAATAAAGTATTTGAGGACCAGGATGTGGAGATTACACAGAGCTACACCTACACTAGAATAGAAGGTAATCATTTGCTGCGGATCCGACTTCCACAACTGACCCCACCGCCACTCCCTTGTATCCTGCCATCTACCAGGCCATAAGTTATGGGCAACAGCAGGTTTCTCTGTATATATCTGAGAGCACAGGACTTGCATAATGACGATCATTGCCACAGAAATAAAAATGACTGGGTCAGCTCCACACAAGTCCCAGTGTTGGTGGCTGAAAAAGAACATTCCATAATCAATAGAGATTCACACCAGCCAGCACACAAACCATATATATTAGTAGTGATTTGCAAACTCTGAGTAAATTGGATCAAACACGAATAAATGAAACAGAGGACAAAAAAATAAAGCCCAATCCCTAAATCTGGTACAGACAGAGCCCTCATGATCCCCTTTGGTTTTCTGGCTGTAGGTCTGGGGTCTTTCCCTTAGGCTGGAACAACAGAGTTCTCTTCTCAGCATCTCCGAAAGACATCAAGTCCAAGGTATGGAAAACAGAATACATTGTTTTCCCTTCTAGTTTTAAAATCTTAGTGAATGAAATCACTATCCACCAAGTCAAAAAGCCAGAAACATGAATGTCATTCTGAGAGGCTTTCCCTCTATCAACCCCACCATTTAAATTTTCACATGTCCTGGTGATTTAACCATTGAAATATCTTTTTAGGCTCTCCCATTATTTGCCAGGAGAGTTGCAATAGTCTCCCAACTGGTCCCCCGCCACCACGCTTAACCACATCTCCAAGTCTCTTATCATTGCAGTGAAATGAGTCATGCATTCTAAAGCATGAATCTATTGTTCTCTTACTCAAAATTCAGGGTGTGTGTCCTCATTTCTTTCAGATGGCATCCAAACTCCTAATATGTCATAACAAGTCCTCATGTTCACATATCTCCAATCTATGCTCCACCCACACCAAACCATGGGCACTATTTTCTTTCTTACTGCATTTTTACAGAATTTACCTGTCCATAACACACACCATTCCCCAAAGCCTGCCATCTCTTCTGTGCCCAGATAAAGCACTTCGCCAACTCCATCACCTACATAACTCCAAGTTCTTCAAGATTCAACTCAAACATTGACTACTCTTGAAAGTGTTCTTTGAAAGCCCAGCCTGAGTCAGGAGTCATTGCTAGATTATCTAATGGGTCCATCATGTGCCAATGGCACCAACTAGGAGAGGCACCAAAAAGCTGAGAAAAACAATTAATTGGAAATCCTTTGATTTTGTTTTTTTTTTTGGAATGCAATAAAATATTTATCTTAGATAAAAAAAAGATTTATCTTAGACAAAAATACTTTGCTAGTCTTCATTGCACTGGTTTTATAGTTTACCATTATGTTTATGTTTAATTACAAAAGATTACATACAACATAATCTTTTCAGTGGCACATCCAGGGCATCTGTCCTTAGTGCTCATGTAAGTAAGATACCCTGTATAATTGTTGCTTTTCTTAAACTTCATCCAAACTAGAATGTGAATTCTTCCTGAACAGGAACTGTGGCTTTCCTTGTTTATAACCAGTGTTCATTATGATGCCTGTCAAACACTGAGAGTTCAATAAATGCTTATACAGGGAATGAAAAATGAGGGAGTAACGAAGGATGGAAGGGAAATGGGAGAGAAAGAAGAAAGAAGGAGGGAAAAAGGAAGTTTCTTCTAGCTCTAATATCCTATACTTCTAATTTTGAAACTGAATTCTCAATATCGCTTTTGCTCTGATATCTTTGTTAGCAACATACAGAAAGGTAGGCAGCTTTCAACTTGGGCCACCCTGTAAACAGTTTAAAGTCCTTGTCAAACCCAGTCTACTCTAAGGGTAAACTAATTTTTCCATAACTCTAACTTAGAAAGGTTTTTAATGTGAATCCTCTGTCAACTTTAAGCTCCCACAAAATACGTAACTAGACACTATCCACCATCTTTCCGGACCGGCCTTGTTCCTAATATGTACCTCAAGATACTCTGGGCCACCAGGCTCTCATATACAATCCAGGGGATCCCCGAAGCTGGGCACCTCTACATATCAACTTTCAGAGGAATCTTAACTGGAGACCATTCAGTACCTGGTCTTAAAAGCAGTGTGTTCGGCTCACACCAAACCATGGACTACCTTATTTGCACAATGACAAAAGCCTACTGATTCAGTAGGTCGCAGAGCCTTTCTTTCCATTAAAAAATAATAACAGGCTAAACTGAGACATATGCTAAATGAGAGCCAAAGTATTTTGAAAAGTTACAATGAATTTTTATGACAGAAATTATATTATGCATAATATAAACATCTGTATTTAAGGAAGATAATGGTTTAGCTCCAGGAAATAATAGCTAAGCAGTGATGACTTAAGCACATGGTTTACAATTAATGGAAATTAAAATTACATATTATTACAGTTAAGGGATGCTGAGAGAATGGGACAGGAGGTAACTCATACCAATGGACTCTAATGCAAGAGAGAATTAAAGTTTCTATTAAAAAGACTCTCCCACAAAAAGGGAAACTACAAAAAGATCAAGCTTCTTGAAGTTCAAAGATGTTAAATTCTGTTATTTAAACCCTATTACATATGTAGTTACTGGCATAGCCCTTTCTTACCTTTACCAGAGTCAATTCACCTCTTAAAATGAGATATATAAAGTCAGATTGTTGGCCTGGTGTCTTGCATGGCAGATCACAGAATACCAAAACCCTGAAGATGCTGTAGCACTAGTTCTTACTAAGTCATAATTAACTTCATTGGGAGTTACTTGATAGCAACTTAGAACAGAATTTCGCACAACATTTTTAGTGTTCTTCCACTTGGTAATTACTACTTCAGTGGGAATCTCAAGTAAGAAACAGAGGGCAGAATTTGGCCCACAAAGAGAAGCACATCAATTAACTGGCTGAATTTATAATGCCAATAACAGAGTGTATTAAACTCTCCCTTGAAGCATCCCTGTTAGCTCATTGATTTCGTCATGAATATAAATTCAACCAAAATGACTAGTCAGATCCTTTCTGAAGGCTCCATGAAGGGCAGTGTGTAGAGGAGAATACAGCTAGGGAAGGATTCTACATAGCCGATAACCACCCAGGAAGAGCAACTAAAAAAACTAAGAGCTGGATGCTGTTTGGCAGTTTAATCACATAATAAATTCTTGTTGATGGAAAAAAATAAAAAGAAAAAAGGAGACATTACAGCTCCAGTCTGGGCATTAAATATCTGAAGAATAAGATTTAGCCCACTAAGATTTGGACTTGTGCTTCAAAATGAAAACCCAATACTAGGTTCAGAATGAACCTAGTTATAATGATAGCTGTACATTTAAAAAGTTCAAATTATACAATATGCAATTTTTCACTACTATTAATCGTGGAACAGAACATTTCCTGAAAGACAATCACGATTCTCCTTCAAAAGTGTTTATATAGTGTATGACCTAATTTTTATCATAAAAATGGAGACTTTTTCGGCTTACCTGTTTAAATTATAGTATTTAGCTGGAAACTAATTTTAGATTATTATCAATTTGACATTTGAGTTTAAAGGACACTCAAAAATCACAAACTGATGCATAATATAGGAAGACTATATATTGTTTAAATATATTCTTGCCATCGGACACCTATGTTCCTCCCAGTGATTCACCTGAGGCACTGAAGAAGATAACTAATTCATTTCCTGAGGGCCAACCCACAATCCCCTTGATGTGGTATCTTGGCCAGACTTTCAATTCAAGGCCATTAACACCACTTCCCCAACAGCCTAGAGCTGACTCTTCTTTGTCACCGAGTCCTCATTCTTCACCACCACCACCTTCTCATCCCCCAGCAGTCCCTACTTCTCAACGGCCCAGTGTTGAGAAACAGAAGAAAAATCATATCGGTATGTCCTACCAAGTAAGGCAGACTGCTCTTCCATTGGCCAACTCACACATCGATACACCATGTTTGTTAACATTCTGGAAGACATTTGTGCAGAGAACAAATTGAGGGAGCCCATATTTATATCAAAAATTTCAGAAATGGCAAGAGATTTATTCGTGGAATCTTAACACCCATTCAGACTGTCATAAAACACAAAGGACCAAATTCAATAAAAACTCTGTCCAACTTTCACAACAGTAGAGTCTGTGTGAGCCTTCAAAACAAAATCAATTTTTCCAGTTTTGCAAAGGGCTGTTCAGACATCAGTAGCATGGAAGCCAGCTGGGGCATTTCCTTACTCATCCCCTAAATTAGTTTCAAAAGTGGTTTTGAGGACCACATTTGATCAGAAGAATTTGCATGCTTCTCTTCTCTCTCTCTCTCTCTCTCTCTCTGTCTCTCTCTCTCTCTCTCTCTCTCTCTCTCTCTCTCCCTCTCTCTCTTTCCCTCTCTCTCTCTCAACATATTTCAGAGTACATCACATGAAGAACAAACAACAGAACTGCAGCATATGTCTCATGCAGTTAAAAGCTTTAAAACTGGCCCGTAAAGCAGAATTCTTTGGTACACAGTGAAAAATATTTTTTGATTCCATAATCCATACTGCAGTAAAGTTGGGTATAATCATTTTTAAAAGTTGCTGTGTCCATGGACAGCTGTTCTTCATACATACTGGGAATGTTTCCTTTACATTCCTAAGGACATAAGAGTTTGACATGAAGCCAATACCTCTAGAAATGGTGAAAGCTAAACACACCCCATACTGATGCTTTTACTCTCCCAACAAACTTTCTCCCACAACTAAAATGTTAAAACTTTTACCCCACAGCCCACATTCGGAGATTAGTCCAATAACTAATGTTCTGTCCAAGTAAAATACATTTTGTCATAGCTTGAAAATGTTACCTTTCACAGAAGTATAGTATTTCGGACCAGCAGGGAACATATGTCAACATTATCTATTATTACCCAATGTCAGGACCAAAAAGGGAAGGTGGGTGGTGGATGTTAATAACGACTTAAGCGATTTCTAAAAGAGGCATTTGAGAAGTACAAAGCCAGAAGTTTCAAATGTTTTGTCTTATTTTCGCTGTGTCAGCAACCTGCCCCCCCACAAGAACAAACCTAGTGCTGCCTCCAACCCAACGCCTAGTTCTCTTTTCAATTTTAGCCAACGCTTTGCTAAGCTGGAAAGTTTGAAAAATACCCTAGAAAACTTCTCCACCAGAAATGAAAAACAAAAACATATGACCAGCAATGATGAAAGCAACTCCCACTCGCTAAGAAAAAGATTTTCAATCACAGAAGCACACGGCTTTTGGATTTGAAAATTTATTTTCATTTTTCAAGCTACTTGTCTGGTGTTTAGATTTGGGGGTTGGTTTTCTTGTTTGACATTGGAGGAACTGGGGGAAATGCTAGTTGGGAGTGTAATTGTGCTTAAGCAATTTTGACAAAGGTAAGCAGAAAGCATTCTCCTCCTCTAACAAGGCTGCAGAGGGGACAATGACCATCCCCCGTTGAATATGGGTTTCCCCTCCAGGAAGAGCTGAAAGTCACTTTCCCAAACAATCCAGAGGAGGAACAGTGTCTCTCACTTTTCCTAGAGTTGGATCAAAGTGTAGCACAAAATATACTGTGAACCTGTGGCTCACCATAGCCCCTACCCTGGGCAGCCATGACCAAGAACTGAAAATGTGTTTGGAGGCATCGTGATTGGGAACAATTAAGTTTTTGTTGTCCCTTTGAACCCTGTGGTTCTACCAGTGTTTCTCAAGAAAAGGAAATTTGAGTTCTTACCTCACCACGTGAGCATCTTAGGGAAGAGATTTCTTTGAGTCACAGGTAAAGACATGTGTCCTGGTTGAGGACTAGAAGAGGAAGTACTGGGGTAATCTGTCCCCTGAGACCTCGAGACTTGTACACTTTGCATCAGGGACATAGTGTCTTGGGGCCCTGGGCCTGTTAAAAAGTAGGTTCTCATTCACTCATCTGCTTAGTTGGTTGCTGTCAAACTGAGTCTTTCCCTTTAAAGAAATCATTCAGGAAAGATTATAAAATAAAAGCATCTAAATAAATCGCTCATGCTACGAGAGACCCTTAGAACTACAGAAAACTCAACCCATGGCAGAGCACGTGTCACAAGACTGGGGAGGAAGATGGCAGTGCTTACTGTGTAGACTTCTGGAGGAAGTCATCCTAATTCATTCTTCCTCATCTCGGTTTCTGAGGACAGAAGTCATAGACCTGTGAGTTCCTTCTAGCTATATCACCAAGGCAAAAAATCCTATTATTTAAGTAGTCGGTATTGTTACCCAAACAATATTTTAATTGCTAAGTGGCAAAAGTCCATATTCATCCCACAACTGAATGGTGTATCTAACATAATTATAGAAAAATTTCCACTCTTCTTGTGATGTGATGTTGCCCAACACACCAAATAGAAGAGAGTGCTTTGAGGTAATTCTTCCAGTGTCATAGGAGAGATAGAGTCCCCTCACTTCCTTCAGTTCCTCAGTCCTCTCTCATCTGCTCCTCTAGGACCATATTTATAATATGGCTGATGAGGTCAAGGCTTTGTTTGTATATTCGAGCTAGAGGATAAAGTTAACTGGCTACCATGTTAGTATTTAGAAGATGGATTCAGTGAAGCTTCACCTGGACTAACAAACCACAGAAGATGTTGTTCAAAAATAATACTAACCTAGATAAGTAGAGTGTCCTTTAGAAGAATCATTAAATGTTGAGATAGAAAAGAAACTTTAAAAATTCAACCTCTTGATTTTTATAGATGAGAATTGAAGCCGAGACTTTGAGCAATTTGTTATGTCACACAGCTTAGTAGGTGCCCTGATTCCACACCATTTTGGCAAAACTTCATGGAGAAAACTAAGTGACAGTGTTGGAAGGTAGGATCCTTGCCCCTGGGGAAGACAGAGTTAAGGAGCAGATTGGAAAGGATGTGAGGGGATCTTCTTGGGTGCAGACTCCTGGATAAGAATGTTGTTTTTTTTTTGTTTTGTTTTGTTTTGTTTTGTTTTTTTAATTTTATTTTTTAATTTATTGGGGTGACAATTGTTAGTAAAATTACATAGATTTCAGGTGTGCAATTCTGTATCACATCATCCATAAATCACACTGTGTGTTCACCACCCAGAGTCAGCTCCCCTTCCATCACCATACATTTGATCCCCCTCACCCTCATCCCCCACCCCCCAACCCCCTTACCCTCTGGTAACCACCAAATTACTTTCCCCAGATTAATTTTCAAGAATGTTGTTTTCATGGGCTTCTTCACTTATGATTTGGGTACTTTTCTGTAAGTATGTTATCCTTCAATTAAAAAAAGAAGGAAAGAAAGAGAAAAAGAATTAAATGCAGATACATATTTAGATAGATAGATAGATAATTTCTAGTAAAATCTCTAGATATAAAATTTAAGATAAAATAAAACACTACATACAAAGAGGGTTGACTTAAATTAGGTTATGATTCCAACCCCAACACTGGGGAAAAAAAGAATTTCAATAAGAAAAACAGTAACGCATTGAACAAAATAATAATATTAATAATTTTCATTTGAAATGTACTAATCAGGTGATACAATACTTAATTATTTTATTTTTCTTGAATATGTATCACCATTTTATAACTATGAAAACTAAAGTTCACAGACATTTATTAACTTGCCAAAGGTGACACAGCTATTAGGCTGGAACAGCAGGAAGGAAAAGCTGGGTATTTTGAGGCCTGCATATCTCCACTACCGGGTGTTGGCAGTAATAACAATATCTTGCTTTTGTGAGGACATAGGACAGTCTCATTCATTTCACACAAATACATATCAAAGATTAGACGCTTTAGGGATTGCAAACAGGGAATAGAAACTAATCTTCAAGAAATTTGTTTTTTCATAAGGAAGTGAAACAGCTTAGTTTTTAAGATATAAGTTCAATCACTAAAAATTAATTTTATGGGATAGTTTTGTCTTCACTTGCATTTTGAGATTACCAGAGTCTAAGAAAAGCTGAAGAAGCATTTTAGGCTAAAATTGCCGAGAACTAAGTTCCTTTTTGAGGCTAGAAACATTTTTAGGGGTGGAAATAGGGGAATATTTGATATTTTAAATTTTTTTCTCTTCTGGTGCATGACACATAAATAGACTTTATGCCTTATAGAGAGGTTAATAAAAATATTAGTATCAATGTTTATTACACAATTTGGAATCTAAAAAAATGAAAATGATGTATAATCTCTATCACTCTCCACCTAGTAAAATTTGCAGAGAAAATTTTAAAAGCTTGGAAAAATCAAAATTGAAAAATGAAGTTATATCTGGGTCTTCTTCCTACCCATGTCATCAGAGCAGCAAACCTGGTTGAGCTTTGGGAGCTTTGCCACTTTTAATGTTGAGCACATTAATTTGTATGATAGTGCCCTGGGTGAATAGGTCAGATGTTCTGCTTCAGAGTTATCCTTGAACCTTTTCCTGGTTAATATCATCACAACTCTTGCTTGTTATATTGGCCTATGATTTATGGATGACATTTGCCTGAATTTGGATTGAGTGTTAATATAACAGACTGCAACCGACAGGCTCCCATTTTCAATTTATTTGAGGCTTCTTGCAGAAGAATAGTAAAACATATGATGGATCCAGATACAACTAGCCAAAAGCAGACAGGAAAAAGAATTGTGCCAAATTAATATAACTCAAATAATCATGGCATTGTAGAATTTAGCCATTTATTTTTTACCCTTTTATTACCAATTTGGAGCAAGACACAAGTTAGTATGTTTGGTTGCCACAAAAAGAATAGCTGTGAAGTTTAAAAATACCAAAATAGTGAGCCACAACCAAATTCACATGTGAGTTAGTATAATTTTTCTGAAGAAAAGCGTACTAATATGAACTAAAAGCCTGGAATCCATACATACTTTTGACTCCAGTAATTCCACTTCTAGAAATACATTATAAGAGAACAATCAAGAGTACAAATATTTGGCTACATGGAACATTTATGCCAACCATATTTATAATCTTGAAAAAGTTGGAAACAAACTAAATGCTCAACAATAGAGGATTAATTAAATAAATAATGGTACAGTCAAGATAAATGTGCTACAAAAGAATATTTAATGACACTGAACTATATTCAATGTATGTTCTTACATGAAAAGAGATTTTTAAAATTACAGTAGTAGGATATACATTTTTTTAAATGTGTGTGTAATATACACATAGATGAAAAATTTAGGATTATGTGAACCAAATCATTAACAATAGTTATTTTTTAATTGTTCGATTATAGGTGGTTTCTAATTTGGTCATTTTATATATCTATATTTCCTACATTTTCTATAATGAACATGAATTATTTTGGTTAAGAGAAAAACAAAACAGATTTTTTTTTTTTTTTAATGAAGAACTGGCCACTACCATATGACAGAAGTATTTCTCAATGCAGCAAAAACAAAAAATATTACAGGCACATTTTGTATCTTATGTTCTTTTCCACTCAGAGTGAAAACCCCTTACCAACCAAAATTAAAATAAAATGGTTGTTTTTAATTACTCTATTTTTCTATGTCCATTCTATCATGCCAAATATTAAAATTATCTGAGGACAATATTGGAAGTACCTGTTTAAACATAGTATTGTTCAGTGGACTATAGCCTTGATATTTAACCATTTATTATGAGTTTACATAATCTTTCAGTGGCTCAGTTTAGTTATTAATAAAAAGGGGACAGGCTGTGCGTCATACTCAGCTTGTTGAAGAATATTACACCAGTCAAACCAAAAGGATGCTTTAATTTGATTTGGTCCTAGTTCCTGCTTCAGAATAGGATTAAAAATAAATATAGAGAAAGAGATGGAGAAAGTGAGTCACTCAATTTACATGTAACATAATGCAAACAAGTATTTCTTTAATAGGTGTTCTGTAGCTGAAGTGCTAAATTATAGCAACTTAGAAGCAACTTCTTAATGGAAATTCTTAGCATTTTTAATTTTACTGCCGATTTTTTACCTTGTCAACTCAGAATTCATCTGATTTTGAAAAAGAAAAATCTTTTACTTGGAGACAAAGGTAAGCCATAGTATACCTCAAACTAATTAAAGATGAATCTCTTCTGGAACAATGGTACAAAGAAAAAAGCAAATTATATTTTATAACTCAGACAAAACAGTCATCCACCAAAAGAATATTGCCTTCTTTTAATTATTAGAATAAATCATTTCACGGAAAACTGGCACATAGTGAAGATAAGAAAACGATAAATATAATACAAAACAATAAAAGGAGATAGAGTCTTTATTCAAGCCAACTCATCCTAGTTCTAAGTGAAACCCTTAAAGGACCACATACCAAGGCACCTCAGAGGCCTCAAAATATTCCTGGTGCTTCACGTGAGATCTGGATGTAACCTAGTCTGATTAAGACTGACCCAGTTTAATGTTCAGTAATTGGCCTTAGGCAGGATTCCAACTAAAATAAAGCATTTGAAACCTTTGAAAAAAATTTTTGTTAGTTGTTAGAAGAAAAGACGCGGTAGGTATTTGACTCCATAAGTGTGGGTTGAGTAAACATGGAGCTGGTGGTTTGTGCTTGACCAGATAGGGTCTTAGCATTTGGAGGTAGAGTGGTAGGTTGGGGCAGAGCCTGGGATGCTGCTTGAATTCCATTTTTGAGTAGCTTCCCTTTATCCAGACATTTGTAGCACTGAGAACCCAGGTGAATTTCTAGACACTTTTCATGTCTTTGGTTTTGAGCCCCACAACAGTTACTTGGAAACTACACTTGCAGGAAATCTGGTTACTTGTATTTGTTGTTGTTGTTGTTGTTGTTGTTTTATTAAAAGAAAGTAAGTAAACATAATAAATTATTACTATCTGCCACCCCACTGAGCCAGCTGCCCAGTATTTCTCATGGTCCTTGGATAAAGTCTCTTTCCATAGACAGATCTACCCAATCTACGACAAGGTTCTCTGGCAGTGCTAAGAAGACCACTTCTCACTTTTCCTAAAAGTTGTTTTGCTGTGGTGACTGGGTCACTATTGTCTACTAACTTTCTATGAAGTCCCTCCTTCAGTCTCACCTTCCTATAGCACTTTTAACTCTAGGAAACAGGCACGTCACCCTGGGAAGTATCTCTTCATGATACATATTTCTTATATGAGCAATTTAGCGCTCTCTAAATTTCTATTTGGGCCTCAAATAATTGCACACCCCCTTTTATTCTTAACTATGTTGATCTTGACTAGAACTCCATCCACTAGCCCACCTCCCATTAGGGTACGCAATGCCTCATCTCACCTCCATAGTTCTTCCAATAATATTTGAAAGACTGTGGAACATTTACGAGAAAATCCCAGTGCGCTGGGGCCACAGGCTAGTTTAGTGAACTTTGGCTTATTGGCTCATTCTCCTGAAGGACCAGCACTCGTGATACAATGAAAGAAAACAGATACATGAGAAGTAGAAAATCTCTAATAATAAGCATGGTTTGCATAGAAAAATCAAGAGTGTAACATTTGACACTAGACAGCACACATTTCTCAGTTTGTTCAGACAGAACAGTACTATGAGAAAGGGAAGGGAATAAATATAGAGCTTATTTTTCAAGAATTGTGGCCATGAATATAAATGATGAGCAAATAAGGGTTATTTAGGGATAGTAGAGCTGAGCGAATTTGGGGTGGTATTTCCATTCATGCTAATGCTTTTTTTTTTTCAGATGAGGGAACTCTGGTTATAATAATATTTATAGCGACCATTTAGTGCATACTTTGTGTCAGGGAGTTCTTTACATAGGTTTTCTTATTTAATCTGCACAACTGCCCTTCCTTATCCCTATTATATTGGTGAGGAAATCAAGATTCAGAGAAATTAAGTAATCTGTCCACTGTCAAACAGCTAGTAAGTGAGAGAGCTTTATTCAAACTCAGGTCTACAGATTCTAAAGCCATGCATGCAAATGAAGGCAGTGAAGAGGGAGAAATTAGGGGTGCAGGAAAGGACTGCAATTGTTTGAATAAACAAGGTCTCAGAAGAAGCTAGAAAAATTGGGCTCAAAACATAGGTATAGGTGGAAATATATGCCTTGGAGGGTGGAAATTTACTTACTTCTCAGAGACAAAAGGAAGAATGAATTTAAAATGAAATTGTTCTACACTTGAAGGTGACATTACAACTAAAATGGCATTGAATGAACACTAGAAGGTGAAGTTTTGGGGAGTCTTTAAAGCTAATTACCTGCACTAGATGATATGCTAACTCTCTGTTGAAAAGCAGAGTTTGGTACAACAGGTCCTTCTTGGACATTAGCCAGCCACTTAGTTACTGATCTTATAATTAGTTTCACTCCCTTTCCAGACAGCCCCACAGCACAAGCCAGGAGATATGAGGACTGCATTTCTAAGTCAATATAATACAGTCTTACACAGTAATAACAGTAGTGACCACAATATGGCACAACAACAAGAAATTTAGACTGAGGTTCAGGAGAGCTAAGTTGTAGTTGTAGATTTACTAATTTTGTGAGCCTAAGAAATTCACTTAATTTCTTTGTGACCCATATTACCAGTCTATGTAGGAGGAGATTGATTTATTCAACAAATATTTACTGAGAGCCTACAACGTTGCAGGCACAATTACATGTGCTACAGAGTATGCTCTATACCTAATGTCTCCACTCTCCTGGAGCTTACATCCTAGTAAGGGGTAACGGAGCCAGAAATACACAAAGGAAACAAATTTTAAAAATCTAAGAAAATAATATGTAGAAGATAACACGGAGAAATATGAGAGAACATGCAGTAAGGAGATGAATTTCATGCTGTTACCACATCAAGGCAAGAAGTGATGATGACTCTTGGAAAAGTATTGGATATCTTCAGGATAGCAAACAGATAAGAGTTACTGATGGATTGGATAAATAAGGGAGGGGGTAAAGATAATAAGGAATCAAGGATAACTCCTGGGAGTTTTTCTTTTCAACACCTATAAAGATGAGGTTGGCATTTACTGAGCTGGAGAAAAGTGGTGAAGATCAGATTTAAGAGTTGGTAAATCAAGAGCTCTGTTAGTTTTTTATTAGACATTGCCCTCCATGATCTCTGAGGTTAATTCCAGATATAACATTCTTTGACTCTAACCTGTGATCAGATAGGCCATTTTGAGAGATTAGAAATGAAGAGAAATTAATTATAACTATGTCATGAGTGACTAAGGTAGGATAGTAAGAGCAGCCAAGAAAATCTAGACCTTTAGAAACTTTGTGTGAGCCCAGTTGGTAAAATCATGAACTCAGGTGTCTAATTCACTGAGTATTAAGATCAAGAATAGGACAAAGGTTTTTGATCTATAATCAAAGCCATTGGAGACTTAGTACACTGTCCTGGAGATTCATATATAATATGCAGAAGATGGCATATACATCTGGAAGACAGGAAGGCATAGCAAAGATGGCAGAGAGCTTTCTCAACCACTGGTTTGTGCAAGAGATCTCGTTGCCGTTTATTCTTAAAGAATAAGTGAGTTAGGAGACTATTGGGATATGCCTGGGTGGGTTTAGTGTGAAACCTGCCATTTTATTTTGTGAGGGCTGGGCTTATCACCTCAGAAGTGTGAAAACAGGTGTGAAAAACATCCCCCCTTCCAAACCCCCATTTCTTCGAATAAGGGCATTCTTCTTTAAAACAGTAAACGATTCTAAATACCGCTTAGTCCTTATTCCCCATGCCTATTCTTCACCTTCTTCAATAGAATTATCTAAAACTCTTGAGATCGGGAATGTGGTGTCATGGTAAGTTCAGGGAGATACAAGGTTAACTGCTGTAGAACACACTTTCATTTCACTCTGCTACCAGTTACTATACTTGAAAATATTGGTTTGCAGCATCTATTTCATACAAAGATGCTCCTGAAATGTTGCTAGGCAGTGGGAGGAATGTTTCTGCCCCCTCAAAATGAACCATGTAGCTGGAGTCAACACCACTGGCATAGGATGGATTAAAAAACTATTACTGTTTCCATTTACAACCAGAACCAGATATGGATCAAGTATCATAGGAGATGCTGCAAGTGAAAGCATTTTGTAAATTGTAGTGTAATATGCAAATAGAAGATGTGATTCTTATGTTCTCATTCAACAATGAAGAAATGGATACTGGTTATCAATGGGTGGAATCCCTACAGATTTTTCATGCCTTAAAGCTTTTTTTTCATTCCTTAAAGCTGGATCACAAGTGTGCCATCACAACTGCAGCTAGTTTTGAACAATCTAAGTAAATTGCTAAGAAGACTCAACATGAGTAGCGTCGATTTGACCATAATAGTTTCACTTCAACACTAGATATTTGACATTCAATAGCACTGAAAAAGGTAAAGGGCGGTTTTTTCACACCTTTTTTATATTTGGTAAGTGATAGGTCCCACCCAATTAAAGTTCTAATTTATTTTAAATGACAGGTTTTACAAAAAAAAGTCACATAAACCTCTATCTCATGTATCTCTATCGAATTTTAATCTCTTATTTAAAGTACAGAGCTCGATATACCCCCTAATATTGTCCCCTGGAATATTTATCTTTGCAAATACATTTATCTCATAAGTTTATTTTATACCCTTCTTTCCTACCCACAGAACATGCTGGCTTCACTATTTGTTTCCTTCTCCTCCTAACACCATCCACTCTCTTTTCTCAGGTCATATACTTACAGGTCTTTATTATGACAGAAAATGTACTATTTAGTAGTTTGATCCCTCCATCCTCAATCATGTTTAAAAATGTTATCTTCTCTTTCTTGTGTCAGAAAAGTGAGAAGATTAAAAAGACACACATCACAGCATACTTATAAAATAAAAACAATATTTAGTATATTTGGCTTTGTATTAACTGATGTGCTGAACATGTCTAAGTGCTTGTCCTCCTTTATGAGTTGCCAACGTCACATGAATTTTTTAATGTGAGCTTTTAAATGATCAGGACCCAGTCTTCATCAGCCTTTAGCACTGTAATTCTCTCTCCCAGGGATCCACTGTGTTAATGTCCTAATCATTGACTCCAAAATGTTAGGGAAACTTCTTCACATACAACAATTCATGTGCATTTTCAAATCTCAGTTTACAACTATGACCAGATACATTGTTATAAGGACACTATCCGGCCTCCATACCTGCATCACTCATTTGACAGCGTAAGTGTTAATGCTAGCTTTATTTTGAATTTGCTTATTACACATTTCCTTTATTTGAACAGAAAGACTTATTGTAGATTATTCGCAAATTCTTCTTTATCTACTGCTAGAAATTGTTTTAAGAGACTATAGGTATTGAGAGGAAATAATCAATTCATACCCACTCCAAGCATATGGAAATTGTTGCCTCTTTTCCAACTGATAATTTCTAAAACTCAACTCTATACGGAGCTTAAAAAAAAAGAAGAAAAAAAAACCAGAACGCAGTGGTCAAGACATTCAGATCAACAAGACTTCCTAAATTCACTATTTTTTTTAGGTCTGAGTTAAGATAGAAATTCCACTCAAAGGGCATTCGTCATCAAATCCAAAACCTGTTCAAAATAAAAGGGCAAACATGACATCAAAACACAAAAAAACGACACAGCTTCATTTAAGAAGTGCTATTTAAGCTATAAAGGATTTCCTGTTGTTCTTGTTTTAAATGATTTTATAGTATTCTTCTGTTCTTGGGTTACCCTATATCCAAATAATCATGTATGTAAATGACTCAACACAACAGTGGATGCCACTGACAATGTAAACATTACTGTTTATCCAGAAGCATTATATGTTCATGCAAAAATGGCATTAAAAGCTTGTGGTCAGATCAAAAAACCACAACTGTAATTGTTTATTTATATAGCTCACCATTACTCTGTAGTGTAAGTTTACATTTTTTAAAATTTCTAAACATTGCGGAGTTCGTCTTAGAAGAGTGAAATATGCATTGCTCGCCTAAATGATTAAAGACAAACAACTTAGGTCTATGCATGCAGCAAGATGCTTTAATATGGAAATTATTTACTTTGCCCTAGCTTATAGTTTTCATTTTGATGCTGCCCTTGAAACTCCATGATAACAGGGCCATTCAGTGGAATTTCTGCATTTTTCTCTTGAGTTCAGGGCAGCTGGTTTCTTTCCTCCCTAAGCAGAAAGCTAAAGTATATTTATCACTCTAGCAGTGACTCAAAACAAACAGGAAGTCTTCATCAGCCGGCTCCTGGGCATAGCTGATATTAGGTACTGGCAGAAAGGAAACAGAGACCTCATTCTGTGGGAGTCCGACAGAATGTACACGCAGATGCAGGCGATAACAAAGTTAGGGATGCTCCAAATGACCACCGTGTTCTCCCAAGATTAAGTGCTCTTGCACTGCTCGCCAGTTCTCAGAGTCTGCGCAAATTCCTCAGGAGTTTGCCTTTCCATTTCAGTTTGAAAGACTAGTTTGAACGGGATACCACGAGCCTTAGAATCCTTGTGAACCTATGCGCCAAAGGAAACCTGGGAGGGAGCTATTCTGGGAGATTTGGCTTTGATCTGGTTGCTAGGAAAAAGCCCTGCTTTTGTCTGGAAGTATTCTGAATGGCTCCTTCAGTCAGAATGAGGCCTGCAGGTCACTGTCTGAATTAAGTGAAGAGATTTTTTTTTTTTCTAATGCTAAAAATGAAGTTGTCTCTGAGTGCCATTATAAAGCTGGGGAGAGCGAACCAGGCTGCCGAGCAATGGCAGTGGCTCTTTGCTACAACTCGAACTCTAAGGTATACTGTGAAAATCACTGAAGCATGCTTGCAGATCAAATATATGCAAATATTCCTCAGTGGCACATATGTTCCTGGAGACCTGCACCTTCACCTTCTTTTTCAAATAAAACCTGTTTCAGATTCAAAGCCTACTTTGTTTTTTATTAATACAAATGTTCGCTATCAAACCATTTTTTAACCTCATAAATAAATAGGAAGGTCAAACATTCACACCTAACTTTTGGTAGCTAAACCAAACTCAGAATGGATTAGACTGCGAACTGCTGATACTGATTCAGAAATTAGTAGGCAATACTCTTTGGGGGGTCCTTTCAATATGTTCTCTTTTATTTGTTTACTAATCTCCTTGTTAATGATAATCCTTATACCTTCTTATAAGGACTTTACAACCATTATCTAATCTTCACAGATCCTGGTGAGGTAGAAAGGGAGCAAATCTTATCTCCATTCTACAGATGAGGAAACAGAGACACAGGGAGGTTGAGTAACAAGCTCACATTTTAAGTGGCAGCACATTCTGTCCAAATGCAAAAACGATGGGCCACAGGATTTGTTTTTCCAAGAATGGAGCTGGATTTTCACCTAGTCACTCATATGTTCACCAGCCCCCCTTAAGACCAGCCTTTTACTATGGTTGCACTGAATCTCCATATAACCTGTTAGAAAACTACGCAGCAAACTGGCCCAAGTGAGGCTCAAACCTTTGACCTTGGTACCACTGGCGTCAGATGCCAGTGAACTGAGCCAGAGATTGAAAGCCTAATAGCCCAAAGCAGAATGGGACCAATCCAGAAAGTTCCACTGTTTCCCTTTTAAATAATTCTGGAATAGCAAAGAAGGGGCTACTTTCATGAAATTACTTAGTTTTGTTCTCTCTCAAGTTTGCAAGATATTTTACACTCCAAGCAAATCCTAAAATATGAGATATAAATACAAAAATAAGAGTGAGATAATAGGTCAACTATGTGAATGAAAATTTAACTGTAGTAAGAAAAAAATGAATGAAGGAAAAGTGTACACAGGCTGTGACCTTCAGGACCATACAGCATCATTGTGTGTCTGAAGTGCTTTCTCTCTCTCTCTCTGGCTTTATTGTATATAATTGATATTCTTCTTTAAAGAAAGTAGGGACCTCTATTCCTCAGAAAGCTTTACAGAGAAAATGTATGAAAGACTACTAAAGGGTTAACCGGATGCGACCTGTATTAACCAGGTGATGGGGGATTGAAAACGGACTGGGGAAAGTTCTATTGTATCAGAGCACCTTCTGAAGGTTTCAGAAGAAGGAAGGCAACAAGAGCCTATCTTTGGGAATGCAAATTTTCCTGCAGAACACCAGGCAAAAAACTCAGGAAGCCCAAACCAGACATCTCTGCCAAAAGACAAAACAGAAGTGTTTTCAGGGTAGCATATCCTCTCTCCATCTACCTGTTTACTTACTCAGATTTCTTTGCAAACTGCATAGACAGCTGTAGGTCTGTGAATTGTATATCGCTTAATACTGTAAAAATGTCCTTAATTTCTCCAAATGCCACAGAGCCAATCTCAGTTTCGGTATCAAATTGATGGATCCTGAACTCTCTCAGCCCAGGACTACTAGTGTATTGGGCTCAAGTTTGAATGTGGAGAAGGACCAAAGTGTTTTCCCGGATCCATGAAATGGCAGCAGGCTAGCAGTACCAATTCGCCAGACCACACAGTGTTCCCTCAGGCATTGCACAAGACCAACTCCCAACATCCCCTACTGAGTGAGACCCAAACCCTGGGCTTTGCACTAGCCTCACTTATTCACCATCGCCTTGTACAAACCTTCTAGCAACCCAGGAGAGCTTGGCATTAATTGCTCAGTGTGTCTCCATGGCTAGAGCTAAGCAAAAGCCAAAAATGAATTAGGTAAATGTAGTTGGTTCAGGCACAAATTCAGCAGGTGAACTTGTTTCAAATTACTCTTTTGATCCTTCTCACTTAAGATTCTCTTTAGAGGCATAGAAGAGAACTTTATCATTCTTAAAGTAAAGGAAAGCAATATTTGATTTCAATATTTGGTGCATATTTAATCATACAAAAATACTTAATAAAAATTCTTTTTGAAGTTATTATGCATTTATTCCAGGATTATCAATGTCAGTAATTAGAATTTTATTGTTAGTGTTGGGCTGACATGAGACAATTTTTTTTTCATGGAGATTTCTCTGTCATTTAATTGATAAGTCACCTTATTCCTTCTGCCCCAATACCCAACTGTTCCTGTTATTCTTTGAATTAATTTGGATAAAAGCCTCTGCAAAAGCCATCTTCCTGGATCCAAAAACCTCCTTTCTGAGCATTTGTTAACACATTATATTATACTAACATGAGTCCACCCACCAGAAATTAGATAATCTATCCTGGTTTTAATATTTTTCGAAGGTTTACAAAGTGCTAATCACTGAAAGCAGGGTTTCCCAGCCCTGGCTTTGTGACTGCCTGGGCTACGTCCAGGTACCTCATAGATCTTGAAAAACCAAAACTCCAAAAATGTTTCTCAAGAAAATTAATTATAGTTTTATTTTGAAATATAAGTGTCTGACACGGGAGTTAGGAAGTGTGTCACAGTAGGACTTAGTGGGCTGGAGCTTTGTAACAATAGCCCATTGAAACTCCTCAAAGCTCCAAATCATTATGCTTCTCCCACCTCCCCCCCAAAAAAAGAAATGTTATTCTTATTCATAGGAACTTACATTCTAACACACACCTTATGACAGGCACAAAAAGGAACTAGGACAAAACCCATTCCAAGACATTTCCTCAAAAAGAATACAAAATAAGGTGGGTCACACATTTTCACAAATAAAATAAACATGATAATATCTAATAATACCATTGCACTATTATATGTGCCTAAATTACAGTTGTACTAAGAAATGAGAAAAATCTCTGGACTAGGACCAGGATTGCTTTTTAATTGTCCATGAGAAATCAAGCAAAGAATAAAATCGCCTGCGATGATTTTTCTTTCGAGACCATTCACCTTATTTTTAAAATACAAAATCAAAAATATATTGAGACGCATGGGGAGGCCGAGCAAAAAAACCAAAGCAAACTGTCTCCTTTCCTCAGCTCAGGCTCTGCAGCGACAGCAAGCCCACAGTGCCAGCTTGAGACTGGCACGGCAACTAGCATTGCACAAAACAAACTCTTAAGTTTTCAATTCCCAACCGATTCCACTGAGAACATCTCTCTCTCGTGCTCTCTCTCCTCACCTTTTCTTTCTCTTTTTCTGAATTGAGGTCTTTCTATTTCGGGATGTTCCCCTCCTTATGTGAGATGACCCCGAAGCCATGAAAAACAATGACAATTTTATTTTCACATGAAGATTTCTCTCCCAGGGCCATATTCCGTGAATGAATGGCTTGTAGGACACACCGCTAATAATAGACCCCACCAACTGTGCCAACACAAGTGTGAGAAAAGCACGGGGAAGCTAAGGCTGGCCAAAGGAATTCTCCCATACCTGTAGCGGCTGACTCCTTCCAAGAAAGCTGTTGAGTCGGCTTGCTTATTTACTTGCTTCCTTGCCAGGAAGGTATTCCTTTTAAAAAGTAAAAATAAATAGCTCCTACAACCTCTTTCTTTTCTTGAAATCACTCTTTCTGCTAGAAAATGAACTCGTAAACTCCATCTGTCAAGATACTGGAGAACTATACTGGACAAAACATACCCATATTTGTTGAAGAAGCAATCCTATACTGGCTAGGAAACTGGGAACAAGGAGGTCATTTCCCATTCAAATTTAAATGTCGCCATGCAACACTGTCAAAAAATCAAACACATCAAGAGTGATTGCACATGTCACAAACTCATCTCATCTGACCTCCCCAACACTTGGACCGGAGTGTCACTGCCACTGAATTGTCTGGATTCCAAAGAGCATTCTAGCTGAGCTCTCACCCACCCTGTGGATTAACTAAGGCCATTTTTTTTTCCTTTAAATCTCAGGCTTGTTTTCTCCTTGCAACACAGAGGTTTTTTAGCCCAGCTACCCACCATCAATAAGCTAGTATGCAAAGAAGAAAGTAACTTGGTTAATTGTTGAAATATAGCATAATTAGAAAAAGAAAATCCGTATGACTTATTCCACAATCTACTTCATTTATTAGATAAAACATAAGCTTCTACACATTACTCAGGCCATGCTCACTCCTTTTCTTTATATTTAGTCTTCATCTAGTTAACAAATATTTATTGAGCACCTACTACATTCAAAGCACTATGTTGGGCACTGATTTGCAGTGCAGAATAAAACCAAGCAAGACCTTTCCTCTACAACCAAAATTCTCCTAGAGAGATGGACATAGTCAGTGATTGGTTTAAATAATTTCAGGAAATTATAAGAACTCTGAAGAAAATATAATTGGGTAGAGGGATAAAGACAAATTTGAATAACGTTTTCTAAATATAAAGACAATGACATGCTTCTTAACAAATTATGGATGTAACATTTCAGGTTGGTTGCCCAGAGAAAGGCTAGGATATTTGAGCTGATTTTCTGTTGGAAGAGAGCCAGGTCAAAAAAAAAATTAAAAAAAAAAAAGAAGAGTAAAAATGCCCTACTATAAGAATGAGTTTGTGAGTCTAGGAATAGAAAAAAGGCAGGAAGGGTGAAGCATAATGAAAAGCAAAATAGGGTAAGCCTAAAAGTGTGAGGGACTTGGAGGTTGGAATTTGTTCTAAACACAAGGGGCAGCTTTTGGAGGATTTTAAATAAGGAAGTGACTTGATCTGATTGAGGTTTTTCAAACAGCAGAGTGTCAGCTCTCTAGAGAGTCTAACAAATAATCAAAGCAGGGCAGATTCAGGATATATTTTTGAATGAGAGGAAGAAAAGGGATCAAAAATAACTGCCATGTTTTCTACTTGAACAGCTAAGTGGATGTTAAGCCATTAACTGAGATGGAGATGACTGGGGTGTAATATTTCCATTTCCCCTCTTCTAGGTGTGAAAGATGAAAATTCACTTATTCAGTTTTGTCCCTCAGCAGTTGTTGAATGCATGAAAAAAGGATTTTTACCAGGTTTTCTCGTTTTTCTTATGCTCTAGTCTCCTGTTAAAGTCATAGGATTCTAGGTTGCTGACACGCTTTTATACTCAATTTCCATCAACTCCAAACCGTTGTTTAAAATCCAGTTCTTCTAAGAAGATTTTGCTGACTGAAATGATTTATGATTTACCCTTTATTAATATCCATTCTTTTAGCTTTTATTATGAATCTTTTATTCTATCTTATACTCAGTTCCTACCCGATTTAGACCAGTTTCCTTGGCCTTCCTCCCTTTTTCAGCCCCCAACGGCCCCACCTCCTGACTGTATATTTTGCATAATCCAGATGCCCCACCAAGCTCTGTGTCACCCAGCCCTGAACTCTGCCAACTCCACAGTCTTTCTCTAACTTGCATTCCCTTCACATAGCTCTACCTGCCGTTATCCTATTAATCCTGTAAGACCTGGATCAAGGGTCTCTTTTCAAGAAACCAGTTTTGACCCCTCCCCAGTCAGAGGTAATTTCTCCCTCCCCATCCCCTAGGAGGCAGTGGAGTATAATGGTTGACATCTCTCCAGCTCTGGGGTCAAACCCAGTTCACAGGCCCACCTCTACCATGTCCTAGCTATGTGCCCTTTGGTAGCTTATTAATGTGTATAGTTCTCTGCTACTTCATCTGGAAAGTCCGGGAGGGGGTGTGGAGGGAGTAAGAGTACCTGTAACTCGAAATTGTGAGGGTTGAGTCAACACACATAAAATATATCATAGACTTGGAGGATATGACACTATTATAATAAGGACTTTTCAATTATAATGACATTATTACAATTAGGACTTTTCAATGTTAGATAATTTTATTTTCATCTCAGCATTCTTTGGCTCTCTTATAAAAATAAGTCTACTTTGTATTATGGTTGTCTTTAACTCACCAGATTAAAAGCTTGCTGAAGATATAATAGCGCCTTCTTCATCTCTGCATTCAGTAGATATTTTACGAATATTTGTTAATGAATGAATGCTGAACATATAATAAACAGTTTTAAGTGTTTTCATTTCTTTTGCTCCAATAGATTGATTCTTTTTAAAGTAGGAAAAAATACCTTTTCATTTTTTATTTTAAAATTTCATATTGCACATATACTGTGTATGGATATGTATAATGTTTTTGAATTTTCTTAATTGAAAAACTCTTGATCAATACAAGTAATACATATCTTTTGCTAAATTCACCAGTGATTCTGCTTTTAAAAAAGGAAAACTATCTCTTCATGTATCCTGAACATAAGGAATTACCACAACAGGGTATCATTGCAGCTCATCAAACTTTTCAAGCCTCTGAAGACCCAGAGTTGGGCAGGAGGTTCTTGTTAGTGACATGTGCTCTTTCATCAACATCAATTAATATTTATTGGACAAAGGGTGCATATGGTACACTATGCTATGTGTTTTGTACACATCTTCTAAATGTGACGACACTATCTCTGCTTTCTTACGTATTAAGAAAGACAATGCTCATGCTCATATTAAATAACAAAAAAATAGACATATCTCTATAGTTTTATGAATAGTATTCAATTTCATCTCACATGACAGAATATCTTCAATGAGCAGGTAGATCATAACTGGCTTTGAGATATGACAGGGACAGAGTCTGGTGGAGAAATAAAGGGAAAGAGTGTGGATTTGAAATTAAATCAACGGTTGATTGTAACTTATGTTTTTTTGTTTGGTTGGGTTTTTCTTTTTTTTCTTTTTTGTAGGGTTTTTTTGCTAAGCATAACATGCTAAAATAAGGATAAAATTTGGATTAAAAGATAAACGTGGAGTCTCTACGTCTTTTTCCACAAAGTATCACTTAAGCTACAAAGGATTTCCTATAGTTCCTAGTAAACATAATTTTATTATAATCTTTGTTCCTAGATTACCTACCCCATATCCAAATAACTATTGATGTAAATTACACAACACAACCTAAAAGATATCATTTTTTCTAGTGATGAGCTAGTATAAAAACTACAGAATAATTATGTCTTAATATAATCCATTGTAGCCTTCCTTTGTTCATTTTGTTTTTTTCACCTTTCTGTCCTTTTCTTTCCTGTCTTCTTTCAACTCTTCCATCATTTGTGAATTATTTGGTTAACCCTTCTAACTGACAGTCTGCATCTCCCATCACCATTCAACAGCTATATTCTCTTCCACAGATTGAGTTATTTAACTGCCCAAGTTCTTGTCTCCAATACACACTCTTCTTCTCTCTGTTGAGTTATAACACATACTTTTTTCATCAACCTCTAAAAAAAGTAACAAAGACTCCATTCTTATATATAAATTCAAGAATCTAATATAATTTCTCATGTAGCATCTATTTAAACTTTTAATATTTCCATGTCATAATCTAACTGCCTATGGCATATTCTGCGTTCTGATAAAAACTTGTCAAATTCTATCCGTAAAATTCATCTCTCTTGATATCTGATTGACAAACTACTGAAAACACACTCAAACTGAAACCAGCGGGTAATAAAACATCGAGATAACCATTGTCTGCTTCGTTTCTTAATTTCTACATACTTCTTTATACCTTCAGTGACCTCACATCTAGTAGAGACTCCATGAGTTACACATTTAAATTAAACAAAATTTTGGCCTATGTCTTTCTGCCTTATACATTATTTCTTTGCTTAGCTACTAATAGTTATTTTTCCATTACTTTTGAAGATAATTAAGTGACAAAACTCATAATCTCAAGTACAAAACTGTTCAGCTCTGTCTGAAAGTAAAGAACCTGTCCTATTTTTGCATCCCGTATGTAGTGCTCAAAATAATAGTGAGACTATATCAACCCTTACCCCTCCTGTTTTGTTTTGTTTTGTTTTGTTATCTCCCTGCTCAAAAAAACAACATATGTTAAAATCAAGGACATTTATTTTAACTTATCAAAATTAGTCTTTGCTACTACATTTGTTTGCCTTTTTTCCTACTGAAAAAAAATGGAACTTGGAGAGTAATGAGTGAGAGAGGTCTCAGGAAGGAATGGGATGATTTGATAGAGCAATATTGTACAATAGAGCTCTTTCCCCACAGGCTTCAAAACTAACTCTGAATTTAGAAAATGAAAAGCAATCACTTTTTAAGTGGGAATTTAAGTAGAAAATAAAAATGTTCAACTACTCTATATTTAAGTAGTAAGCGCCCACAAGAGCAGGTTTTGGTCAGTTTTATTTGCTGCTGAATCTCCATACCTAGAACATTGCCTGACACATAGTAGGGGTTAGTTCAATAAATAAATGTTAGATGAATGAGCTGCTTTACAAAAAAAAGTTCAAACTTGTTTACTAGCTGTCAAAAGCAAGTTCCTTCATGCATAAAATAGCATCAACTGTGTAATTTGCCCCCACTTCCTCCTTTTGCAGAAAGCCAACAAAAGAACTGTAACTTTTTACCTAAGGATCAAAGGTGTCAACCTATTGGCTCATGCCACTTTAAAGTCTTGGATAATAGTCTTTGGTTATTTTTAGATAATTTCTTTTGTTTCGAGCTTGAAAAGAAGTATTAACAAAGATCAAAAAATAAATCACTGATTCAGAACAGGAAAATGCATATTAAGTTCAAAATATAGTATGTAGAGGCTGTGAGCTAACCTTCCCAGAATACAAGTCAGATCTAGCTTTAGAAACTAGAGAGCTATATCAGTCCCACTTGGGACCCATCAACATGAAAGGAATAGGGAGAACTTGGAGAGTGAGTTGAAAGTCTGAAAAGGAAAGAGAAGAATAATTAAAAAATTATAGAGTGACCCATGCATTCTTAATACCTAAAACAATAAGTCAAGAGGTAGAAAAATACAACTAAGTTGTAATAATGGTTAACTGTAGTTAGTGGAATTATGGGTGAGTTTATTCTCACCCATAATTTTCTGTATTTCCAAATACTCTACAATAAGCATGTAATGCTAGTGCAGTCAGAAATAAATAAATAAATAAATAAATAAATAAATAAATAAATAAATAAATAATACACATACTTTTTAAACCAAGAAAAAAGCCAAGGATAAAAATCATGTGATACACAAAGACAACATAAGGGATTACGGTTATGCAGTCAAAGAAGATAAGGCCCACTGGTGACCTAACATTCTTGTGTTTAAAACAACCCTTAACCTAAACCTATTGCGAAACACACGGGATGGGCTTATTTCTCATTAATACACACATGCACACACACGCGTGCACGTGCGCATATAAACACATACACATACACACATATTACACATACTTACAGGGAGTAAGGCTCTTAGAGAAAGAGCAAAGGCATACAAAGTATGTCGGGGGACAAAAAGCACCTAGATAATCAGGGTATTGTTTAAGGCAGTAACTATCATTCAGTGATGGGATGTAAAGAACATGAATAAGGGAAAAGGATGTGCCTTCCCAAAGGGACATAAAAGAATCTCAGGAAAAGGTGTGTTTATTAAAAGGAGACATGTTTAAAATAAAAGTTGAAATAGAATGTCTATTGTACCACAATAAAGGTATCCCCATGGAAGTGTCCAATATGTAAAAATGCCCTCTACAGCACAAAAATGTTTGAGAATCCCTAATTTCCCATCTTCAAGGTGAAGGATTCTGGATAGTCCAAGATAATATAGGCACAAGCAGTTTCTCTCATAGGCTGGGGTAGGGTAATCAGAAATGAAAGGTTTTACCAAAAAGTAAGAATGGACCCCAAATTAAGCTCTCTTTGTTTCATAAAGCTGACTGAAAGCTTTCCTGCTATCTATATATCTTGATCCTAAATTATTTGGGGGAATATAAACCCAAGCGTAGTAACCTCCTTGACCCACTCTGTAGTTGAGAGGTATTATCCTTAACAAAGCTCTATTTGACAGCTATTTGTATCCAGTTTCTTTTTTTCTGCCTGTCACAGGGATAGTAAATAAGAAATCAACATTATCCACATAATGAAAGAGAGCCTCTCTTAAGTATCATAATTGCACCTTAAAGAGGGATAACAAGAAAACATGCTTTTACTCAGAGGAATTGCTCTACCAAAAGAAATATCAGGAATGTTAACAGGTGCCATTGTTAAGTGGAGAGGTACTTGGAAGACATGTGGAGTTTTCCAGGCTCTTAAAATAGCACTGTATAGGTAGCTGTCTCCCTTGGACCTCATGACAATGACAACCAACCACATATTCTAGGATTAGAATGATTCAGGTCAATTCAAACTTTCACACTGGGTCTGGACCAAGCAAACAGAAAACATAATCAAACCTAAACTTTCCGTTCAGGGTAGGAGTCCTTTCCGAGCTCTCCAGTTTCCTCAGGCAGCACCACACATGACAAAAACAGCCAAAGGAAGCATTCCACAAGAAATTCAACTGGCATCATTCTTCAAAGAGAAATAGTGAGGATTCACCCAGCACCTGCTATGTGTCAGCGACATTACTGAACACTTTACAGCACCTATTTCTCTGGGGTCGTGAAGCTGTTCAGTTCTGGCTACTCTCTCTGAAGTTCAACTTAAGGAAATGTAAAGGTCTTGGAAGTCCCCCACCAGTGATAGCCAGAGAGGTATCTAGAGTAAGTCCAGGAATAAGTCGAGTGCCAATCACTTAAAGAAGATGCAGGACACACAGGACAATTGGATAGAGAGGACTAGAAAATGGTTTTATTATTGAAGGCCTGGTGCCACTACCTTGCATCAAAGCAAATTCAGATGGAATTCCCAACCTGAATCATTCTCAGGGTTACTGACTCACCATATTTGGCTCTTATACATCTCACTCACTCATATTCTCTCTCTTTCTTTCTCTCAGCTTTGCTGTATGAGGACAGAAAGGGTGCACAAAATTGGGGAGATGTGACAGAGATCAAAGGGCAGCATCACCCTGCTTGTTCAAGGTGTTAGCCCTAGGACTATGCTGTTACTCTCACTTCCACCCACAAACCTTTTCTTTTCCGGTGCGTATTGAACCTTGACCAGAAAACTTTCTGCATTCCCATGCCCTTCTCTCCACTCCATGTCACTTTCCCCATCCCATCCCCTCTAACTACGTGAGCATTCACGCACACACACACACTCATCCTTATGCTCACACACACCACTATGCTCACGCACACCCCTTTTGCTTCAAAGTGCATCAAGTACTCAAAGAGAGAAAAGAAAACATTCAGACCTTACTGAAGCTATATACAAGTGCCCCAAGTTAGAATTTGACTTGGTTTGGAGGAGGTATCAATTTATCAGCTTCACAGTCACTAATCAATACCACACAAGAATCGATTTCAAATACCTTTTCTTTAAATGGAGCTCTGACAGACCAAGTTTAGGGCAGATACTAAAACTAGATGGAATTCTCTCTACATCGCTTTTGTGAACACAGCCTGTTAGCAAAAAGATTATTAAAGTAACCCTTGCTGCCAGTTTCTCTTTGTCCTCTACATGTCTGAAACCTGCATCACTCTGCTGCATGTAAAACACGCAGGAAAATTTTGGTGTCAACAGTGACGCACCCTTCAGGTGGGGGGCAGAGAAGAACTGGAGAAGCCCCTCTTTAAAAGTCAGCACTGCCTCCCAAGTGTGTCCTTCCTGTCCTCAAATGCTGCCTAACGCTACGTGCTGCTCTCTTACATCCGCCTGGATAACAGGCTCCTCACTCTGTTCCTCTTCTGGTGTGTCCTGTAGAGATGTGAAGGCAACAGCCTCAGAGGTGGGGAGTTGCAAGTTTATGTGCAGCAACAAGGCGGCCATATCCTTCTGCTTTCCCCTGAAAATCAAGCATCACCTTATCGTTTCCTCACCAAGATTAACTCCTGCTTCCTGAAGAGTATTTCTGAGGTAGAAAGCAGAGGTGGTGAAAAAGGGGGGAGCTGAAAAGTCCAATCTGTCAAGCTCCATTTTAGAAGAAAGGAAAACTGAAAAGTGAACGTATTTAACATGAGCCATTTCCTGCACTCAGGAGGGAAGAAAGCGCGCTAGTCACTGTGTGCAGGAGGAGATCCGCACTGGTGTTATCTCTGACCTGCAGCTTAGCCCCAGTGTCTCAGCTGCCAAAAAGCTCCCATTCAACGTTGTGCTGAGTTCATCAATGCTCCAAGTGTCAGGATCCTAACAGGAAAAAGCAGGACAGACAGTCTCTCCATTCAACCGCCTGGGGACCCCATGACAACTAAAATCCCCTCGCAGACCATCCATATCAACCTTCGGCAGGTCAGAGCATGCAACCCCTTCAGAACCACAGGCTCAGGCCCACACCCTTTCCCCTCGTCAACATTGTCACTTTAAACAGAACATCGAGCCTTATCACGAAACCTGAAGTAAGTATGACAATTAAGATGGATTGCAAAGCCTGCTTGTGCTTCACAATTAACAATCACTTGGCAGCGGGTCCCACGCAACCGTTGGGGGGTAGGGCAAGAACTTTATCCCTGCTTAGTGCTGCATTAGCATATTTAGTAGGCTGCAAGACATAATTCCTAAGATATGAACATAGTTTTGTCTTTTTGAAAAATCTGCAATGAAACTATAATATGGAAAAACTCTGCACCAGGCAATCCATGTACAAACACCAAGAGGGAGTTGGGAAAAAGGAAGGCAAGCCGAAGAAAGGTTCCCCCGGCACTGATAACAACCTGAATCAACTGGTAACTGCTTCCAGTGTGACGGGTTAGCTAGAACATTATGGCTCCTTCCTGTCTGTGACAAAACTTGGAGTGGGGGGGCTAGTGTTGCCCCACCGCTGCTGGCATCAGGTGATTGCTCTGTAAGAGCATAGCTACATGCTTTAAACCCACATATTAAAAAAAAAAAAAAAGTCAGACCCTGAGATGACCCTAGTGGTTACTTAGTAAACTATGCCTTTTTCACAGAAAGCATACTTTCTGACTCTCAACCTCCGAGTAATAAAAAAGAGATACTGATAAATATCACAAAGGCACTTTATTCAATAAATGTGAGTCCTCTTCCTCAAAATTTCCATTATTTTCCCTTACTTGCTGGGACCATCTCTCACACTGATGAAAAAGGACCAAGAAGCACAGAGACTGGACCAAACATTACCAAAATCCCAACCCAACCACCATTCCAACATTCTCCAGTGTGTTTATTGCATATGTTTAGCCCTAGAGTCCAAGCCTGCCCCGGTAAGGGCTGAGGAGGGAAAGAAACAGCCAGATCTTTCTGAGATAGCCAGGACTTTGTCTTTCTTGACATCTGGGTTGCAAGAAGGCAGGATATCCTGCCAAATACATTACAGCTGTGAGACCCACCTTGTGACTTAAGACACTGCCGAAGCCGAAGAACATAGAAGACATAGTGTGTTGTCTGGAAAAGAAAACTTACCCTTTACCTCTTTTCTAAAAGAAAATACGCACACACACACACACACACACACACACACACCACCACCACCACCACCACCACCAGTTTAGGTGAGCAGCTCTCTAGTTACATAAAAGAGAGCATATGAAAGTAACAAATGCAATTTAGCACACAAAGTCTTTCTTTACAAAACCAGAAGAGTAGCAGATTAAAGCACCTGGCAGTCTTGGCACGCCAAAAGAAAATCTAAGCTGTGACAAAACAAAACAGGTGTACAGGTATAAAACTTTTGCTTTCCAATAATGCCCCTCTCTTTACTGGAATGCTTTAACAGGTGCAGAAGTTCAAGTTACAGTGGGGAAGTGGCAAATAAATACACAGCATTAGCGTCTGACGTGCTTGCTGAGCACCGGGGATGTTAATAACTGGCAAGGTACACTAATCTCTGATTGCAACATTTGGTTTACCTTAATCTGGAGGGACAGCTGTATTAAAGAGGGAATTATACTAATCAGTTCAAGGCCCTTGCATATAAAACTTCCCATTAGGCTTAAAGTACACCAGCTTATGCTCATTCTCTAGGAGCCTTACATCTGGTTCTGAATAAGACTGCCTCTCATTTGCAAGGTACAAACTGAAAACAAGGGGGAGTGGGGCTGACAGTTGCTGGAGGATGGGTGATAGAAGAGCAAGCTACTAATTCTTTGAAATGTTTAACAGCACAAAACTAGCTTCTAGGCATCTTAATACGAAAAGAGGGGGGGAAAGCATGTGTTATCAACCCTAGGCCATTTTTTCCTGTTACCGGAGGTGACCAACATAAAATAAAATTGATGATGTCAGTCAAAAACAGCTAAGCACAAAGCTAGGCTTTGTTATCTTAAGTCAGAAGGTATGATAGGCCATGCCATATGGCTCTAATCCGCCTCTATCTCCCATCACCTAACAGGAAACCTTCGTGTAGCATGACCTTATTTGGCTGGTTCCAGGTTAGGGTTGCCCAAAGGGGATTTTTCTGTTTCTGCTATATCCAAAGGTTTATGTTGATTTTTTTCTGAGCCCTGCAAACTATAAATCCGACTGATTACTCTGCACTCTTTTGCTTGACTGAGCCTTTACAATCAGACATCCCCGTTAACAATAAGCTCCTAATGAATCAAACATCTATGGCATTAGTTTCACCTAGCTGCCTCTTTGCCATGCACTGTGCTGCTTTGTCAGACCTGGTTTGATGAGAAAAGCTAGTGACACTTGCTGCACCTATTGATAAACAATTCTGTAATGAGGGGCATAACAAAAATTACCTAAAACAAACTGATTAATAATGACAGGCAATGCTTATTCCATTGCTCTATAGAGAAGGTAACTCTGGAACTGCATCGAGAAAATAATGAGGTAAAATAAAATTTCCTTCTTTACCAAGGAGTCTACTTCTGAATATGTTTATGACGAGATTAAGTTTTTTCAGTGATGTTTTAATATTTTTTTTTTTTACGTTATATGACTATCAATACATTAGGGACTCCTAGAATTCAGGATGCTTGCCTTTCAAACTTTCCGAGATCAGCTCCCTGCTTTTTCTACTTAAACTTTCTGAGTAATCAAACTAATATCAAGATTTTCACTTAATTTCTTAAATGTGACTTTAGTCATTGAGAAGCTCAGTAGTACAAGTGCTAATATCAGGGAAGTACAGTGTGGGCACAAAAAGAGAGATTCTCAGATACAAAAAAAAAAAAAAAAAAAAATGGAGCAAAGTAGCAAAAATCTTCGTGAACAAAATCATCTCCCTAAAAGGAATAACTTAACCTTACCATGGACATTGAAGTTCCTTTCATTGGGGTCACAAGGAGGACCTCTGCAACTTCGAAACAAGCTTATACCCAGGGGAGGCCCAGCTCTGGTGAAAGCTTGATTCAAAGACAGAAATGTGTGGGTTTTGCAATTGTGTGGCAGCATGTTGGGAGGGTTTCCATCAGTGCACAGATGCACTTGAAAATCAAATATGGACATGGGAATGTTTTTTGGAGATGGAAAATGAGTGCTGATGACATGTTTATACTTCGCAGATGGATCCAGTACAGAACCACTTTTTTGTAAAGAAACAATATCCACCATTTGCTAAAAAAATTTTTTTTGAGCAGCTACAAAATGGTGGCACAAAAAGTGAATATTCCCATCGTACATACCCCACCTGTTCCTTGGTTTTACAACTGTCTTCCATCCTGACTATAATCAATGACTGTTGTAGTCTTATTTTTTCTCAAATGTTATCCAAAAGAAAATGAAAAAAGAAACACAATACACAAAGGCATTTGGAAGAGCAAAATGATTTTAAATTAATTTACTACATATGAAATATTGGAAAATGACAAATGCTATTAAGTAACAAATGCTGAATTTAATTCTGGAAAAAATGCATTCTCTTATTGGCATATTCTCTCCTTAAATTGGGTATCAAATCAATTTTTTAATGTTTTCTTTCTCAAGTCTAGAATGCCTCCTTTATTTCTTCTTTTGGCATACTTTATATCTATTAGGTGTTTGAATCTCTGGAAATTACAAACTCTTAGCATGGTGTTAATACTATGTGTTACCTTATTGTTGATACATTATAGCAATAAAGTTTGTAATTATAAATATCAATTACAACAACTCAGAAAGGCACAAAATATATGGGATATATTTTTATAAGAAGATAGTCTAAAGCATTTAACTGCCAAAAACATTATTGATAACATTATAAACTTTGCACAAATATCAGAAAATATCAGAATAACCAAGTCTTAATTTAGTACCACCATCAATAATATTAACTTGCCATTTCAGGTGTGAAATATTAATAAAAGTGCCCACTTCGAAGATGTAGAAGTTGTAAAACAATAAGGAAACTATGGGTGTGAAATGTAAAAGTTAATAGTTTAATCATTTAAAATAAATTCTGAATTTCCTGTCAAGATGGTGGAATAGGTAAATGCTGTGCTCACCTCTCTCAGGACCACATCAATTACAACTGAACCACAGAACAATCATTATTAAGAATTGCTTGGGAGTGACGTCATAGGAATGGCGGCAGCGTGGCGCACTTTTTGAGTTCTCTTCAGGATCTTATCACAAACCAAGCATCTATAACCCATCAAAGGATGCTCTGCTCATCACACAGAACAGCTAAGAGACTCGTGCAAGGAATACTTGAAGGTGGGCAAATTGGGCGAGCAGGGAAAGAGGGAAGGGAGAGGAGTGGAGACACGGCCTGCACCTGTGGCTGTTGCGACGCGCCCGCATCTGCATCTGTGGAAACACAGCCTGCATCTGCGGCGGTGGAAATGCCACTGGCATCCGCAGCTGCAGAGACGCAGGGGATCCCAGGAGGGAACAGAGAACACAAAAGCCAGGAGGTGGGCTCCTTCCCTGCGTCCCACAGCTGATCTCTCCTCCCGAGGGGGCAGCCAGTTGGGCCCTAGGTCGGACAAAGGACACAAACTCCATACCTGGGCTCCTCTCCTCGCTCTTCCAATCCTACCCCCGCCCTTCCAGAGATTTAAACTGGCCCCTGAACTGGGGAGTAGTGTCAGATTACAGAGGAGCCTTAGTGGTCAGGCTCTGGGAAGACCGGCATGCAGCTCTGACCCAGGGAAGAAGCTGGGAAGAGTGGGATTTTTGCTGGGCTAGGAGAGAAGAGACTCCTCCACCCCAGCCACCACCTTTTCTGACCTTCGGGAAGAGTGTAACATGGCTGGGCTGGGAGAGAGAAGACCCCTCCATCCCCAGCCCCCACCCTTTCTGGCCTGCCTAGGGCAGGGCAATTAATTACAACTGCGGAGGCACTCCCAGGGATCAGCAGTAGGCGGCAGATGCAGCTCTGGGCTTTCAGCAGCTCAGAAATCTCCCGCCCGCCACACACACACACACACACACACACACACACACACACACGGAAGAAGTGCCCTAAGACTCAGGAGAACTGGACACAAGGCTGGTGGTGCTACTCTCAGTGCGCATATGTGCAGGCAAGGGCAGAAACTGCACTGACTTTGTAGAAACTATCATCCAGACCCCTCAGGCCCATGCATCTAAATCTGCAGTCCCAACATCACTCTGGGCACCAGGTGACCGGCTCTGCCTGCACAATACACAAAGGACTCTTTGGTACAGCAGAGGACAACCTGGAGATTACTTGGTGGGCTTAAGCCAAGACTGGCGCTGCTTTTTTTGGTTTTGTTTTGTTTTGTTTTGTCTTTATATCTTTGATATCTTTGCCTGTGTTGAGTGTGGGTTGTCGGTTGTTTTTACATGTGAATGTATTTGATTTTTTCTTTGTTGTTGTTGTGTTTGGTGATTTGCTTTGTTCTGAAATTGCCCTACCAGGTCCTAGCTTAAGAGGCACAAGATTCAACACACCCAGAGGCCAACTCCAAACCAAACCAGAGTACTACCGGGTTTGACCTACAAGTGACACACCCAGAGGGAATTCTCTACAGGCAGAAGAGCCCATAGAGGCCAAACCACATTTAAGTGGTCAACCCTCACGCAACAGAACACCCTGTGGTGGGCAGAACCAAGTCTCACAACTAGTTGGCCTAGGAGTTAACCTTACCTACTCATAAGCAAAAAGCAATTAAAGATCTTCTTTAACAGGACAATATACACAACGCAAGAGTCACCTTTGGAGCACACGCAGAGGAGAAGAACGAAATAGTGCAAATCAAATATAAAGGACACATACTATACAAGATAACCCAGCAAAAACTAAGAACTCTAGGGGATCTACCTAACACATTGAAGCAAACACAGAGAGTCAGCCAGAATGGGGAAACAAAGAAACATGTCCCAAATAAAAGAACAGAAGAAACCTCCAGAAATGGAACCAAATGAAACAGAGGTAACCAACCTATCAGAGACAGAGTTCAGAACACTGATGATAAAAATGTTTAAGGAGCTTAGAGACGACATAAAGAAGGATAGTGAAATCATAATGAACAACCAGTTAGAAATAAAAAACACAATTACTGAAATAAAGAACTCACTTGAAGGAATTAATAGCAGGTTAGATGAAGCAGAGAATCGAATCAGCGACTTAGAAGACAAGTTAGCAGAGATCACCCAAACAGAACAACAGAAAGAAAAGAGAATAAAAAACAATGAAGATGGCCTAAGAGACCTCTGGGATAACATCAAGTGCAACAACATGCGCATCATAGGAATACCAGAAGGTGAGAAGAGGAAGCAAGGGATCGAGAACATATTTGAAGTAATAATGTCCGAAAACTTCCCTAACCTGATGAAGGAAACCAAGATACAAGCCCAGGAAGTGCAGAGAGTTCTAACCAGGATAAACCCAAACAGGTCCACACCAAAACACATTTTAGTTAAAATGGCAAAGGTTAAAGACAAAGAGAGAATCCTAAAAGCAGCAAGAGAAAGACAGAGGGTTACATACAAGGGAACTCCCATAAGACTATCAAATGACTTTTCTACAGAAACATTGAAGGCCAGGAGGGAGTGGCAGGAGATACTCAAAGGGATGGAAAACAAAGGCCTACAACCTAGATTGCTTTATCCAGCAAGGCTATCATTTAAAGTTGATGGAGAGATAAAGAGCTTCCCAGAAAAGAATAAGCTAAAGGAATTTATTACCACCAAGCCAGCATTGCAAGAAATACTAAAAGGACTTCTGTAAATAGAAGAAAGATGAAAACAATCTAACTACAAATTTAAAAATGGCAATAACTATGTACCTATCAATAATCACTTTAAATGTAAATGGATTAAATGCTCCAATCAAGAGACATAGGGTGGCTGAGTGGATAAGAAAGCAAGACCCTGTATATGCTGTATACAAGGGATTCACCTCAGATCAAAAGACACACACAGGCTGAAAGTGAAGGGTTGGAGTAAGATATTTCATGCAATTGGAAATGAGAAAAAAGCTGGAGTTCAATACTTACATCTGACAAAATAGACTTTAAAATGAAGAACATATTAAAAGACAAAGATGGGCACTATATAATAATAAAGGGATCGATCCAACAAGAAGACATAACCCTAGTAAACATCTATGCACCCAATATAGGAGCCCCTAAATATATAAAACGGATACTGACTGACATAAAGACAGAGATCAACAGTAACACTATCATAGTAGGAGACGTTCATACACCTCTGACAACAAGGGACAGGTCTTCCAGACAGAAAATCAATATGGAAACAACAGCCTTAAATGACACATTGGACCACTTGGATTTAATCTACATTTTCAGAGAATTTCACCCCAATGCTGCAGAATACACGGTCTTCTCAGAGCACATGGAACATTTTCCAAGATAGACCATATGTTAGGCCACAAAACAAGTATTGATAAATTTAAGAAAATTGAAATCATAAACATACCAATTGTCTTCTCTGATCACAGTGCTATGAAATTACAAATGAACTACAGGGGAAAAAAAAACTGGAAGATACACAAATTCATGGAGGCTGAATAACATGTTACTAAACAATGAATGGGTCAACCAGGAGATCAAGGAAGAAATCAAAAGAAAGATCAAGACAAATGAAAATGAAAACATGACGACACAAAATCTATGGGATGCCATGAAAGCAGTCCTAAGAGGGAAATTCATAGCATTGCAGGCCTACCTAAAGAAACAAGAAAATTCACTAATCAACAGTTTATCTTCACATTTAAGGGATCTGGGAAAAGAACAGCAAAATAAGCCAAAAGGGACTACAAGGAAGGAGATAATAAAGATCAGAGCGGAAATAAATGAAATAGAAACCAGAAAAACAATACAAAAGATCAGTGAATCCAAGAGTTTGTTCTTAGAGAAGATAAACAAAATCGACAAACCTTTAGCCAGACTCATTAAAAAAGAGAGAGGACCCAAATTAATAAAATCAGAAATGAAAGAGGAGAAGTGACAACAGACACCGCAGAAATACAAAAAATTTTAAGAAATTACTATGAGCAACTATACGCCAACAAATTTGACAGTCTGAAAGAAATGGACAATTTTCTAGAGGCACACAACTTTCCAAGGCTAACTCGAGAAGAAACAGGAAACCTGAATAGACTGATTACCACCAGGGAAATTGAATTAGTAATCAACAATCTCCCAATAAACAAAAGCCCTGGACCAGATGGCTTTACAGGTGAATTTTACAAAATGTTCAAAAAAGAATTATCACCTATTCTCCTCAAGCTCTTCCAAAAAATCCAAAAGGAGGGAAGGCTCCCAAACACTTTTTACGAAGCCACTATCACCCTGATCCCAAAATCAGACAAAGACACCACAAAAAAAAACTACAGGCCAATATCTCTAATGAACATAGATGCAAAAATCCTCAACAAAATATTAGCGAACAGAATTCAGCAATACATTAAAAAGATCATACACCAGGATCAAGTGGGATTCATCCCTGGCATGCAAGGGTGGTTCAACATATGCAAATCAATTAATGTGACACACCACATTAACAAAATGAAAAATAAAAATCACATGATCCTATCAATAGATGCAGAAAAAGCATTTGATAAAATCCAGCAGCCATTTATGATAAAAACCCTTAAGAAAGTGGGAATAGAGGGATCATATCTCAAGATAATAAAGGCCATATATGATAAACCCACAGATAACATCATACTCAATGGGGAAAAGCTAAAGCCATTCCCCCTAAGATCAGGAACAAGGCAAGGTTGCCTACTATCTCCACTTCTATTCAACATAGTGCTGGAAGTTCTAGCCACAGAAATCAGACAAGAAACAGACATAAAAGGCATCCAAATCGATAAGGAGGAAGTAAAATTGTCATTATATCCAGATGACGTGATACTATATAGAGAGAACCCTAAAGACTCCACCAAGAAACTACTAGAGCTGATAGATGAATTTAGTAAAGTAGCAGGATACAAGATTAATATTCAGAAATCAGTTGCATTTGTATATACTAATAATAAAATATCAGAAGGAGAAATTAAAAAAACAATCCCATTTACAATTGCTTCAAAGACTATAAAATACCTGGGAATAAATTTAACCAAAGACGTGAAAGATCTGTACTCAGAAAATTATAAGACACTGAAAAAAGAAATGAAAGAAGATACAAATAGATGGAAACACATGCCATGTTCATGGATAGGAAGAATTAACATAGTTAAAATGTCCATACTGCCTAAGGCAATATACATATTCAACGCAATTCCTATCAAACTACCAACAACGTTTTTCACAGAAATAGAATATATAATCCTAAAATTTATATGGGACCATAAAAGACCCCGCAATCTTGAGCCTCAGCAATCTTGAGAAATAAGAACAAAGTGGGATGTATAACAATACCTGACATCAAATTATACTACAAGGCTACAGTAATCAAAACAGCATGATACTGGCATAAAAACAGACACATAGATCAATGGAACAGAATAGAGAGTCCAGAAATAAATCCATGCCTATATGGCCATTTAATCTATGACAATGGAAGCAAGAATGTACGGTGGGGTAAAGACAGTCTATTCAATAAATGGTGCTGGGAAACCTGGACAGTCATGTGCAAAAAAATGAAGCTGGACCACCTCCTTACAACATAAACAAAAATAAATTCAAAATGGCTTAAAGACTTAAATGTAAGATCTGAAACCATAAAATTCCTAGAAGAAAATATAGGAAGAAACTTCACAGACATTACTTAGAATAAGATTTTTACTGATATATCCCCTCACGCAAGGGAAGTAAGAGAAAAAATAAACATGTGGGATTACATCAAACTAAAAAGTTTTCTCACAGCAAAGGAAACCATCAATAAAACAAAAAGGGATCCTACTGAATGGGAAAAGATATTTGCCAATGATATATCTGATAAGGAGTTAATATCACAAATTTATAAAAAACTCACTCAACTCCAAAAAAACAAACAACCCAATTAAAAAATGGGCAGAGGACATGAAGAGACATTTTTCTAAAAAGGACATACAGATGGCAAACAGACATATGAAGAAATGCTCAACCTCACTAACCATCAGAGAAATGCAAATAAAAACCACAATGAGATACCACCTCACCCCAGTCAAAATGGCTATCATCAATAAATTAACAAACAACAAGTGCTGGCGCGGATGTGGAGAAAAAGGAACGCTTGTGCACGGTTGGTGGGATTGCAGATTGGTGCAGCCGCTATGGAAAGCAGTATGGAGGTATCTCAAAAATCTGAAAATGGAACTACCTTATGATCCAGCAATTCCACCCCTAGGTATCTATCCGGAGAAATCCAAAATGCTAATTCAAAAAACTTTATGCACTCCTATGTTTATTGCAGCATTATACACAATAGTCAAGACATGGAAACAACCAAAATGCCCATCGGTAGATGACTGGATTAAGAAACTGTGGTACATTTATACAATGGAGTATTACACAGCCATAAAGAAGAAAGAAATCTTACCATTTGCAACAACATGGATGGACCTAGAGAACATTATGTTAAGAGAAATAAGTCAGACAGAGAAAGATAAGTACCATATGATCTCACTTATTTGCGGAATCTAAAGAAAAGAATAAGTGTATGAACTAATCAGAAACAGTTTTGGAGACATAGAGGAAAAACTGAGGGTTGCTAGATGGGAGAGGGGTGGGGATAAAGGGGAAGGTGAGGGGATTAGAAAACAGTCAGTAACCACAAGATGGCCACGGGGTTCTGAAAAGTAATTTGGGGAATGTTATCAATAATGTTGTAAAGATTTTGTAAGGTATCCGATGGACACTTGTCTCATTAGGGAGACCACCTCAGGGAAGATGTAGATGCCTGATCACTGCATTGTACACCTGAAGCTGAAGCTGAATAATGAATGTCAATTACAAGTTTGTATGTATGTGTGTGTGTGTGTGTGAGTGTGTGTATATGTATATATGTGTATATGTATGTACTTACAAGAAGCGGAGTACAGCATTAGGAATAGAGACAGTGGAAATGTAATGGCTCTGTGCGATGTCAGAGGGATAGTGGATGGGGGGAGGGGGGTTCACACAGTGTGAGGGATATAAATGATAAACGTCTAGTATTACTTTGTCTTGTGCACCGGAAACTAAAAAAAAAAAAGTTAAAAAAAAAAAAAGAATTGCCTGAAGTCTAGGTGAACTATAGTGCTACAGAAAAAGACACCTTCAGACTGGTAGGCGGAAGAGACTCAGAATGGATTGGTGCCACACTCGCGTGTGACCATTAAAAATTGGGAGGGATATCTCAGCTGCGGACGTCCCCACCTGAAGAGTGAGGGGTCCCTACCCCTCCCCAGCCCAGGGTTCCAGAGCTGGGGAGAGAAGTCCCCATAATTTCTGTCTGTGAAAGCCAGCAGAGATTGTGACTGAGTGAGAAGGAAGGCAGTTGGAGTTCCAGGTGTTACTCTTAAAGGCACTGCACACAGATTTACTTGTTGATGGACTCACTCGCTCTGAGTGCCCCAGTGCTGGGGCAGCAGCTCAACAGGCAGCAGGGACAAACAGGAAGGTACTGAGTTGTCTAGCTTCGGGATGAGGGCTAGAGGGGTAGATTTCTCCCAGACAGAGGAGACTGATGCCATATCTGAGCCTCCATAAAATTGGCAATCACCTTTCATTTGCCCTTCCATAGTGATTCCCTGAGACCATACACCACCCAACGTTCGGGCATAGACAAGCCACTTCCAGTGGCTTTTCCATATAAACGGCCTGCCTTGACTCTTTTTGCAGTCTTTCCTAAAATCTCTCAAACAGTCACAAATCCCAATCAAGAAGCATTTTAGTTTGATATAGTCTCATTCATTTATTTTTGCTTTTACTTCCCTTGCCTTTTGCATCAAATTTGTAAAATCCTCTCTAAGATCCACAAGTTTAAAATCTGTTTTCTTCCATGTATTTTATTGTTTCAAGTCAAATATGTGGGATTGGCAGAAAATATTCAAAGTGATAAAAAGCAAAGACCAACCAAAATCAATCTACCCAGTAAAGTCATCATTTAGAATCAAGAGACAGATAAAGAGCTTCCCAGACAAGAATAAGCTAAAGGAGTTCATCACCATCAAACCAGTATTACAAGGAATGTTAGAGGGACTTCTTTAAAATGAAAAAAAAAAAAGATAAAAAATATGAACAAAATGGCAATAACTACATATCTATCAACAATTACTTTAAATGTAAATAGATTAAGTGCTCTAATCAAAAGATAGGGTGGCTGAATGGATAAGAAAACAAGACCCTTACATATGCTGCCTACAAGAGACTCACTTCAGATCAAAAGACACACAGAGACTGAAAGTAAAAGGATGGGGAAAAGATTTCATGAAAATGGAAAGAAAAAAAAAAGCTGTAACAACAATACTTATACCAGACAAAATAGACTTCAAAACAAAAGCTATAACAAGCGACAAAAAAGGACCCAGTAATCCCACTTCTGGACAATTATCTGAAGAAACTCAAAATGCCACTTTGAGGGGCCGTGTGCATCCATATGTTCATTGCAGCATTGTTTACAATGGCCAAGATGTGAAGGCAGCCTGGGTGTCTATCAATAGATGAATGGATAAAGAGGAGGTGGTACATATATACAGCAATAGACTATTTCTCTGGCATGGAAGGGAATGGGTTCTCGCCATCTGAGGCGGCATGGATGGACCTGAAGGGTATTGCGCTGAGTGAAGTATGTCAGACAGAGAAAGACAGGTGCAATGTGATTTCGCTTATAAGAACAAAATAAATGAACAAACAAAACAAAAATAAACTCATAGATACAGAGAACATTTTGATGGTTGCCAGAAGGGAGAGGGGTTGGGAATGGGTGAAAAAGCGGAAGGGATTAAGAAGTACAAATTGTTTGTTACACAATAACAATTGTGTAGGGTATAGCATAAGGAATATAGTCAATAATACTGTAATAACTATATATGGTGTTAGATGAGTACTAGATTTATTAGTATGATAGATGGGAGGGGGGCTGGGGGCAGGGTGAAAAAAGTTTAGGCATTAAGAAGTCACAGGGATGTACAGTAAAGCATAGGGAATATAGTCAATGATATGGTAATAACTATGTATAGTGCCAGGTGGGTATTAGACTCGTCAGAGGGATCACTTCTTAAATTATATAAATGTCTAACCACTACGCTGTATACCTGAAATTAATATAAAATAATACTGAATGTCAACTGTAATTGAAAATTTAAAAAGGAGGGGAAAAGGTGAAGGGGAATAAAAGGTTCAAATTTCCAGGTATAAAACAAATAAGTCATGGGGATGTAATGTACAGCATGAAGAATATAGTCAATAATATTGTGATAGCATGGTTTCGTGTCAGATGGTTGCTGGACTTAAGGTGATCATACCTTTTGGTATACAAATGTTGAATAACTACTGTGTACACCTGAAACTAGTATAATATTGTGTGTTAGCTATATTTTAATAAAAATCTTTTAAAAATAAAATAAATAAATTCTGAACATATTTTCAGATTTGATGAATGAGTATGATTTTTAAGGGTTCCAAATAATATATAAAATTTTTAAATCAGTTCTTTTCTTAGTTTTGGTCAGACAAATTAACTTTTTCTGATGTTTTACCTTTCTTACCATCTGTATTCATAACCTACTGAATTTCACAGCTAACCTTTAATCAATCATATTTGTATTCTAAGAATCAGTCTGAGGTTAAAAATTAGAAATAGGATATGAATCTTAAAAATGGACAAACAGCCTGAGACTAGATAACAAAATCTTGAGAATATACATAAATCGCCATGTTCTTTAGATGCTGTAGCTTCTGGCAGTCTACCAAACATAAATCTGTGGTTCTACATTTTATGATTCTAACACTTTGTTTTCATCCTGGAACTAACAAAAGCCCATGTACACTTCTCTAAAAAAAGGAAGTGTTCATTTTTATTGCTGGATTTTTGACACATGTGAATTAGGCAAAAAACGTTTTATAAATTCTTAATTATTTTGTGCCTATTCATCAAATAACAAAAATTTTAGTCAAAGGGTTAATGTATTCTTAGAGTTCCACAGAAAATGTTAGTACTCTACCTAAATTAAACTTATTAAAATTTGAAACAGTCAAGAAAAATGAAAGTATATCCTTCCAATTATAGCACCTATTATGTAGTTATGTTATTAATCATCATTCAACAAATGTATTGAAGATAGAGCTGGGAAAAAAATTAAAGATCATTTGTTTCAATTCCTTTATTTAAAATATTAAGGAAAGGAAGTCTGAGAAGTAATAGGACTATTCAAGTTCACATAACTAAGTGCTGTGAGGAAATCATGGCCTGCTTTATGCTACCAGGTTTTTTTGTTTGCAAATTTTGTAATATTTCATAATAGTGGACTAATGTTATTAGTCACTTATTCTCTAAGTACTATATTAAGTATCACTAAGTATTAAGTAATAACACAGTGTTTAGAGAACTGAATAAGAAAATAAAAATGAATACACTAGATTCTACCAGTGCCTAAATTTTGCCTGAATGTAAAGTCAGAAACCTCTTTAAAATCATAGACTACTGGTCAAAGAATTAATTATGTGATAACACAATCAAGACCCTGGTGACATGCAGAAGTTATGTAAGAGTGCTATTAACCAAAGAACAACTTAAATGTAAGGACCATATATGTTTGTCTGGCCCTGGCCTCTCTCTCTAGCAGAGAGATCGAGGGACAAAAGACTCACCCTGAGTGTCTCTGTGATTCTGACCATGTCACTTATCATTTACGCATATGTAAGCAAGAACTGGAGAGCTTTTAAACATCAAAGTCAATATTTAGTAGCAAGGTAGTGAAAAGTTCAGCTTTTCAAAGCTTGAAGTTTATGATAGTCCACTACTATCTTCTCAATATGCTTCTAAATGGGGAGAACAGACAATATTCCCAAGTCAAGTCATCCTTACTTAACAGAATTGAAACAATTTTCCTGAGCCCAAGGTTTAAGAGTAAGAGAAAATATGGCTATCTCCTGAGAATATTGGGCTGCATCCCCAAGGGCTCAGTGGTGTCTGAATAGTAGCTGGTGGGGATGCATGGCTTGTCACCTCTATCCCTAACTTCTGGTAGTAATCTCAACTCTGTCATCATTTATAGATGATGTACGTATAAGAGGAAAATATTTCTCTCTGCTATGAAAAGGTATGCATTCATCAGACTGTCTTTCTGGACCCCAAGAATCAAAAAGAGTTTTGATTCAAATAGTGTTTGGCATTAGCTGTCTAATGACGATATAGAATCTTTCTTAGTTCACATACACAGATTTATAACTTAACATACTTATCTAACACTTCTAAGTTGGTTGAGTGTTATTACCCAAAGAACAGCTTAAATATAGGCAGATGGAATATCTGCTATGGCTGTAGGCATTTGGGGAGATGTCCTGGACTTTCCTAAAATTGGTCCAGGAAATACTCTGAATGGAGTCTGTTCCCACTGTTAGCATTAGTTATATAAAGGTGTAATGTGAGTTTAATTTTTCTAATGGGGTCAGTTGTGTACTACATGTTAATTTATTTTAGGTTGGTGCAAAAGTAATTGCGGTTTTTGCAATTATTTTTAACCTTTGAAACCGCAATTATTTTTGCACCAACCTAATAGTTTGGTTCTCATGTATAAAAACCTTAAACAATATCCTTTAGACATTCATACACATGTGTAAGTTCCTTTAGTTTGTAGTTAATCTGTCTGAAAGTATTCTCCATCAACATGGTGAATGGCAAAACATTAGCCTTCGGTTTTACAGTTTGGCAATCCAATAGACAAAACCTGCTTTTGCTTGTTACATAGCTCCCATTGCTGACCATGGAAAGATCCAATTGCATCTGATGTCATTATTTTTCACTGGTGTGGCTCATCCTGCCAGTGATGATGGCTCTAGGACTGTGGTAGTTTCTGCTTTCACTCTTGAGGGGCCACCAGTTACTAGAATGGCCACAAGAAACCAACAGTAAGCAGCAAAGCATAAACAGAAATTGGATGTGTTCATCCTTTTTATTGTTCAAAACTAACAATTTTATGAAGGTTTTAATAACTGTCATATAGTTGGATTCCTAACTGCATTGCAATTTGCAGAGAATTTGAAGTTCTATCAATAAAGTCAGGGAAGACGTGTATGGGTAAACCCCTATCTGTACATCAAGGGAAGCTATAGGGTAAAGCTGTTAGGTGTATAGATTTGATCCCAAAATATAGTGAGTTCCTAAGGAGTTCAGAATTCCACACTTATGAAATATACTAATTTTTTCAAGATAGGGAAAGTCAGAAAAGTGCTGCCATGGATCCCCATTTACAAACTAAGTTGTAAAGAAGGACTACACTAACTCTTCCACCCCTGTCCCAGTGGAGATTAGATCTTCTTGTGCCTTTTCTGGGTAGCCTCTCCCTGTCTCCACAGATGTTCATGTTTATGACATTTCACCTCTGCACCCTAGCACTTCCGACCTCTCTACTTATGTGCCTATCGTAACATCAGATTGAATCTTTGCACTTCCTTTTGCCTCCAATAGCTTTAAATTAACTGAAATTGCCATATTTCATTGAAAACAAAATTATAACATTTTTTTCTAAACTCTTTGTCTTAAATTATATGACACTATCACAATTTTAATTTTTTTCAAGTTACAAATCATCTTAAAAGATGCTAAAGTCCAGTTTTTAGTCACTAGTGGATCACTAAAAATTCAGTCACTAGTGTAGTCACAAGTGGATCACTAAAACTTTGAATTCATTGAAGTAAATTTAAACTATATTTCACAATATGCCAATTCATTCTTCCAATATATATGTATCAAAACGTAACATGTATGACGCTTGGTGAACCAAAATCGACATAGATTTGTGGAGCTCCAGGTCTTATGATGGAACCAGCACTTCAAAATTTTTGTTCAATTATAAGTCGATATTGGCAGTTTTTTGCTTTTTTGTTTTTTGCAGATGAAAGTGTCTTACTACCACGTTGTTACCATTGAAACTGATGATCTTGGTCTTTCCTTCTTGCCTTTGTGTAAGAAAAAGAGACCCATTTGCTACTTTGACAGACTCCATAATGTCACCAACAGTGTGACCTTTGCTATCAAATCCAGCAACCAGAACTTCATAATTTTTCTTAATAAAATTCAAGCAACCACCATTGGATACAAAGGCTATGAATTTTTTTTTTTTTTTTTTGGCTGTTCTTGATTAGCTGAACCCTGACACACTTTCCAAGGCACAATTTGGCAGTTTGCTTTCAACCTTACCTTTTCCCTTTGCATAGGAAGCACATCCGAATGGGTTGGTCTTCAGGGCTGTGCCCTAGTGGGTTTTCTTGTATTTCTTTACTCTTTATCATACCAATCTGATCTTCCAGGTGGCCATGGAGTTTCCTGGCTGTAAGAAGACCGTGACACTTGACCATCTTGCTGGCACCACAGGCCTGAGCAAAAAAACAGAACCTTTTTTATAAAATTTTTGTCTTATTTGATATAAACTAACTTTCTTGTCCCTACTTTCTACCCAGTCATCTCTTCAGTCACTCATATTCGTATTTGTTAGAGAAATTTTCATTTCTAAGAGTTTTATATAGAGGCCTCTATTGTGTAGTGGGCTTTGGCATCAGATAGATCAGTACTCAAAGCTTATTCTGCCATTTACTAGCTTTGTGGTCTCAAAAAAAAAAAAAATCCCTTAATCCTACTGAGTCTCAGTTTCTTTATCTGTAAAATAGAAATACTGATTCTTTCTTCATGACATGCTTAGGAATAAATGAGACAATATGCATAAGTGTCTTTGCATATGCCTTCACATGTAGTGGGAGGTTGATAAAAAGTGCTTCTTATTGTAAAGGAGAGTTCAGGTAAGATGAGTTTCTGTGAAGAGCTTGGTAACCAATATGACTCAGTTTTTGTAGCAGGTACAGTAACAGAACTCTCTTCTTCTGATAATAAGTAAACCTTGACAAAACCACAGGAAGCAAAACATCTAGACCTAGGGCAAGGAGAGAACTGTGTTACTGGGAGGAAAGGAGCATCAGGAGTTCTTAGCTGGGGTTCCCCTGAAAGCAGAGCCTGAGACAAGGAGCTGGATGCATGTTGGTTATCCCTAGAAATAAGTGTGAGGGAATAGAGCGAATGAGGCAAGATTGGGCGGAAAGCCAGTTAATGTACCATAAGCATACATAACATCCCTCCTATTGAAGATAGGACCTCTGAGAAGCATGCGGAGTGCCTCTCAGAACTGCCTGTCTAAATGATAACGTGGCTGGAACGTTTATCCACAGGCCTCCCGTTGGTTGTGGGCTGCCCCTGAAGGTTTTAACTCTCCTCATATTTCACAATAAGCTTGAGAAAGCACATTGAGCAGTCTTCTGCAGTTCTGGAGAAGGCTCTGAGGCAGAAATTAGGAAGACTCAAAAAATATTCAGGAGACTTAGGCTTTTAGGGAACTGTTCACTGAAACTATGTCTGAAATTAGAAGGAGGTTTAGAGGACAGGAAACAGCGCTCCAAACTTTTGTGCTACAAATAGTCCTTCTGACAGACAGTATCTGGCAGATTTTGATGAAAAGCATCAAGACAGTGAGAAACTGTTAGGGACTGAATGTCTGTGAGCCTCTAAAACTCATAGGTTGAAATCCTAACCCCCCAATGTAACAGTGTTAGGAGGTGGGGGCTTGGGGAAGTGATGAGGTCATGAGAGTGGAGCCTTCATGAATGGGATTAGTGCCCTTATAAGGCACTGAAGGAACCAGCGCTCCCTGCTTTCCACCCTGTGAGACACAGGAAGCAGACGGCCATCTGCAAACCTGGGAGGGGATCCTCACAAGAATCTGACTGTGCGGACACTCTGATCTCAGACTTCCGGCCTCCAGAACTGTGAGAAATGTCTTTTGTTCATCAACCACACAGTCCCCAGTACTTTGTTATAGCGACCTGAAATGACTAAGATGGAAATGATACTAGCAAAATTGAATGCTGGCCCCAAAGATCAATCTGATTTTCTGTAAGTTTTAACTTAGCTTCTTTCACAGTAACTAGATTATTGTGAATAAAGTTAAATGAAATAAAAGTGCAAGGACATAGACTCTTTCCCTTCCCAGGAGACTCTACCAGGATCAGAACTGCAAGGGTTTCAAATTTGGTTACGTGTGTAAGTCACAATACCGCCGCCAAAGGAAAGATGTGACTCCATGCAGATAATATATTCTCATTGTCTCTTTCATTTCTCTATCCCTGGAACCACCAAACACTCCAGCCACAGCCTGATCAATATTGGGAAGCCAGACCCCTCAGCTATCTTCTCTGAAGTCTCCATTGCGTCAGGTGGAAATTACGAACAGGATTGAGGAAATCAAACTCAACATTAATGAGGTACAAAGGCTTTTGGGTTTTATGTGAAGGCAGAAATTTGGCTGACCTATTTAATCTGGCCGTGAAAGGTAGAAAGATTTATAAATGAAAATTTATAATTTATAAATAACTAAATTGGCCATTCAATGCATGGTTGCAATACCTAGCCAATCAGAGTACCACCTAGGGTTACCAGATAAAATGCAAATGTTTCATGGGTCATATTTACATTAAAAAATTATTTACTATTTTTCAGAAATTCTAATGAGAAATTCTGTATTTTTATTTGCTAAATCTAGCAACTCTAGTGCCACCTCCAAACACATACAAAGCAAGAACATCTTATTAAAACAAGACAGTAAATGTTCTGGAATGTTGTACTACAGATCCTACCCTGTTGCCCCAAAATAAGACCCAGACGGACAATCATCTCTAATGCGTCCTTTGGAGCAAAAATTAATATGTTATATTATATAAGACCGGGTCTATAGTAAAATAAGACCGGGCTTATATTAATTTTTGCTCCAAAAGACTCATTAGAGCTGATTGTCTGGCTAGGTCTTATTTTCAGGGAAACACGGTAGGACTTTTCAGTAGCAGCAACATTTCAATAAACTAACGTGAATTAACTCTAATAATTTACCTATTGTTTTCTTAGGCACATTTCTAAAAACTTTTCAAAACATTTCAATAATATATTTTGTCATAACAAGGCAATTTGTATATTGAAAAAACAGTGATGGTAATAGGAAAACTCATCTCAAATAATTCCAAATGAGCTTTCAAAAGACTCCCATTTACTTGTTAAGAGTCAAATACACATACTTTAAAATGTTTTCCTGTGGTTCGCCTAAATAATCTCTCATAAATAAAATTTAAATCAACGTGTAAATCCCAGAACAGTTCTGCAGAATTCTTTGATGAAGAGAAACATCCCAAAACCACATGCAGAGTCACTTCATTTTAGTTGCAAGAGTCTTGTTCCAGCTCACCTTCCAAAACAATTTCAGTCAAGTAGAAATTTGAGGATTCCCGCTTAGAATGGCAAATAATCCCTGCCTTTTCATTCATTCACTCATTCCTTCTCTGAAAAGAGAAAGTGCAGTCACCAGAATTTTATACCATCAGTGTTCCACGAGTGTTTTAAATGCAAACCTATAAGAGGAAAGTAAAAACAACTCAAAGTTAATTGTGACTGGCTGGAACAAAATGCTTAAATCAATACGAGGATGGCTCATCTGCTCATCATTTACCCATGACCTGGGAGACCAATACGACCTCCTGCTGTGTCTGATTTTTGATACAGATTCCTTGTTGCCTGCATTCTCCAGACACATGGTAAGGAAGCCCAGACCTTCTCTGACTCCCTCTCTCATTATCCTCTTTGTACCTAATAACCTATTCACTTCCTCTTTCTTATGTTTTTCTTTCTCATATTTTCTTCTTTGAAGGGAGGGGGGTCAGGGAGGGTGGGGCACGCACACAAGGAAAATTAGAGAGTTATAAATCTTTATTAAGATGCTTTATTAAGATGCAAGCAAAGCAATCAGAGGAGGCACCGATGTCTGTCTTTGAATTACTGTCTTCTCTCAACCAGGCTACCCATTGACTACTGTGATTTTCAGAACCCTCCAAAAGTAGAATACAATTCCTTTCACAAGACATCTTTTGAAGAAAAAGAAATAGTTTGTTGTTGTTAGATGCCAATGAAGAGAAACAAAGCCCTCTAGTTTGGAAGTGGTGAACATCTCCAGACATACGCTGTCCCAGTGAAAGACACGGAGGAACAGCACTGGGCAGTTGAAAGCCGTGCATGCTCTTAGCTCTCATGGATAAAGGCTGATGTTTCAGGATAAAGACAAACTCATTTCTAACCCTCTGCTTCCTCTAGGCAAATGTCCTTCTCCACACCCAAGTATCCAAACATGGATTGTAAAATGTATCTGTCATTGAAAGTCCGTATGTATCTCTGCACCAAATTTAAGTAGGTCTGAACAGGACTGTTGTGTCGATACATTACTTCTTGTTTTTGACAATTATCCAAATGGAAATACTGCAACTATATGTTGTTGTTTTTGCTAATGATTTCTACGGTGAGTGAGGGACTCAAAAATTTTTGAAATAACTAATTTTCTTATTCTATTTGACAATAAAATGGATGATGTGTAACTGCTATCACTATGTGTTTACTGGCAATCATCCTCTGTTAGCTTTCTGGCTATTTTTTTGACTTGTGTATATAGATTACCTGGTAGAAAAGTATAGAAATGACCAACTACATGTGTATAGCAAGTTATGGACTGAACCCACATTACTTTTTTCAGCCAAGTGCACTTAAATAGGCTAAATACATGAAGATTAGAAATATAGTTCCCACTTTAAAATTGGAGTATAAATAAAAATGGAAAAACCTAGCAGCACACTGATACAGTAGGGGTAAAATAGAATAGCGCACAGGATGACTAGAGAAAAATTCTGATGGTGTACAAAAGGGAAAAGAATAGGCTACATCTGATAGCCAGCTTTACCCCTTTCAATTGACTATTGGCGTGTGTTCCACCTACCACCTCCTCGATGCATCCTTTTATTATTTTTTTTAGGAAAGGACATTCATGATCAATAGCAATGTTATAATGATAGTAAGTGTAGGATTTAAGATCCATTTTTAAAGCACCTTTGACAAACACTAAAAACCACGGGGGTGGGGGGCCGGGGGCGGGTAGTTACCTAGCTCAAGGTTTTATTTAGTGATGGTTCCACTTTTTCACTCACTGCCTGCAAATCAGCATTTTTAGTGGACAAAGGGCTCAGCAGCGGCCTTATGATTGCTTCTTTTCAAATGGTAATGGCTATCCTAACTCCTCTGCCAGGTTTTTCTTACCAGAGCACAAATTGCAGTTTACAAGGCTCTGAGGGGGAAAAAAAATCTTAGCTGAATATCTTTTTTTTATTCGACAAACTGACATGTAAATTACCCTTTAAGTGCTCCACTCTAGGGCTCTGATCATCTCCTAATTGTCACAGTCAATTGTAGCCAACAGTCTCTTCAATCCCAAGCGCTTTGACAACAAGCACAAGGATCAAAGCAGAATCAGCTCCCTTCAATATCCTTCTGTTTAGGATGCTACAAAATGCCTGAAAAAGAAAGGGTGTAAGGGCATTGCTGTAGAGGAAACTGAGAGTAGCAAGTATTACAATAGTCATTTTCTCCATCTCTAAAATTATGCTGTATAAGCTGCCGTGATCTCTAATCACATGCGCAGAACAAATATATAAACCTCCTGGGCAATTAATATGCTCTTAAGATTATACTAATACAGTTATGTGAGCTTTACAAACAACAGGGTCTCCATGGCTTAGGAAAAACTATGACACAGTTATGGGATAGCAATCATTTCATAGCAGCTTCAGCATCTAAAACTATTATCAAGCATATTCTATATTTGAGCATAAATTCCAGAGCATAGTTTTTATTACTTAGTGTGGTGTCAGGATTCACTGCTCCCCCAAACTAAATAGCCCATTGAAAATTCTAGAGTTTTTTTTTTAATTAACCTAGAAATATCCAACTGAAAATGTGCCCCCAAATAAATAAAAAATGTAACGTGAAAACTAATTTCAGAAGAACGCTGTTTCCCTTACTAGAGGTAACTCTGTCTTATTGCTTTAGTGGGAACAAACTAATTAAAAGTCATTACATGATCTACAAACATAATTCCTAAATAAGATGTACTTACTAAGATCATTACTTAACAAAATATGACACATCTTTCAAACTAAAGTAGTTATCATACATCGCTAACTTTTTTCAAAAGATTATTTATGCTTTTCTCAAAAGATAAAAAAATCATCCTATCAAACATAACAATATAAATAATTTAATTCGGTGGAAAGAGAAACTCTAATAATCAATCTGTATAAAATAGCCACTTTAAAAATAACCTGAAGGTTGTCAGAAAAAATGAAAAATGGGAAGAAACCAAAGGGGCATTGACACTCCCTCTACAGCGTGTCTCCTTGTACCCAGGTATTACACACATACAGCATGTAAGGTCATGCATTGATTGCCAGCCTTCCTATGCTGAAGAAAAGAAATAAAAAAAAAAGACAGCAAATACCCCAGGTTCCTTTCTCAGCTAGTTCACTCAAATTCCCCTCTAGGGGTTTCCCATCCTCCCCTCAATTTCACCTTGAATTCTCAGGTTTGATTGAAGAGCTTCACAGAAGGGTCTATTACAGATTGAGGAATGATCCATTTCACATCTGAAGCTCCAAAGAGCTACTTGTGAGGAGTCTTTGAGTGCATTTATCTCACATGTGAAGCTTTCTGCAAAATCAATATGGGTATTTTTCAGTTTGACAAGTCAACATGAAATATCACATAATAATAGAAAAACAGAGTTGTACATTTAAACACACCCAATACAGTTATCTGTGACAAAGCTTATAGTTATTACTCATGGATATCCTTGAGTATGCCTAATCTAAATTCATCCTGATAGCTGGGCTGAAGTGCATAGAAAGAAAAACTGACTGGTCATCCTATTTCTGGCTCCTCTGTCCTAATTAATCCAGTTTTGTGATTCAGGAAGAGAATGGGCAGGAATCACAACCTTTGTGTCCAATCTGAGAGTGATATGAGAAGTGGGAAGAAAATAACCAGAGGTGGAAAAGAGGAAGGAGGCAGAACGAAGGAGAACTATAAAGAACTTCAAATTTAACTAATTGGCAATAACGGGACAAAATAGCCACCCAAAGGAGAGCAACCATGTCTCAAATCCACAACTACTGTAGCAAGCACCAGCAGAAGAGTTGACATACTTGCTTTGGTGTCTGACAACTTTTAAGTAAATGCCAGGTCCATTATACCATCTGCATAAACTTGAGGAACATGATTTAACTTCTCTACACCTCTGGGTATTTTTCAGTCTCAAAATGGGATTCATCAGAATTACCTTGTAAGGTTTTGTGACGATTAAGCAAGATGATGCATACAGCACTGGCACATGAAAAACGTTCAGTTATTGGTAAATATTAGTGAAATTATTATAGTTTCCTTAAACCTGACCACAAGGTCCCTAGGGTGCTACTCCAGTATCATCTCTAATGCTCCCTGGATCCTTTCCACATTGTTTTATGTCCCTAAGTTGTAGATGACAGCTCTGGTCAAAGAGTGTGCTCACCATATTAAATATGGTGTAAGTGCTACTAGAGGAGTGCAGTCACCCATGTTCTCTTGCCGCCCACCAGGAAGCCGTTCCCATCAACCAAGACACAGAGAATCAGATGGGGTTTTGAGAAAGGAAAAGAACCCAGGCTTAGAGGCCAAAGAAGCTGATCAATTCAAGCAATGAATGAGGTAAGATATCTAGCATATGGTTTTCCTTTCATATGTCAATATGTTATAATTAAAGCTGGGGTCCTTGCTATATACTCCACCATAGGCAGGACCTTTAAAAAAATAACTCCGAGGAGCATATTGGCAGCCAGATTTAGTTAAATAGCTCGCTATAACTGCTTATTCCTTCCGATCACATTTTCCTGTAGCCCATCACTAACTGATAGTATTAACACCATCTGTACTTGATTATTTGTGCTTGGATCAACTAAATTGTAGATTGCTTAAACCATATTTTTAATTTTAGGTTAATTCTCCCCATCACTCAGAATAAGCCCAGAGTAGGCAAAACATGTGAGTTCACAGACATGAGAATTCATGTTAATATCAAAATAAGCAAAGCATCATTATAAAATGCAATGGAAGTTTAAAAATTCTTACCCTATGTTTCAAAGTCAAATACTAAATATAAATGACTTTGCAGTTAATGAATTCAACCGATATGTATCAATAACTTACATGCAATATTGCTTATTTTTTAGCTACTCTACTGTTCTCCATTATTAAAATTAAGCTATAGCTTTCATTCCAAAACCAAATTAAAATATTAAATGCTGGTATAGAATTACAAGAACAAATTTCTACTTTAAAGGAGTCTTTCTTTCAAATTTTTAATTTATTTGTTTTGGACTCAATAAATTACATTTTTTAGTAAGTAAACAAGTTTATAAATGATAATTAAATTCTCAGATTGATACATAAAAACCTGTTTAATGTAAAATATACCTGAAACACTACTAGAACCAAGCCTAAGTGACTTTAGGTCATGAAGTCTATAAACCTAACCCTGTAGAAGTTTACAGAGTATCATGGAACCTTGAGTTTCCAAACGTTGAGACATGAGACAAGAGATCTGATAGATGGATGGAATGTCCATGAGTTCAGGTGATCACCATTCTGATCATCACCATCACATGACAGCATCATCATTATCATCATGCCATGTGTCACCCACCGTACTAATGTCTGGGGGCTATGAAGATGATGGTGGTAGCCAACAAGATGACAGCTCATCATCTTGACTTGTGAAATAAGCGGTGGAGAACTGCACCAGGATGTTAGGACTTCACTCTCTCTGGCACTTAAACCTCTGCCGTGATGTTCATTTCCCAACCAGGACCCAGAGCACTTTTAACATGCTTTCAGTAAAGCATATTTCAGCATCCCCTCCTTTTGGATTTTGCCTTGTACTGTGGCCACACCAGACTCCTTAAGCACAGCTTTGAAAAGTCTAGGAAAGAAGCTAGTGAAGGACCTGTTAACATATCCTTTGACATAATGGCAGCACCTCGACTAAATCACAATACTGAGGTGAAATATTTCTTTCTAAAGATCTCAAAGGAAAATCATTTCACAACTCAATTATTTGTGTATTTCAAAAGTTATCCTCCTTCATTATCAGGGTTTTCTGACTGATTCCATTACTGGTTTTAATTTTGATTATAAACTTTACTACTCAAAACTATGAGTGATATCTGCCTTTCAGGTACTTCAGGTATGCCATTATGCAGTACCCTGTAGTTCAACTAGTAAAAACGCTATGGACACTCATTCCTACCACTTGTCCATACACAGAACCTTATAGTTTGCAATTCACCTAAACAGCCTCTGGCCTCATCAAATTGTAATAACAAAACATATACATACCCCATTTAAAAACTGGATTGATGCTTAGTGATGTTGAGCATTTTTTCATATGTCTATTGGCCTTCTGTATGTCCTCTTTGGAGAAATGTCTCTTCAGGTCCTCTGCCCATTTATTAATTGGATTGTTTGTTTTTTTGTTGTTGAATTGTTTGAGTTCTTTATATATTTTGGATATTAGCCCCTTATCAGAAGCGTGTTTGCAGATCATGAGATTATAATAATGCTAAGAGAAATAAGTCAGACAGTAAAAGTCGAGAACCATATGATTTCACTGATACGTGGTATATAAAACTGAAAACAAGCAAACAAACAAAAAAACAAGACAAACAGATGAAGAAACAAAAACTCATAGACACAGACAATAGTTTAGTGGTTACCAGAAGGTAAGGGGGGAGAGGATGGCAGATGAAGGTAAAGGGGATCAAATATATGGTGATAGAAGGAGAACCGACTCTGGGTGGTGAACACACAATGTGATATATAGATGATGTGTTACAGAATTGTACACCTGGGACCTACGTAACTTTACTAACAATTGTCACCCCAATAAACTTTAATTTAAAAAAAATCTGGATTGAGCAGGGACTGGGGTGGGAAGGAGGAAATGCAAAGTTATTGTTAAATGGGTATAGAGTTTTGTTTTTGCAAGATGAAAAGGTAATGGAGATCGTTGCACAACAGTGTGAATACACTTACCACTACAGAACTGTATACTGAAATGGTTAACATGGCAAATTTTATGGGGTTTTTTTTTACCACAATTAAAAAAAATTTTAAATACAAAAATAGTGTAGTGAAACTGCTTTAAAAAACTAGTACATTAATTCAATAATAAATGAATAATTATGAAACATTTTTTAAAAACTGAATTAAGGATATCCTGGTTTTAAGTGTTAGGCAACCAGAATGCTAGATTTCAGTCCCAATTTCTTTTCTATGAAAATGCAAAATTATCTATAAAGTTTTCAAATCCATGCATGTATGACTTACTATAGGAGAAATTGCACCTGAAAATGCAGGTCAAAACTAAATAAATCAATGAAACTCAGATTATAGAATTTCACTTCTCTTTGAAAGATTCAAACAGTGAAATACAAGAAAACCACCACTCCCAGGTGCTCTGTTCTGAGGCTGTAACTAGCACACATTGGCAACAATTTGAATGTCAAAATTTCACTGAATTTTCAGTGGACCAAACAAAAGTTGAAGCTCATTGAGACAAAAATACTTGAACTCAAACCAGACTAGTTTTCAGTGGTTTCTCTGTTTTTGTAACAGAGTAGTTCCACAATATCTTAACATTTAGTTTCTTCAGGGTTGATTCTTTTTAAAACATTTTACTCTAGCTAAATTTTTCACCATTTTTAAAAAAGATTTTTCAGGATCATAATGCTCTCTTTGAACAAGTTCAGTAAATTTACATTTTTCTCACACCAAAGTTAGGAGACAGAAGTAGACAAAATGGGATTGTGAAATAATTAGAGAAGTTTTTGAAAACTATTATCTATTAATACCACCTCATATCCACAAAATGAAATCAATCAAAAGCAAAAGTAGATGGCTACCTTGTTACAGTAAGATCCCAGGAATAAAATGATAGGATAAAAACAAATAAACATCGTTCATTGATTCAAAAATTTATTGGAATTTTTTTCTCTGCATATGCACTCTACTCCAACCATTAGGTCATCTAATAATTTATTTTATTCTTACATCCTGCCTAGTTTATCAGATTTGGGGTAGCAAATCTTTGAGGTCTAGTGTGAATTCAAGGTTTATAATAATATGAATAGTTTAATAATAATAGTTACCTACAATTAACATAGTTCAGAATTTATATTATCTCCTTAGAACAATCATATGAGTATTAACATCCCTCTGAGATATAAGGAAACTGAGGCTTTGAGAGATTGAATAACTTGGCCAAAACCACACACTGAAAAATGCTATGCTCTTAACCACAAAGCGTCCCTGCATCTTGATGAATTGCTGTGAGTGTAGCTTCATTTCAGTGTAGCTTATTCTTCTACATCATCTATTACAAACTCTTCTTTTATTTATCTTGTTGATAAATGAGTTCCCTCTTGCTTTTGGGGTCTCTTATTGCCCAATAGTTCCGGAATAAAAACCATATTTTGCACACAGATATTTGTTTTGATTGACTCCATGATTGAACCAAATGTGGTCACTGGCCAACACAATCATTGACCAGCAGCAGGTCTCTTTGTTCCACTGCTACCGTGTTTCCCGAAAAAAAGACCTAACTGGAAAATAAGCCCAAGCATGATTTTTCAGGATGACATCCCCTGAACATAAGCCCTGATGCATCTTTTGGAGCAAAAATTAATATTAAAAACTGGTCTTATTTCCGGGGAAACACAGTACCTCTCCATATATTCACTAAGCAACCAGCTTACAGGCCACTCGTTTCAAAGAGCACCATCCATGATGGCATGTATTTTGAAATCCACTTGAATGCAGAACTATAACCTCTAGCAATTCTGGGTATTCCAGAAGACACTACCCCCCTTGAAAATACCATAATCAACACCAGTGAAGAACATAAAGACCAGCACAATGGGACTTTTCATTTCCTTGCTTCAGATCTGGATGTCTTTCCCCCAGACCTCTCCATGCCCAGGTGAATATATCCATGCCATTCCTAGTGAGAACAGAGTGAGGGCACACTCTCACATGTTACTCAGGGCTAGCCTTAAAATCCAAGAATAATAAAGCTAGAATCCTAAGGACTTTCTAGGCCATGCTATAAAATTATAAATGAAAAAAAAAAAAAAGTGGTCCAAAGAAGTAAAATGATTTGTCCAAGGTTATAAGCTAACGAGTGAAAAAGTAGAGACTTTGTACTCCAACTCCAGTACATTTTCCACTTAAGAGACTGTTTTCAAACAAAAGGCCTACTATGTGTCAAAGAAGTTACTAGATACTTTACACAGTATTTCATATAATAGAACCTTCACAAAAAGTAAATATTACTACTCTTTTTATAAATGAAAAAGATTAAGTAATTTAGCTAAATTCACATGCCTAGAAAGCAGCTGCAGGGATCAGCTATTAACACCTTCCTTTTAATATAATGGTCAAATTTCTACAAAAAATAAATGAATTCATAAGGGATTATGACAGTAGATAGTGGTGGATTGATGTTGAGATTAGAGGAGTAAAAGGTGTGAAATTAAGGCCTGGGGAACAAAAAAAGGAAAAAAAAAGAAACTAAATGAAGGTGTTCCATGAACACACTGGTCTTTAATTTTATTTTTTTATATCCTGCTTTTTTCCCAAAAGGATTTAAGTTGGTTTATAAAAAAAAATTAATTAATTAAAAAAAACACCACAGGGGGGAAAAAAACATCTGATATAATAAGATCATCTCAATTTAAAATCGGTGAATAAAATGAGTCTAAAACAATATACAGTGAAATTAGGAGAAGCAAAATTCTTGCACGGAAGCTTTACATGCTTGCCAGAGGTCAGCTGTAAATTTGAATCTGAGTTTTCAGACAGGCTACATGAAGAAGGAAACATGATCCATTACATGAATTGCAGCGTCCCTAAAACAAAGAATAATCCATTTGCTCAGGAGAGATACGATTATTCCCAGTCATGAGAGCATAGAGAAATGTGGCCCTGTGACCTCCTCGAGAAGGTACAGTATGGAACAGGGAAGGGTGACCTCAACAATGTGTTCCCAGCACACAGAGTGATGCATTGCACAGCACTGATTGTAGCGGCCCCGTTGTTAGTTCAAGGCAGCAGCATTGCCTGGCAGGAGTCAGTCATAGGCAGTTCTTTAAGGACGACAAGCTAGCTGTCTCAGGAAAAGGGCAGAAGAAAGAGAGGATCGTGCTGAATGAAAGGGATACTGAACCAGTGTGCAAGTCCTACACAAACACAACACTAATGCTAATTCCTTTATCACCTTCACTAAAACACCCAACCCATCTCCACCTGGGAGGCCTTCCACTTCCTTCCTTCTGAACAGGACTGTCACGCTTCCTAACCCCTTCTGATGCAGAGGAATGGACCCAAACTCGTGGCCCCTGCATCAGACCCATGTCTCAAGTGGGCCAGAGAAGAATGAGTAAAGTGGGCAGAGCAGGGAAAGGCAGGCCAAGAGAGCCATTTGACAGTGTGTGTTCATTGGTTGTGTCAGTTCATTGGTCGGATAGAGGCCCACTGTTTCTGAGCTATGCAGAGATTCCCCAGTTGCCATTGGCAAACTTCTGTAAGGAGTCATTATTCCCACTGATTTATTCACTCATTCACTGAGTCAACAACAACAAAAAAATACTAGTAATTATTATGGTTACGTTCCGGGGAAACATAGGTGGACAAGACACACAGGACCCCTTCCTAATGAAGCTTGTGTGTTAGCCTCTAACTGGAGATGCTATTAATTTGGACAACTCAAGGAAAAAGCATGGAGCTGGAGAATTAATGACAAAAACTCTGTATCCTGCCTTTTTTCGTAATAGGTTGTGGGAGAGTTCATCTAGAAATCTGTAGAGTAGCTCTTCATGGGGATACTTGCAAAAACTGTGGCTTTGCAATTGATGTCAATAGTCATGTCTTCAGTTGTCTCAGCTATCAAGAATGAAACTAATACCTACAACGAATGCTTCATAATGTGTGTGAAAGGGAACAAAAGAGTAAGGTGTGAAAACTAAAAATACTGTAGAAATATTAACCTCCAAAACATGTGCACATTGATGGAATGGACCGATTATTACATTGTTGCATAAGCTATTATTACATAAGTACACTTGAGTGTTTGTCATAGTGAGAAACATGGTTAGAAATACAAGATAATAAAATGAAAAATGAGCAATTCATTCTATCTAAATACTAGACAACTATATGAATGAATAACATTTAATTATTTGTGCACTGAAGGACTCACCAAACTACAAATATAGCCCTTCTAGAATGTTAAAAATATAATTAGGAGTAGCCTGAAATGGAAGTACCCATGCACTCTTATCTGTTGATGTGCAAACTGTGTGGTTATGTAAGGAATAAAACATACTTTGAAAGCATCATTTCACATTATCAAGCAAAGTTCAGAGCATGCTAAGAAATAACTCTATTCCAGAGAGAGTTATACATTCACTTACAACTCCTCTAACTGAAACTGGAGTTGCCATCTCCCTTCCTAACTCACGAGTTATACCAAAGGAATGTAGTCAACTGGAAAACAATGAGCACTTGTCCTGACTATACAGATTAAACCAATTTTAAGCATTTTAACATAAAAGCACACATCACAAGATGCACTGCCTAGCATTATTTACACGAGGTCAAGTTCCCACCTTTTCCTCATCCAGCTTGTCTAACAAGTACTACAGATGGTACTTAAGGATTGGATCTATCACTTTCAAAGCTATCTGACTGCATGCCATAAAAGATTTCATTGAAAGTAAAGGGCTCATTGGATACTTCACTTTATAAGGAAATATTGCTGGGCATATCTATGTAATGTTCTCTTAACATCCTTTAAAATATTCCTAACCTCTTACTTTTTCCCACTCATATTGGAGGCCATTTAAACGCTCTGCAGACCCCATGCACCATTATTTCTGGAGATGAATTATATCCAACAGATTAAAATGTACCCATACCCCACATTAAATACAATCTTTTTGGTATAAAAAATGGAAAGGATTTTTATAATTTTGTTTCTGAAATATTAGGCCTCAAGTGATATACCAAATTTATAATCAACTATGATTTCCAAGTGATCATCAAGCACGTAGAGGAATGAAAATGTTTAACCTAAAAACTGTTTTCAGGGCAGCCGGATGGCTCAGTTGGTTGGAGCGCAAGCTCTGAACAACAGGGTTGCAGGTTCAATTCCCACATGGGCCATTGAGCTGTGCTTTCCACAACTAGATTGAAGACAACAAGCTGCCGCTGAGCTACCAGAGGGGCGGCCAGATGAATCAGTTGGTTAGAACACGAGCTCTCAACAACAAGGTTGCCAGTTCAATTCCCAACCTACATGGGATGGTGGGCTGTGCCCCCTGCAACTAAAGATTGAAAATGGCGACTGGACTTGGAGTTGAGCTGCGCCCTCCACAACTATATTAAAGGACAACGACTTGGGGCTGATGAGCCCTGGAGAAACACACTGTTCCCCAACATTCCCTAAAAAAAAATTTTTTAAAGTTTAAAAAATGAAAACCGTTTTCAAATGCAATGGCATTGTTATGATACTCTTTTTGACAACGAGTGAAGCTGACGTAAAGCATTTTGCTTATATTGACTCACCTGGATTTTGTACTACTTGTAATTCACAACCAATATACTTGTGATTGGGCCTTAAATATTTTCCTAGGCCCATTAAACTTGTAAACTCTGGAGTGTCTTCAGTTCCTAATAAATGAGATGGCCCTGCCCACATCAGCCCCAGATATCAATTTCACCAGAAACATGGCACAGAAGTCTCTGGAAACTGAGTCACCAAAAAGCTAACCCAAGGGTTGGGCACTGAGCAATACTTCCTGCTCGACTCTGATTGGAATCTGGCACTGGCTGGTCTGCAGGAAGCAGTCTACATGAGCATTCCCTCCAGAAGTGATACCTTCTCTGGGCACTCAAAACCTCACAATGTCTGCTGGCTACACTTGGGGCCCTGTTTCAAGCCTTTCTTTTTCTTTTCTTTTCTTTTTTTTTTCTTCCCCTTTATACATCTTTCAAATAAAAATTTTTTTTGAGGTCCGGCTGGATGTTAAAAGAAATAATATATAACTGACCGTGTTCTCTCACACACACATAAAAAAAAAAAAGAAAGAAAGAACAAAAATCACTCCATGGAAAAATCCTTCAGAAAGCAATGGACACAAAGCATACCTCTTAGTATTTCATCTTCAGTTTTCAGAGGCTGCTTGAAGGCAACCATCGCAGCTAATCTCCCAGGCTCCTCCCCTCTCAACTCCAGTGGTGACTGGTGCTGGGGCCAAAAGTCTCCCAGCCCACCACTCCCCATGCAATAGCCCACGTTTCTCAAGCTGTATGACTTAGGAAAAAAAAGTCTGAGGAAAAATTGGAAGTTGTATAGGTCAATATGGCATATTGTTATAATTTAAAATTCTGGGGAGATTTTTCAATATTTTCAAGTCTGATTTTCATGTAGATGTCCCTAAAACAATGGCATTGTTAAACCTTAAAATGAATACCTTACATTGGGACCAAATGTAATAATTATCAAATTAGTGAATGATCAGTAACAAACTGTGTTCGCCCATGGAATAGGAAAACAACAGCCAATCACAGTGCTTTCCAATATAGCCTTCCTGCTACTTGAAATGCTTAAATTTCTGTTTTATTGTTCAAAATAAACATATTCTCCTCAAGAAAAGGATTACATTTTATGAGTGCAACAGCCAATATTACTCCTTTGCTGTGTCATCACATTGTCATTCATACGAAAATATAGAATATGACTTTTCAGTCACATTGAAGGGATAAAGGAAAAGATAGTCCCATGTGATCAACCAGTTTCTCAGGCATTAATTAATACAGTAATCCCGATAATGCCATTCTAAGAAAATGCACTATAACGGAACAAAAATTTTGCATGATTACACTAGATGAGAAAAAAATAACTAATAAGTCTCTATCGTTTATGACTCCTATCAGAGTACATAGTAGCCCCCCCAAAAAATCCAGACACATTGTCACTGAACCACATTATTATCCTTTAAGACTATAAAATGTGTACGTCATTTATTCATTGACTTTGAACTTTTGCCAAAACTATTAAGAGAACATATTAATAGACATCCCAAATGTATACGAATGACTACGTAATAAAACACAAAATAAAATTGGTATTCACTATTAATTTTGTCTTTTATAAATGATTAAGTAAAGCATATGAATGAAATAAAAGAGCAATAAATACCCTTTTATCACAAACAGGGGGATTTCTCTTACTCTGGGCTTGCACACAACCAGTTTAGAAATATGCATAATTGCCTATGGTCAACATCATATCACTGCCAGATCACACATTAAACAGATAACCACTATTATTATAAAAGCGACTTCCTTGACCTCATATTTTGGTCTGGCTAGGAGTTCCTGTATTTTCCCAGATCGGCTGTTACACAGTGCCAATCTTGTGCTGTGCATGTCAATTTGTACGAGTATAAGTGACTGGTGCCTTACAGAGCTCACTCTAAAACACACTTATATGCATATGAATAGCATAAGTTCAAGAAATATGATCATAGTTGTTCTTGCAGAGCTTTTTAAAATCTGAAGTCTATGTGTGTTTTTCTATTATAGCTAAGGTACAGTGTGTGTTATTTGGCAGCTGAATTTGACATGAAAATATAAAAGGTTTGGGCAACCACATATTTGGAAATAGAAATCTTTCCTGAAAACATGGCTTTGGTTTTTAAACACAGCTAAATTTCTGGAAACTTCAATTTGTTAAAGACAGCCAAGACTTCAATCATATTTAACATATTCCTGGGGTTTACATATAGTGTTTCAAAGTAATAAACAACATCTTGTTTGGAGTAGCACGAAGAAAATGAGGCAAGCACTTCTTTAGAGTAAAAGCTCCACTTTTAAAAATAGTTTGGAGACTCATTCTTATGTTGGTAAAATCACAAAACACTATTCAGCAAACAAAACATGATGAGCTCAATTCAAGTTGGTAAACATTTTTAGCTGGCTTCATTTGTAGTAAGAATTTTAATGTAACCATAACTTCAAGAATGCATCCCTTATAATGGAAACTTGAGGGGCAAAACTTTGTTTTTAATTGTTAATCAGAACAATGGTGTCAAATTTGCACTTGAAAATCAGAAGAAATGTGATGACAACAGTAAATTGACTGTTTGAACAATTTTAAAAATCACATTACAGTGCACTAAAATGCATCTGCATTTACTCACTAGCACTCTCATTGCAGTGACCAAAAAGCCCCCAGGCCTGATTCAGTAGCAGAAAATAGACTTCTTCCATAAGTTAGGGTCTATATATACCTTACCTCCAGCATATAAAACTTGCAATAAAACTGCAAATCCTTCACATGCTTTAGCCCCATTGATCTAAACATAATGGTGATGTCTAAAACCCTTAGGTAACATAGTAAAAATAGCAAGCACTTTTCAACAAGCAAAACATGATGAATCAAAATAATACTATCCAAGAAAAGGAAGACATGGGGAGTTTTCTCTATATTCTTTATTAAGAAATCAGGTCAAATCCCATTTAACCACTTTTTTTTTTTTAACTATACTTAGTTAACAGGAACTCAGTGAAGAGAAAACATTTGTCATAAGAACAATTATGGTTTCACAGCCAGATAATTTATGGCAAATCAACTAATAAACATAAAAACATCTTGCTCTATGGACAATATTCCTTTACTTTACTGGCTTATTATTCCTAATTTTTTGTTGTTGTTGTTGTCGTTTTTCGATAATAAATATGTTATTTCTAGTGGTTGATAGTAAAACTTGGAAATTCATCTAAAAGTTTAATAGTAGGTGCCATGTTATGCTCCATTCCTACCACCTGTATTCAAAACCACTTGTTGGACTAGACCTCAAAAATACAAAGATTTTAGATCTGAGTTTGCCTGGGACATTGTTGGTTTGAATCCCTTTCTCTGAAGTAATTATCAGTAATGTGCCCTTTCGGTCTCAAAATTGTCCTGATTGGGATGATAAATTATATGGCCACCCTTCTTATGATATAATGGATGGTACCTTCTTTTTTTGTATGTTTGTTTTATTGTTTTCTTTTTTCTTCTTTTTTTTTAATTAAAGTTTATTGGGGTGACAATTGTTAGTAAAGTTACATAGGTTTCAGGTGTACAATTCTGTAATACATCATCTATATATCACACTGTGTGTTCACCACCCAGAGTCAGTTCTCCTTCCATCACCATATATTCGATCCCTTTTACCCTCATCTGCCACCCTCTCCCCCCTTACCCTCTGGTAACCACTAAACTGTTGTCTGTATCTATGAGTTTTTGTTTCTTTATTTGTTTGTCTTTTTCCTTTGTTGTTTTCAGTTTTATATCCCACATATCAGGGAAATCATATGGTTCTTGACTTTTTCTGTCTGACATATTTTGCTTAGAATAATCTCAAGATCTGGATGATACCTTCTTGATACGACTTCTAGGGCACCAAGCACATTTGCCTCAAGTATTTCTTCCCCAAGACAGCACAGAGTCTAAGTTCTCCCAGCTACATTGCAAGTTCCTTGGGTACTATTTATTTAACTACGTGCCACTAGCACAGTGTCTGACATATAGCAAATGCTAAATAAATGTTATTTTGGATGAGTGAAGATTCATTCCTTTACATAAAACATTGACTGCTTTGGGTATTCTCTTTTAAAATATAAGTATTCCTGGAAAAAGAAGCACATACATGAAATTGATAATGACCTTCAGAATCTGATCACTTCTTACCACATCTACTGCTACTACTCTGGTCCAAGCTACGGTCATCTTTTGCTTGGAATTAGTGCAACAACCTTCTCAGTGGTCTCTCTGCATCGATCATTGCTTCCCTAGCGTATACTCTCAAACACAACAGAAAGTGACCTTGTTTAATCTAAATCAGATGGAGTCACTCCCCGTCTTACCCTAAGGAAAACCTCATCATTGCAGTGGCTTACAGGGAGCATTGTCAGATTTAGCAAATACAAATGTAAAAGCCCAGGTAAATGAATAATTTTTAGTACAAGTATGTTTCATACAATATTTGGGACATACTGTATTTTTAAACAATATCCGTTGTTTATCTGAAATTTAAACTTAACTGGACATCATGTTTTATCTGGCAACCTTACATACCAGGCTTTACCTGACCAAGCACATGTGCACTCACGTGCATGCGACTTACCTGAACCTTCTTCTCCTATTTCCTTTCACAGGGCTCCAGTCAATGGCATTGACATTGATTGATCCTCAAGTATACCAGGCATATTTTTGCACTGGGGCTTCACGCTGGTTATATCCTGTCTGGAAAGTTCTCTTGGATACTGCTTCCACTTGCTCCCTCACTTTCTTCAGGACAGTATGCACATTCTTAGTGAGGCTTTTCTTAGCCTCCTTGTCTAAAATTGCAATCCCTTCCCAATTCCTATCTTCCTTCTCCGCTTTATCTTTTTCCAGCGTACTTATCATTACCTCATATATTCTATGTTTCACTTGTTTATTTTGTATGTCTTCTCAAATGTAAGCTTCTTGAGAGGAGAAATTTTTGTCTATTTTGCCCTCTGTTGTATCACTAATGCCTAGAGTGGGCTCTGGCACAGATAAAGCCCCATAAATAATTATCAGATTAATGAATGATCATTAATAGCAGTAGTCATATCACTATTGCTAATAATTTAAAGTCTATGTAGTCTACAAAGGGCTTATATAGACATTTCTCAAAAGAGGTATACAAATGGTCAAAGGTACACAGAAACATACTCAAGATAACTGATATTAAGAGAATGCAAATCAAAACCACAATGAGATATCATTACACATCCATCAGGATAGATACTATCAAAAAAAAGAGAAAATAACAAGCGTTAAAAAGGATGTGGAGAAATTGCACTGCTGGTGGGAATGTAAAATAGTGAAGCCGCTATCGAAAACAGTATGTCAGTTCCTCAAAATATTAAAAATAGAATTACCATATTATCCAGCCATTCCACTTCTGGGTATCGACCCAAAAGAATTGAAAGCAGTGTCTTGAGGAGATATTTGTACAACCATGATCATAGCAGCATTATTTATAATAGCCAAATGATGGAAGCGAGCCAAGTGTCAATGAATGAATGAATGATAAACAAAATGTGGCATATACTTACAATGGAATATTATTCAGCCTTAAAAAGGGAGGAGATTCTGACACATGACACAATATAGATGAACCTTAAGGACATTATGCTAAGTGAAATAGGCCAGTCACAAAAAAACAAATACTGTAAGATTCCACTGCATAAGACGCCTTGATTAGTCAAATTCATTGAGACAGAAAGTAGATGGTGGTTCCCAGGGCCGGGGGTAGGGAGAATGGGAAGTTGTAGTGTAATGGGTATAGAGTTTCAGTTTTGCAAGAAGAGAGTTTCGTGGATTGGTTGCACAACAATGTGAGCATAACACTACTACACTATATACTTTAACATGTTTGAGGTGGTACAGTTTATGTTATTTCTCTTTGACCACAAGTAAGTATTTTTAAAAATTAAAATAAATAAGTTAACAAAGAGTATGTAGTCTGAAGATCAGGACTCGGCATGTTGTGATATTTTATCGTTGAATCTTGACAGACACACAGGCCATGTTTGATAATGCGCTCATGTAACAGATCGGACAGCTGAGACCAAAACCTCAGAACTCAGCCAAGTACGTGAAGGGTTTGGGAGAAACCTGCGCTCTGTCCAGTATTACACTCTGCCTCTCACACTGATGTTAATGCCTTATTACAAATTCCTGCGTCATTTAGTCTAGGAACCCCAAACGGCAATCATTGTCATCATTCAATCACTCACATACGAGTTTGTCCTCACCTTATACCCTTTTATGCAGCACTAAGTAGACACTGGGATACAAAGACGAAGTTCCTGGCTTGCCTGGTTTACAGTCCAACGTAGAGAAACAGACATGAAAACGAAGGCACTGGCATATAATAGGCACGTAGCCTTCAGTTGGAGCCCAAAGGAAGAAAGGAGAAGGCCCTAGTTAGGGAAAGGGCGAAGGCCAGCTCTGATTCAAAGGAGCCAAAGAAGTATACCTGTAACTTCTGCAGTGACGACTGCCTTTGCTTTTGCCTTTTCACTCTTGCCTTCCCCACTTCTTCATTATGAAAATAGCCCCGTTTTTTTAGTAAAGGATGGAAGCCTGAATGAGAATATACTAACTGTCTGTTTTTAAAATAGATTTCTGATCTAAAAGTGGAAAGAATTTGTAAGAATATACAGCCATCCACTTAGAGAAAAAGTAGTATGAAATATTAAGCATTTGACTAAATCCCTCTTCCAATGGACAAATACCAGGAGAAAAGAGAAAAAGTCAATACTTTAAAACTATTTGCCTGACTGATTCACAGCTTTTAGACTCTGACTGTCAAAATCCTTATAAAAAAAAGGAAAAAGAAAACATGAAACTAGAGTATTGCTCAGAGGGATAAGTTTTTATATGTTCCCTATGCAAGCAAAAAGTGATAGATATGGTATTTTGGTAATAAACCTCATGATAAAAATTTAAAAATTAAAAAAGGAAATATCTACATAGCCACATCTAGATATGCCTGGGAGAACATTGAAAGTACACACACATGAAGGAATCTGAGAACTTGGAGGGACAGGAAAATCTTTCACTTCTTATTTTATATGCTTTTATGAATACATGATGTACTTTTTTGACATTTTTCAAATAAAAAAAGAAAACCAACAAGACTAATATTAAATGTTTTTATATATCATAGTGAAGTATAAAAGAAGGAGGTCCACTGTCAATGATTATTTTGATTTACATAACAGACACCTCTAACCTCCATTAACAGGAAGTACTATAGCACAGTGGTTAGAAGTGGGGGTTTTTAAGTCAGACTTTGGTTTGAATTTAAGCCTCATTCTCACTGGTTGTGAGACTGAAAAAATATGATTTACCCACTCAAAACCTATGTTCCAATCTGTAAAATGGGGAAAATACTACCAATCTCTCAGATTGGTTGTTAAGATTTTAGAAGTTCATATATCTGGTACATACTAAGCCCTCAGTTAAATGCAATTATTAGAAGATTGCAGTTAACACAAAAGACCAGGTGACTCTATAATGTTAGCATTAAATTAACTGAATGTAGACATAAAAATCAGGAAAAACAAACTGGTAATAGACTGTAAGGAAAGTGTGGATTTGATAATAAGGCAAATGAATCCTCAGATATGGATTAGGATAATAATCATGCTAACTTTGTATCGTGTTTCTAAAGATACCATGTGCCTGCTTTCTCTTCTAGTTTCCTAAATAGTCAACAATCTCAAGAGACTGTTCTTGAGACTTAACCATGTATGATTAAAAATAATAGATGATATTGAAAGCATCTGGTTCAGCAAATGCTCTCAGGACTGAAAAGTCTAGGTACTAATGTTGCTTTTTAAGATAATATAAACTGCCAAAAGGAACACTGATTGAATTTCTAAAAGGTAAACTGCTTAACACAGAGGAATGAGGAGTTATTTTTTAAAGAGTTAGAGGAGATTCAATTGAAATTTATCACAGTTAAGTACCAAACCAAGACAAGAAAAAAAATATGTGATACAAATAAAAACAGTTAAGCAGAGATTTTAAAAGCAAGCTGTTTGGACAGTTAGTGCAAATCTTTATATGTTTACATAATAAAATCACATAAAATAAACAAAAATAACAAGGTTAGGCTAAAAGGAAAATGGCAGATAATGAAATTGAAATCTACAAAATATTTCAAGTAATTCTAAATACTGTTCTACAAATGTTCAACTTAGCCTCCTCGTTAAAGAATAATTTTTTTTTACAAGTCAGGTTTGGGTGGGAACAAGATTTAACAATGGAGAGGCATAGATTTGTCTTGCTGTCTCAGCAAATATTGTCATAAAACAAGTTTGCTTTCCAACTTTGTAAAAAGAGCATTTGAGCAATGTACACATACTAGAAGAAATAATTGTAGGCAGAGAAATAAAGTAGGCACACTGTCCTTTTATTCCTCTAGTACTGTGACAAGGATCTAATCATATCTGGGACACATAAGCAAAGCTGCCCCAAGATATGGACAGAATAGGAAGCCATCTTCGCAATGAAATGTGGGAACTCCTGCCTCCTCCAACAAATCTTCCCCCACCAACCAACCAACCATAGAACAACTTTGTCTTAGAGATAAATGAAGCCAAAGTACAATTTCCAGAGTGCCGCTTATGCTACCCTGGGGGAGACAGAACATTCTGGAGATGTGGATTCTCCTGACCCTGATTTTCTCCTGCTTGGCCATTAGCACAGATTAACTTACTGTTCACATTGCCCCCTAGACACTAGGCAGAGAGAGCAAGTGGACTGAAACAGAAACAAACCTTTGATGAGACTGGGAAGTGGGCTAGGGGTAGGGCACAGTAGAGCAATAGCATGAGGCATCAAGCCAGAAAAAACAGGTTCTGATGGACATACGGCATCCATATTTTCTAAACCCAAACTCATGACACATAGCTTGACAAGTATGATTGTACTTATGGGAACAACAGGACAGAATATTTACAATCCAGGGTTGCCCTGGAAAATCTAAGATACATAAACACCACATCCATGAAGGCATTGAGAGTGGGAAGGTTAGCTAACATAACCCACTTTAGAATTCTGCAAGTGCTGGCCAACACATGTGAAAGCAAGTTTGTTAAGTCACACCAGTCTCTATTTATTTCAATCACAAATACATTACATATTTTTGACACATTTAGGATCTCTATTCCAAAGACTTGCCATAAGAATAGCAGGTGATATCTGAATGAAATAGATTTTTACAGTTGAGTAGAAAAGTGTGCATCATATTAGATTACATTGCCAAGCTTGCCAAACTTGCCTGCCCAGGCCTTACAGGAACACTAAACTCACCCAGAAATGTCTTGTAACATAAGAGAGCAGATATTCTCAAAAAGCCTGTGAACTCATGGACACAACTTTCAGATTAGGCTCCACAAGCTTTCAGAGAGAAAGAAAATTAATCAATTCAAATTTGGGCCACTTTTTTCTTGCCTTACATCCATTTAATTACTTGCATGTGAGAGTCATTGTTTCTTATATGACCCCCAAAAAAATACTTTAGTGAAAGCTTCTTGTAGAAAGAAAAACAAAGGTCAGTAACCTAATATCCCCAAGCAATCCTACAAAAACAAACCAGGGAGGGGAAAAAAGTGAAGAAATGCTCTGAACGGGGAAAAAGATACTCGTTTGTTTATTCTTTCAACAGTGAATAAAAGTTATGAATCTGCCAATAACTATACATTAATTGTGTGCCCAACTTTTAGAGTATAAGGATACTCCATAAAAAATTAGAAGAATCTTTTGTGTGATGTAGGAAGCTGTTTAAGAACTAAAAGTGTATCGGATACAATAGTATATCAAATTTGTAATGGCATCAAAGAAATTCGAAGTGGGAAAATGCCTGGGGGATTATCTAACGAAGGGAAAATTCATCTCTTTCACATGAGGAAACTAAGGCCCAGCAGCATATCCAAGGTTACCTGTCTAGCTGTAACTGAGTCTAGGCAAAACCCCATCTCCTGTATAGTTTACAGATGAGTTTACTCATCTGTAAAATGAGGGTGCCGAACTCCGAGGTCAATGCCAACCATAGCATCCTACAATGCGGTATTGATTGATTGCTTTGGAATCTACTTATTTGTATTTTGGCTCTTAAATAAAGGTAAGGCTGCCAGGTTTGACATATTTCTAGCCCTTAGAAAGCTGACCTGACATGACAGTAAAACCCTTCCAAACATTTATAGAGACAATGTTCTGAACAATTTGCAGAATTTAATAAGGTGACACATTTTCAAGCATGGTACAGTTACAGGCAGCCAACCTGAATGAATGCATGCGAGGGAGGTATTATTTTTTTTTAATTTTCAAGATGTCACTGACAAGGGAGACATATGCCAAATGGTAATATGCACCTCTATTTAAAACAAAAAAAAAGAAACCTTGAAAAAGTCATGAAGAGCAACAAATGAAGAGCATGACATAAGAATGAGTGAAACATCAAAAGAGGATATTGAGAAGGAGAAAATACATTGATTAAAATTATTTGAAGTTTAAAGTGACCTGATGATTCTTCTTTTCCACTTATACTGTCCCCCAAAACATGACCAGGCAGTGCTTATGCAACATTTAGTAGCGTAGTATAAATTCTGGAAAGATATTCTAAAATCAGAGTATATAAATCAGTATAAAATTAGAGTATATTTTTTAAACCTTCTATACTTGTTATAATGATTCTTGTTTATTTTTACTATGGATTCTTACCAGTATTTCATGTAGCTCTCAGGTAGAATTTATACAGTAAAAGAAAAAAATGACTATCTGACATAAATATTGAATGAATGAATGAATGAATGACCAAATTATTAAAAACAGAAGTAGCCAATTTATTACTGTCTAAAAATATGCTTCAATAAGATGTAGTATTTTTTCCATGTATTATAAGATGCTTTATAACACAATAAGCCAGTGAACAAAACATTATTTTACGGTCACAGAGTGCTTTTTTCATAATATATAGATTTAGCCAAATATCTACACCACCAAAATTAAGATTGGAGGCAATTAAAACAACAAAAGGACTTGGAAAAATTCATTGAGCGGTCTTGTTACCTGGTTACCTGACTGCCCATATGTCAGGTAACCAGGTAAGCTTTTAGATTTCTAATACGTTTTCCCTACATTGATTAGTTACATATACTTTGCAACTAAACAGACCTGGTTTTCAGCTCATCGCTTACTAGCTATTTGTTCTTGGGCAAATCACTTCAGTTCTCAATGACCGTTTCATTGCCTGCGATAATAAAAATGACTAACTCACTAGATTCTTTAAAAGATTACATTCGATAGTATCCAAAAAGTAGCCATCGTGGTGTCTGGCACACAGGGAGCTTCCAGTCCGTGTAGGTACTCATGGTAGTGGCAATAAGAGTAGTAATGCTATGAAATTAAAACAGGTTTTGGATTCAGAGAGAGCTGAATTTGAAGCCAAGCTCTGTGCTCAGCGGCTGGTGATGAGAGATTGTCTCTGTTTTCAGTTTCTTCTTTTGAAAATGAAGAGCGTGACACCTTATTCTGACTATTCTAATGAAAATTAAGTGAGATTAATATATGTTAGTGCTATACAGTGCCTGGCATGACTGAGGCAATCATACAGAAATGTCAGTCCTCAACACTCCTGGTCCCCTTACAGGAATAAGGAACGCCCCTTATTCCTTTCTTCTTTAATTCACGAGCATGTATATGCTGAGCCCCGGGCACTGTGCCCTGGGAATCCAAAAGGAATAAGACTTTCCATCCTGGTTTCAAGAGGGGGTTAAGGAGGCAGAGCAAAAGAGAGGGAGATTACAGGATGTGGTGCCAAATAATTTAAAGGAGCCCTAAACCAATGCTTGGGAGCACAAAAGAGGAAAGAATAAAGTTTTCTTGAAAAGTCTTGGAAAGTTCTTTAAAATTAGACCACTTAACACCTACTAGGATGGCTACAACCAAAAGAAAAAAGTAAAAAACACACATCAACAAGGATAACAACAGAAAATAACAAGGTGTTGGCAAAGATGTGGAGAAATCAGAACCTACATACATTGCTCAAATGGCCCAGCTGCTGTGGAAAACAGTTTGGTGGTTCTTCAAAAAGTGAAACAGAATTGAGATCCAGCAATTTCACTCTCAAGCGTATATCCAAAAGGAATGGAAAATAAGTCTTCAAACAAAAACGTGTACACAAATGTTCATAGCAGCACTATTCACAATTACCAAAAGGTGGAAACAACCCAGGTGTCCATCAACAGATGAATGGATAAATAAAAGGTGGTAGAATGGAATACTATTGGGCCGTAGTAAGGAATGAAGCATTGCTACATGCTACGACATGGAAGGACTTTGAAAACATTATGTTAAAGAAAGAAGCCAGTTACAAAAGATCACATGTTATGTAATTCCACTTATATAAAATGTCCAGAATAAGCAAATCCACGGAGTCGGAAAGCAGATGACTGGTTGATTAAGGCTCAGGGAGATGGAGGGAGAGAGTGATAGCTAAAGGGTACATTTGTGGTGATGAAAATATTCCAAAAGAGACCCTGGTGATAGTTTTACACATCTGTGAATATACGACAAACCATTGAATTATAAGCTTTAAATGGGACAATTACATTGTATGTAAATTATTAGTTTGGTGCAAAAGTAATTGCGGTTTAAAAGGTTAAAAAAAAATTTCAAAAACCGCAATTACTTTTGCACCAACCTAGTACATCTCAATAAAGTTGTTCTAAAAAGGGAGAGATAAAGAGAAGCTAAAAATAAAAGTATTACACACACACACAATGTCCTAGGAGTTTGGCCAAATTTCTGCTAGATCCAATAAGGACAGTAACCATTGGTGAGCACTCCAGTGCTGCAGCTGAAAAAATAAGAAACAAAAACAAATCTAAGACTGTTTCAGAGAGAAAAGGTAAGGGTGGAACAACATGTCCAAGCCCAAGGCAATGAATGGTGTTAACGCCTGAAACATTGAGACATTGAGTGGGATCTGGGACACGGGCACAGTGGCCGGACAACAACGCTATGGAGTTTAGAATAGTTGGCCCAGAATATAGCAGTGGCCTTGAAAGCAGGCTGCAGAGTGACTCTGTTGCTCACTGGGGATGTGTGCAGGCAAAATCTTTCTTATGCATCCATTTCCTGTAAAATGGGAATAAACAGAATTCCCACCTCACAAGATACCCTGAAGACTTAATGAAGCACAGTGGGTGAAACATAGATTCAGACCCTAGCAAACAGTACACAGCCCGCAAGCACTAGCTGCTGGAGCCTGTGGGAAGCCAAGAGAGTTTAAAATGAAACATTTCCAGTTGGCAACAAAACGTTACAGCAGATGATAAAGGTTTCTAGTTTTTTAACTTTTAGTAATTTATACATTAATGTCACTAACTTAACTTCCTCTGATCCATCAAGAAATACACATTTACAAAACAAAACAAAAAACAAAAAACAAAAAACAACCTTTAGAGAATTATGGTTAATGTCTCCTAGGCTAATGATACTGATCTGGCCTCCGCAGCTCAAGCTTAGCCATTAAAAAAAACAAACTAAAAAAGTTCCTATTATGATGATATTCTAATTACACATCTCAAACTTCATCTCAAGTATATGCAATCTAATATTGGCAGAGCTAATTCAACCAAGAACATTCTAGCCAGTAAATAATAAATTCTCGGAAGCCAAAATTTCCATTTACACCTGTAAATAGAAAATTCAATTTAATGCAAATTGTTAAATAATAAGACCAGTGGGCAATGAACCATACTAAACACATCATATGAAATGAATCAGTCATGCAGCATGGTGACCAGGAAAGAAATGTGTGACATGTTCTGTAGTTAAATGCTACGTGTTTACAAACACACACACATCTCACACACACACACACACACACACACACACACACACACGTACACAGAGGTGCTACCACAGAGACAATAGCACACATAAGAAAAATGTAAAAATTCTGAGTGAGTGGCTGGTTACGTTCCTCTGTGTTTAAAACATTTTTGGTCACCTTCCATGGGATCATCTAACCATGAAGAATGCTATTTTATACAATGCCTGGCAGGGCAGTTGTTAGCAAGGGGAATCCTGTAAACGGTTTTGTTAAAGCTACAATCCTTCAGGAGTTGACTCAAGCCTGCTCTTTATGAAGACCTCCTTCTTGAGAAAGTTCAGAAGTCACAAGCCACAAATTTAAAATTAGCAAAATACTTACAGAATTCCTCTAATTGTGAGGCACACAAGGTTAAAATAATTCAATGTAGATCACTTTTTCCTCCCATAATCTGGAAAAGAGGATATGGCTTGGACTTCAGAGATTTTGGAGATCATTCAAGGTGCTAGATTCAGGATGTATCTTACAGCATGTCTGGAGAGCAAGTGACTTGGGGAAGAAAAGTTTGGAAGGAAATAGGTTTGATTTTTAAATATTTTCCAGCTCTTTTATTTTTAAATAAACCATCATGCATCCAAGCTTGGAAACAATTTAAAAGAAAAAATCACATGGATCATCTTTCACCATAGTCACCAAGGTGCTGACACCCGAACATAGGCTGTTAAAAGAAGAGAGCAAAATTCTTAATGCTAACGTAACCCTCTGCTTTTTGAGTTCCCAAAGTCTAAAGAGTAGGCAGACCAAAAAGCCAAGCTAATCTCAGAGGCAAATTATTTTAATTTTTTAAATGTGTTTGTGAAGTACCTGTTTGCATGGAGCTGAGGGATTTCAGGAAATGCCTGGTCACCCAACATGTTTGTCAATAAAAAAACTAAAACGGATACATAATCTCTACACACACATATCAAATCAATACACATATATAGAAATAATTTTTAAATGGCATTCAAAACTGAAACATATTCAGCTAAATTATACACTAATTATTCATTAATTCTTCTCAGCACACTAGTTATTTCCACTTCCTTGTGCTCCAATCAATTCTTAAAGGAAGTTTTCAGGTGTATTTTCCAATCAAAAGGTCGCACAGTCAAACTAAAACCCATTGGTTCTTGGCCACTTGAAAAGTTTTGGGGAAAAAGTTTTTAGTATAAAATTATTTCTACACTGCTTCAAAGAACCAATTCAATTTTTTGAATATTCAAGTCAAATTTATGTTAGCCTGAAATAGTGATGTAATTAAGGAAATGAAAGTATGTGAAATATTTCTTTAAACCAACCAAAATAAAACATCAGTTCCTTTTTATTATATCAGTTGAGCTTCACATTTTCTTCTTGCTAAGAATTTTGTTAATCAGACTAATATAGCAAAAGAAAGTTCTTATATTTACCCACCTCAATCACTCGCCACTTATATCTTTATACCTTTAAGAAATATTAAAACATAGGTTAGCAAAAGAATAGCTTTTTTCTATTTGTTTTCTCAGTCGATATCTTCCAAATTTCCAGTGATATCTGCTGCAAATATTTTATTACTGAATATTTCATGTAATTAGTTAAGAAGTAGTGATAATGTAGGACGACTTCATCCAAAGATCCACCAACATATGGAAAATACTGCAAATTACCAAATAAGTCCATTGAGTGAAACATAAAGTAAAAACGACTTTAAGAGACAGCTGGACATGTTTATGTAGGCAAAAGGGGTTGGAAGACATGCTGACAACACGAAGAGGTGTGTTGCAATAAACTTGAAGGAGACAGGCCATTGGGCCAACCATCCCTTTTCTATCCAGGAATTCCTTATGTTCTCATTAGTGTCTCACATCTGGACAGCTGTGTTATTAAAATTTGGCCCTAAATTTGAGTCAATGGAAGAGTTTGATATCTCAATTTCATTCTTCCTTTACATATTAAACACACACACACAAACACATACACACACACGCACACACTCGGCAGGAGCAAGATTCAAATTTTGGTAAAGGAAGCATTTCATGTGCAGACATCAGATTTCTGCGACTTATGGCCAAGTGGAGGAAAAGCTTTGTGAACAAGCTTGTTCTGCTCATGTCCACCTCTGTCTGATACAAGTACATGTTCATGTCACCTCACTTTCATAAATACGACATTCTAAACAGTGCTTTTGAAGGCCACCTTTAGTACTAACTCAGGCCTCAAGTTTCTGTAGCTGAGTTATTTGGGAATAGAAAATGTTTTAAGGGTCAGAGAAAAAGGGCAGTTCTTGTCATTCTTTTATCTTTCCTCATCTTTTATAATATGAATGTAGGAAACATTTTGTACAGGATTGGTTAGAAGCCAAGAGTATCACTGACCCCTTTACTGGTTGCCGTTTCACATTTCTTGCTTCAGGAACTGGTTGAGCTTTTAAATGCATTCACATTTTAATTTATATGATGTGGCTATAACCTGCATCTGAATATAAATAGCAAACACCTGCCCTTTGTACTTGATCATTAACACACACATAAGATTCCCCACTGTCTCATTTGTTCTAAATCATGATCCCATTAGGTTGGGGCTATTATCTTACATTTATAGATGTAGAAACTGAGGCCCAAAGAAATTAAGTGACTTGGCCAAAATCACTTGCCAGCGTGGTGAGTGGTCAAGTTAAAGCCTGTGCTGCCTAGCTCAGCCTTTTTAAAAAACACACTTGGGAACACAGGTATAAGAATGAACTTACAGTCAAACAGTAAATAAAGTCTGTCGTGCGGGGTGTCAGGCGGGGTCTCTGGTCCCGCTCCCCACATAAGAACGCAGGACATGGTGAGGCCAAAAAGGAACACCCACGGAGCCATAGGTAGGGGAGTCACACCACTATACTGTCACTGGCGGCTGGGTTGGAGCCACAGGAAGCAGGAGCCACACTGTTCGCAACCCTCACTGCGCCACTTGCAGGCTCAGCCACCATCTCCTTGCTAGCCCCCGTTTTCCGTGAGCCTAGCCACGGCAGTTATATTAGTGCCCAATGGCTCACTGGTTACAGCTGACGGCCAACTAGCCACAGCTGCTGGCCATTTACTACCTGAGCCGGCACCTTTCTATGTGAGGCCGAGAGCCTGGAAACTGCTTTTTGGGGCTCTCTCCCCACAACGTCTCATGTGATTTTTTTTAAAAAATAAAGTTGAGAGAGAATTAGCCTGAAGAATCCAAGATGGCAGAGAAGATAAATGCTGTGCTTGCCTTATCCCGTGAACACATCAAAATTACAACTGAATTATAGAACAATCAGCCTGGAGAACCACCTAAAGTCTAGCTGAATGGATATTTTATAACTAGAGATATAATGAAGAGCCATTTTAAGACTGGTAGAAGGTGCGGAGACGCAAAATGGTCTGGTCCCACACCCATGTGCGGCAGTTGAAAATCGGGAGAGGTATCTCAGCCACAGAGATTCTCCATAAAGGAGCAAGGCACCCCAGCTCCCTACACCAGGCTCCCCAGCCCAGAGTACTGGTGATGGGTAGTGGAGGCCCCACAACTTCTGGCTGTGAAAAATAGTGGGGATCTTGACTGTCTGGGTGGGACAGAAGGCTGTGGGAAACCCAGACGTCCTATTTAAGGGCCCATCCAGGCACTCACCTTGGGTTCCAGTGGAGGGTCAGTGATTCTGGGAGTGTTGGAGACATCAGGAAAGATGGAGTTGTGTAACTTCAGGAGGAGGACTGGAGGGACAGTCCCCATTTTCCCCATGTGGGCCCTTCTTCCCTGCAGCTGGCAGGTAGGAGCCATCTTTCCTGTGTGGAGCCCACGCCCAAAGGCCAAATCTGAATCTGATTGGCCTAATGAGCTCTGCTGCTCCACCCTGCTGAGTCACTGAGACCCTGTCTCACCCAACTTGCATAGCATAGGAAGCTTTATCAGCAACTGAACCTTAAGGGAGCCAGCAGGTGGCAAAAGGCCTGAGTGTCCTGGCTTTTTGTGGAGCTACCCCAGACCAGGTACTGGTGGCAGCTGTCCTCGGTTCACAAGGTGGCCTCTGCCATGCGATTCCAGGTACAGTACAGGCAAGGACCAACTGTGGATTGCATTGTAGCTCCTACAAGTTACTCCCGGGCCAATCACAGGCAGTAGCTGACCTGAGCCTGCACTAGAGCCCCTCCCAAGAAGCCCCAGAACCAACATACTTGGAGGTTAGCTTCAGACCACAGCAGACCACCACCTAATTAGCCCCACAAGCAGCACACACAAAGGGTGGTCTCAACAGGCACCAGAACCCACTGGGGCAAATCCCACTTCATGAGGTAAGCTCCTATACAGTAGCCCATAAGCTGTGGATGTGACGAAACCCCACAGCCAGTCAGCCTGAAGTCAATACCACCCACTGACATGATAACAGTAATCAAGGCTTAACTATAACAGGAGAGCACACACAACTCAAACAAGGGACACTCCTGGAGCACCTGGCTCAGGTGACCTTGGAGACTGCCCCACCATAGATACCCTACCACATAAGACCACCTAGCAAGACTGGGGAACATAGTAGCCCTACCTAATACATAGAAACAAATACAGAGAGGCAGCCAAAATGAGGAACAAAGAAATATATCCCAAATGAAAGAACAGGAGAAAACTTCAGAAAAAGAACTAAACAAAATGGAGGCAAAGCAACCTAGCATATAGCAAATTCAAAACAATGGTTATAAGGATACTCAAGGAACTTAGTGAGAGCTTCAACAGATAGATAGCAATCATAAAAAAAGGACATAGAAACCATAAAAAAGAACCAGTGAGAAGTGAAGGATACAATAACTGAAATGAAGAATGCACTAGAAGGAATCACCAGCAGACTAGATGTAGCAGAGGATCAAATCAGCAATTTGGAAGACAAGATAGCAGAAAACACCCAATTGGAATAGCAAAAAGGAAAAATGAATCCAAAAAAAAAAAAGAAAATGAGGATAGTTTAAGAGACCTCTGGGACAACATCAAGCGTAACAACATTGGCATCATAGGGGCAGCAGAAGGAAAAGAGAGGGATTGAGAATTTTTTGAAGAACGTTTCCTAACTTTGTGAAGGAAATAAACATACAAGCCCAGAAAGTGGAGAGAGTCCCCAGAAAGATGAAACCAACTAGCCCACACCAAAACACATTATAATTAAAATGTCAAAGGTTAAAGACAAAGAGAGAATCCTAAAAGCAGCAACAGAAAAGCAGTTAGTTACTTACAATGAAGCTCTCATAAGACTGTTAGCTGATTTTTTCAACAGAAAGTTTGCAGGCCAGAAGGGATTGGCATGAACTATTTATTCAAAGTGATGAAAAATAAGGCCCTACAACCAGATTACTCTACGCAGCAAAGCTATCATTTAAAGTCAAAGGACAGATAAAGAGCTTCTCAGACAAGAAAAAGCTAAAGGAGTTCATCACCACCAAACCAGTATTACAAGGAACTTTAGAGGGACTTCTTTAAGATGAAAAAAAATCAAAAATATGAATAACAGAATAGCAAGAAGTACAACAATTGCTTTCAATGTAAATGAATTAAATGCTCCAATCAAAAACATAAGGTGGCTGAATAGATAAGAAAACAAAACCCTTACATGTGCTGCCTATGAGACTTGCTTCAGATTGAAAGACACAGACTGACAGTAAAGGGATGGAAAAAGTTATTTCATGAAAATGAAAATGGAAATGAAAAAGAAAAAAAAACTGGGGTAGCAATACTTATAACAGACAAAATAGACTTCAAACCAAAGGCTATAACGAGACAAAGAAAGACCCAGTAATTCCACTTCCTGGTATTTATTTGAAGAACGCAAATGTTACTTCAAGGGTACATGTGCATTCATATATTCATTGAAGGATTGTTTGCAATGGCCAAGATGTGGAGGCAGCCTGAGTGTCCATCAATAGAACAATGGATAAAGAGTAGGTGGTACATATATACAATGGAATATTGCTCAGCCATGGAAGGGAATGGATTCTTGCCATCTGAAGCAGTATGGATGGACCTGGAGGGTATTGTGCTGAGTGAAGTATGTCAGACAGTGAGACAGAAGCAATGTGATTTTGCTTATATGTGGAATCCAAAAAAAAAAAAAAAAACAAAATAAACAAAACAGAAACAGACACCTAGATACAGAGAACATTTTGATGGTTGCCAGATGCGAGGAGAGTTAGGGTGATGGGTGAAAAGGGGGAAGGGACTAGGAAGTACAAATAGGTTGTTACAAAGTTGTCATGGGGATTAGCATAAGATATATATGCTAGAGTATAGCAAAAGGAATATAGTCAATAATATTGTGATAACTATGTATGGTGTTAGATGGGTACTAGATTTACTGGCATGATGGATGGGAGGGGGTTGGGAGGCCAGGTAAAAAAGGTGAAGGGATTAAGAAATACACACTGGTAGTTACAAAATAATCATGGGGATGTAAAGACAGCACAGGGAATATGGTAAATAATATGGTAATAAGTATGCATAGTGCCAGGTGAGTACTAGACGAGTAAGGAAGATCACTTCTTAAATTATATAAATGTCTACCCATATGCTGTACACCTGAAATTAATACAAAATAATATTGAATGTCAACTGTAATTGAAAAATTAAAAAGAGGTGTGGGAAAAGTAAAGGGCAATAAGAGGTCCAAATTTCCAGGTACACAACAAATAAGTCATGGGGATGTAATGTACAGCATGGGGAATACAGTCAATAATATTGTGGTATCATGGTACGGTGTCAGATGGTTGCTGGATTTATCATGGTGATCACTTCGGTAGGTATACATACACGTAAATGTTGAATAACTATTGTGCACACATGAAACTAATGTAATATTGTATGCTAGCTATATTTTAATAAAAATCTTTTAAAAAAATAAAGTTGAGCAAAAATATAAACAAATGATGAGCTTGTATCTGTTGGGTCCATTTTGAAATCTACTGCATGGTAACAATATGTGCATATATGCTACTTAGTTATCTCAAGCAAAGAGTAAAGATGCTTAAAGGAAACAAAATCCACACATTCACTAATTAAAGACTTCTTTATAGTTTGGTAATTTTTTTCTTGTTTTATGTAAAAAAAAAGAAAAAGATGTGCAACCATTTCAGTCAATAAGTAAATCAAAATATAGAAGTTATTTGTATGTGTTTGTTTTAATTTCAAGCATCACACCTTTTGCAGCAAAAATCCAAGCTTTATCTATATTTTAAATCAACTGAGAATTACCAATAATATTATTTCCCAACAAAAGCCAAATCCACATTCAAAAGTGATTAATTGTTCTCATTGCAAACAGAGGCCTTATTCAATATTTGGGCATTCAGATAGAATTGGAATATAAACAAATGGACTATAGAGAGTGGAGGCAGTAATGGCAGGAAGAAGGTATTAAGGAAAGAAATAGGTACTGCTGCTCTGAGTCTGACTCCCATTGTATCTAATGTCATGCCCATCTTGCACTTTGGTTCTCTGCTGGAATAAGAGCCCTGGCCCTTGTTCCAGCTCCCCTGTTAATCTTTGTAGCCCTTGCTAATGTCCCCCTGTCTGGGGACTAAAGCCTGTCCATGAGACCCAGCAGCTGATTAGGGTCCTATTTTAGCCAAGGCAGAACCCCCAGAAAGTAAGAGACACTGCCTCATGCAAGGCAAGACGGTCCACCAAAATGAACCCTAGATTCTGAGGTCAGCCTATTGAGAGCTGTGTGCACCAAAGCACTTTAGCTATTGCCATTGAAACCTTGGTCTCCCTCTCTGAAGCTCTGACATTTGGCTTTCTCCTCTCTTCTTTCCCGCCTGCTCTGAGGTCCCCATGCCTTTAGCCCAGCCTGAAAGGGTTATAACACGTCACAGGTGATTTAAACTAATTTCAGTGCTGTTTGATGGATTTCAAAGACCTGACCTTTTGTGCATTAGGAAGATCTACTCTCGCCTTCGCTTTATTTTGTAGCTATCATTTGGCTAGATGGGTCTGCCTTCTCTACTCCCAATAGCATTCATCACACACAGTCTGCTTCCCTGCCAGCCTGTAAAGATTGCGTCTGTCTTGATTACTGTTGTATCCTATTCCCTGCATGGTGCCCAGCACATAGTAGGGAATTAATAAGCATTAGCTGAGTGAATAAATGTGCCATACATGTGTGTAATTGTCAAGCAATCCATCAGCTTAGGAAATGAAATACCCCCATCGTATATTTAAATTTATTAGTTGGCTGATAATACTGATGCATTAGCCAGTACATTTTAACTTTAACATATTTATTCATGGAAGCATATTTTGAAAAACTACTTTGAAAAAACAAAATCTAGGGGTAAGTAGGAGGAAGATTATAAGCATCTTTGCCTTCAGGTGTTGCTTCACAGTATATGCAGAATTTCTTTTGTATCACTTGCCTCTCAAAAGTAAATTACACCACCAATAGTATGTTAAATAATGTTTTTATTTATCACTTTAACTTTTGTGAAATATTTCTCCTTTTGAAATAGTATCTGTTAAATTTGCTTTATAAAATTCTGAGTAAAGAGATGTAAAATACAGCCTCTTACTAGAAATAGCATTTCATTCAACAACAGAACTATATAAACTATATATTTTCTTAGGACTCACATTTATCAGAAAAAAAATTCTGGAAAATTGCCAGTAGCATATATTTAGATAGTCTCATTATGTTTACTTAAAACTAAGAATTTTATGACTTTATAGCAAAAGAGACAAATTTTTAAATGTTCAGTCTTTGTATGATCCCTGCTGTCCCTACTCTCCTATTCGAAATAAACCAAATTAATTTTGCAATATAGCTCCCAAACTACTCTCTTAGACAAATCTGTTGATGTTTTTGTGTCTTTGTTTACTAAAGATAAGTGACAAACCAGTTATGGGGGGAAAAAAAGAAAAAGAAAAGAAAAATCAATTCCATCAGGTTGCTCTCATAAAAGCAAGGTTTTCTTTCTAATATAAATGTAGTGTGTGTGTGTGTGTGTTTGTGTGTGTGTGTGTGTGTGTGTATACAAGATTTCTCTGAATGAGGGGCTATATGAGGACTAATCTGAATCACAGGATTGAGTTCAATTTCTACTTTGATGGTGGTCCTATGTGACTCTGAACCAGTTCTTTCAACACCCTGTTTCCTCATCCGTCACGTAATAATAACAATATTTGCTCTTTACTAGTTTCGCAAAGATATTTCCATATCTTAAATTTATTTAGGACCTCCCAAATGAGTGGAATTATTTTGTCTTACTCCATCAAAATCTTAATTTCCTGCTTTTCCAAATTAGGCATAATAATATCTGCCAACCTTGAAAGTTTATTGTAATGAGTGAAATAATACATGTGTGAAAGCTTAGAAATTTAAAACTATTTTGCATATGAAAGGTATTTTTATCAATACTTTTGCAAATGCACATGTAAACTAAATGCAAGTTATTAAAAATTATGAGACATTTCCAACTTTTGGGTACCCTATGAGGCATGAAGGCTATAGCCTTCCTGTAACTAAATGCATTATCAGTAGAACATGCATGTGCTTGAAGTTTGCTGTCCAGGGATGAAAATTAGTTTGCACCATGACAGTCATATTTAGCTCAAAAAGTAATTTTAAGTGTCTACTATGTGCCAGATACTTGCTAGGATTTGTATTAGTGTTTTGTCTTAATGCCTGGGCTGCTGTAACAAAATACCATAAACTGGGTGCCTTAAACAACAGACTTCTCGCAGTTCCTAAAGCTGGGAAGGCTAAGATCAAGGTATTGGCAGATTGGGTTCCTGGTGAGAACTGGCTTCCTGGCTTGTAGACAGCCACCATCTTGCAGGAACATGGCCTTTCCTTGGTGCACGTGCATGGAGAGAGCAAAATTTCTGTGTTCCTCTTCTTATGACACTAATCTCATCCTAGGTGCCCCGCTCTCATGACCTCATCTTAACAAAATTACCTCCTTAGGCCCCGTCTCCAAATACTATCACATTGGCTTCTCAAGAGTGAGTATCTCTCGGGAGATTACTGGAGTGAATCACATTGGAGATTAGCACTTCAACAAATGAATATGGGAGCAGGGGCACACAACATTTAGCTCATATAGAGTATAACAATGTAAATGACAGAGTCCCTGACCTCCTGGAGGCCTTATTCTAGCTGAGAGAAGTCACATAAAAAGGAGGGACTCCAGTGCAGAGTGTCAATGCTATGAAGACACAGAAGAGCCAGCCTTGGACTTCCAGGAGGAGAGGACAAGTGAGCCCTGTTAACGAATGCACAAAGAAGTCAGCCAAATGAAGGGAGTAGTTCCGAATATTCGTTGTCGAGTAAACAGCATAGGCAGAGGCCCTCACCTTGGAAACAGCATGATTTGTTTAAGGAGAAATATAAACAATAGCATAAAAGTGTAATGTGTCATTTGAAGAGCTGTAGGAGAGGAGGATGAAGAAGAGTCCACCTAAGGGACTCAGGTGCTTTGTTAAAGAACCGATGGTTGATCACACTGGCACTGGGGTACTTATCACACTGGAGTACTCAAACCCTGGGCACAGGCAAGATGAACCATGGTGCAGCTTCTTTATTCGCAATTTTACACAAAAGAGAAATGAAATGTAAGGTGAAGTATTATTATTTCAAAACAATATTTAGAAATATTAAAACACCCATCCTTACGGTTACATCCTTGGGGTTACCTGAGTTTGAGAGGCATAGCAGGTATGTAATGGGGGACCACTGGTGGCTTTTATGCTTAGCAGTGACACAGTCGGATTTATGTTTTAGATTAATTTCTCACTCTGATGATAGTGTGGAGAATAGCTATCATGGAGGAAAGACGGGAACAGAAAAGCCAGTTAGGACGTGGGCATGATCTTCCGGGAAAGCAATGAAATCGGGTAGGGGTGTAAATGTGGAGGATTTGAGAAATTGGAGAGCATTTGAGGATCTTGTAGAGGTGAGATAATTAGCACGTGCTGAGTGGTTGAATGTGGAGGTTAAGAAGAAGAGAGGAGTCAAAGGTCAGCAAAGGGTTTGGTCTTGGAAGACTGGATGGACATTGGGCCTCTGGAGAATATGGGAGAAAGTGAGAAGTAAGAAGAAGATGATGATTTCAGCTTCAAACATGTACATTTCAACAGGCCCTTGAAACTCCAGGACAAGAAGCTCAGAAGTTATCCCAATGGTCTTCTCTGATTCTCCTTGTGTAAAACTGCAAGCATTGGCAAGGTGGTCAGAATTAGTGGAGCGTTTTGCTTTATCTCCTTTCCAACTTTCAGTGGCCATCTCTAGAATTCATACCTGACCTAGACTTGGTTCCTTCACTGTTTTCTGTGACATCTGTCAACAGTACGACAGAGTAGTAATTGCTTAGGCATGGTTTTCTTCAAGAAGCATCAACCCACTACTAGTTTTGTATAGTTCTCCAGTTTTCTAACCTTTTCAATAGCAAAGCATGTGTCACTGACATAATGGACTACTTTATAAATAAGTAACTTAGAAGAAAATTTACTATCATATCATCCACCAATCCCTTAGCCTCCTGAGTCCCTATTTCTCAACTTTATTTCACCTCCAACAACTTCTTTATCATTTCCAATCTAGCTCCTGGCCTCCCAGTTGTAATAAAACAGATACTGGTCTCAGGTGGGGAATAAGCATCAGAAACAGATGAACTCATAAGACAAAAATCTTATGTCCCTATCCTCCTGTTTTCATGCAAATGTCCCTCGTAATTAAATCAGGAAAAGAAAATGTAGCAAAAACGTATCAGCCAAATGGTTTCAAAATTTCAAAAGAAGCTGTAAATATGGTCCTTTTTAGAAGATCAGGTTCTAACTAGAGTATGAGAAAGGGTAACAGTTGTTCTGATGAAGCAGTTTTTAAATTCTTGTCAGTGATTTGAAGAGAGATAACTGATGTATGTTGAAGAAGCTGGCAAGATTTTTAAATAGTTCGGACTCTATGAGAGCATTTTTTTCTTAAAGTAATGTACTCAGAAGTGTTGGCAAGATTTTATTTCAACATAGCAGTGCTTATGTGAGTAAGTTATTTTGAATTACCCTAGTATAAATATGTATGACTTTATTTGTATTGAAAATTTCCTTTGCAAGTGAGTGACTGAGGGACTGTTATAACTGTATTGATTTATAAATGATTTAGGTATTTAATTGCGGAAATAAAATATTATACTCAGAATTCAAAAATAACATCAGAATCCTGTTTGTGACTACAGGTGATTTTTGTACCTACATTAATACCTTTTAACTCTTTTTTTGTCATATGGAACAAATGACATCTGTTGTCTTAAGTCTGGCAGCATTACTCATTCATGCATGCTTTCATTCATTGAAGAGATGTTATCCAGCACCTCTCATGCACCAAACTCTATGCTAGGCACTGGGCGTACAGTATTGAGCTGTCCATCTTCATCACGTATTTCAAATAAACACTCTGTTTCCTCCAGGCAATCTTTAGCAGCACCGTGGAAATTTCAAATTCTAGGGTCATATCTTATTATTTAAAAGCTAATCCTGTTGAAGGCTGTGGACAAGGCTATCTTAAAGATAGTTTTTGCCACTGAATAGAAAGCATCAAAAGAAAGGTAAGAAGAGATAAGCCCTACCCTTTCCCAACCCCCATGGAATAGGGCCTGAAGCAGAGGGAAGACAGAGAGGGAAAGGTATTGGAGAAAGCCTTGTAAATGGGGCACACACCTTTGGGCAACCAGCTAATACTTTTCTACATGAAAATAAAGTTGCTGGCAGAAAATCATCTAGCCCACTGAAAGAGAAACAAACAAAATTCCCCATCTTCTCTGTTTTCTTTCTTTGGCCAGTTTGTGGTGTTAGGAGGGTGAGAGGATCATTTATCCTAAATTTCAACTTCACACTTGCCTTTGGAAGTAAACCATACTTTTACTAGTCTACTCCATTTTCTCCTTATGATTTCTTTCCTTTTTCAGAGAAAACCTCTTATTAAATTTTAATATATGTACTTAAAGATAAGCCATGAAAAGATTCATCAGAGCCACTTAAAGATAAAGACAATATATACACACAATTCTACATTTGCTCCTTCATTTTTTCAGGCCTTGTGTAACTTGACACAGAAAAAGAGGAATAAAAGAGTTTGTGTTAAGTAATGTAACTGGGTACATAATTTGATAAAAAAGGAGTTGCGTGTCCATGGCTCCTCCTGCTACACTCATCTATCCTGATTCTTATATCAAACCATTATAAGCATGAAATAGGAGATCAGTTTACATACCGTTAAAGCTTCTTAATGAATGGCAGATTCCACAAACAACAACAAATATTTACTATAAAACAGGCATTATTGGAGGGGATTAAGAAAGACACATCAGTGATAGTCTTTCTTTGTCAAATAAATTACTGTTTAGAGATCGTAAATGAAGCCATGGTTAAAATACTTCTAAGTGATGGCATGTTGCTTCAACATCATAAAAAGCATTACTTTACCCCAAATTCTGACTCCATTTCAATTGATATTCACAGGCATATTTCACCTAACCCTGAAAATTTCCTTCAACCACACAAAAATCCTCCCCAATAGAAGCAAAACTTCAATATAGATCATCCTTACAGAGTAATTACAGCAAAGTGTTGTAAATAATTTTTCATTATCCCGTACAAATGCCAAATGATAGTAGGTAATAATATAGCTCAGGATCATGCTGATTTCTCTAAACTGAACTTTCAAATAATTCATAGATAGATAAATTAAGCTTTAAAAGAACGGAGTTTTAATTTTTCCTTCTTGTCTTAAAAGACCAAGTATTTACTGTGAACTTTCAGCTTTGTTCTGTCCCTCTTGTCTAGAAGGGCGCTAGCCATGTGCCAAAAACAATAGGTAAGCCAGCTTCCCTCAACCCAGAAAAATTACCCCTTTGCCACAGGAGCCATACTTATGGTTCCACATTGGCCAAGGAAAAACCTAATAGGAACAGATTTTTTTGCATGTGTAGCAAAGTTAGTTCCAGAGAGAGAGAAAGAAGCCTGGTTTGCACTGTAGCAGAACCGTTGGAACAATATGCTCCCTGTGTCCACAGCCCAGGCCTCCCCTGACACCCTCCTTTCTAGGGCATAGGGTAGAAAAGTCACATACACAGTAGATCATGCCAGGACCTGCTGACACAACCCTACTCCCAAATTTGCAGGCAGGAGAGTGAAGCAATGTCTGTATTATATACATACTCTTACCTATTTTTTAATCAGATGTTTTAGCACTCCACTCTGGGGTGGGAAGAAGATAATGCAGGCAAACTTTCTCAGGGCTATTCTGTCCTTTCTACCCAGCCCCAATTCCTTCAAGCTTCTGAAGTTTGGGTAAGAATAGGTAAAGAGTTTTGAACAGTGTTGACACTTTTTTTCTTTTTTTTAACCTTTGGACAAATAGGATCCTTGACACTTCTTGACCAGACTAAGCTGGCTGCAAAAATGCTTCCTCCTATGCCAAATCATATAGGGAGAAATGTGTGGGAAAATATTTCTTCCTTACAATCATAAATGGAATTGTGAGATATATAATCCAATTCTAAAGTACATTTATTCATCTCAGAGGTTATTCATATCATGATGCATATTATCATGACCACCCTACTTTTTCTACTACATATTGAGAAATTCCATGTTACTTTTACAACTTTGTTACAAGTTAGCATTAATTTTTGTATAATGCAAGAACCAGTTAAATAATTTTTAATAAAATCATAAAATAATTAAACAAATAAAATAATTAAAAATAATAAATATCACCTAAAGCACATGCTGCTACCTCCACTCTTGTTTTCTATAATTTAACTTCTTATATTTTTAGGTAATTTGTGGGAAGGAATTCCTATTTATTGAAATGCCTACCTTGTACCAGACATTTTACGTATATTTTCATATTTTTCACCACAACCATCTTAAATCTACTCTTTTGCTCACTTTTAAAATGAGATTCACAAGGTTTTAATATTTTGTCCTCAATACACAATTAGTATTCACACTGTAGGGAATCCAGTTGATCTAATCCCAAAACCTGTATCTCTGCCACCACGATATGCTATCATCAAGAATATAAAGAAGCTACTCTCACAATAATGTCCTGTTCCCAATCAGTAAGTGATCAAAGAAATTACATAGGAAGTAGAAACTATTCCCAGATATTCCTGTATCATGATCTCTCCTTCATCACTAACTTTTCCTGTGCATGAGCCCAACACAGCACCAGGGAAGAACTAGCCGGGACCTGTCCATGGGACCTTCTACCTAGTCAAAGGTCCTAGAGAGAAGAATGAACTAGAAAATCACTTTATCCGAGAAGCCAGCGGCAACAAAGCCAGAGAAAGCATTCAACCTGAGCATTTGATCTGAGGCAATATTAACTGGAAAAATGAACTTAAGTGTTAGGTCCAAAAAGCAAAATAAGCCACACGTGGAAAAACAAGTGCTAACTAAATGATCCGGGATGATTTGGTGTGGGTCACAATGAATGCAGTATGCAGACTGGGTGTGTGGGAGAGGTTCAGAAGGTTGTCTGTGAAAGGTGAGAAGATGTTGGATGTCACATGTACATGGTGTTGGCCATGAAGATGGACCTGGCAAATTAAAGGACCAAGAAGAACCAGATGCTTGAATTCTAGGAAGAGGCATTGATTCTCTCTAGGACACATCTAAAATTGCCAGGGCTGGAGAAACAGGGTTTTTTTTTTCTTAGCTATTATTATTTCATATTTGGGATTATCATGGAGAGGATAATTTTTGAGAATAAGGTTTTTATATTTAAGTACCTGAAACATCTCTGAAAAAATATCTTGCTTAGAATGGTGGAAAATTAGAACTGAGTAGAGTACAAAGTTTATAATTTGGACCTTTAACAGAATAAGGACTATCAAATAAGACCACAAAGCAGCATGAAGTTATTTCCAGGTCACTAGAAAATCTTAGGTGCAAACAATTTCTGGTCCCATTTCCCTTTAATAAAGGAAAACAGAAAAAGGTACAGGTCACTCCAAGCTCCTAGGCTGATGTCCAAATGCCCATTTTGGTAGTTTTGACCTGCGAGGAGCATGGAATGGATCCTTTGAGAAAGGAAACAATTAAGAGACCCTTTAAGTGTTTTGAAGAGTCTTAAAGAAAACAACAAAAACCCATCAGTATTGGAATTAAACATCACAATATTTCTTTCCCCTTAGTATTTGCATTGATTTTTCAGCTTTTTTTAAAAAAAACAATCTGACCTTGTAGATGGTTACGGCTCCAAAATTTCATTTTCCACTTGATAAACTGATTTTCTCCCCCACTATAGGTACTTGGAATTAGCACAGACCCCAGGATAAACACAATTCCAAAAGGGAATGCTCAGTTCATTATGAATGATCTTACAGCAAATAGTGCTTTGACAGCCAAATTCCTGGTCTCCAAATTTGAAAGTTTGCCCTTTTTTTTCTCACAAGTCTTACTCAAGAGCACTTCTGAGCTTTTGCACATTTAACCCTTATACTCAAAGGCAATATGTTACTAAAGAATGTGAGAAACTTCAAGTTCATAATTTGGACTAAAAGAAGTCTGATATTTACAACCAAATGATGACCATCTTGAATACAATAAATTAACAGCTGATCTAACAGAAGAAAGAATTACTGTACTTATTTTCACATCTGTAGCTACCCATCCTTTGAACAGGTCTGAAGAACCGTAAACCAGCCATAAATCCTACGATGCTTTCCATTTTATTTCTTCATTTAATGACACAGCACTAATCTTTCAATAGAAAAATTATGAATGATGCTAAAAGGTAAATAATTGTTTTTAGTAGTCAAAATTAATTTGTACTGTCTTTAATTGATCTGTATGTTCCATGTTATTTTTCAACCTTTCGTTATAATAATAAAGCTACACTATAATGAAACTTCATTTATTACTTCGTTTAATCCTCAACAAAACCCGAAGAAATGGACACTATTAATGAAAAGAAGAAAACAAACTTTAAAAAATTGCCTGTAATCACAAATGTGCAGGGCTAGTATTCAAAATAGATACTTTGGAATTAAATGACACAAGGTATAAAAATATCAGGAGTATGTTTGCTTAATAATTTTTATATAATTTTAAATCAACCCACATATTAAGTAAAAAATAAAAAATTTTCTTAAATACTATGTCTGAAATTTGTCAGTTCCCTCCATTTTTCACTTTTTGTTCTTTATAAAGAGACATAACCAAAAAAGTTCAATGACCACATTCCATAAGAAAGTATGGTCCATGATTTGTGCATATCTCTGCATTTGGGGAGAAGTCTGATTTGATTTTACATAGAGTATTGTTTTTCCTAATTAATTATAGTTCTGTCACATGTTTGTATGTGATTGCTATGTAAATGGTTTACAAATAGTTAAGAAGTTTTATGGATATCTAGAAGAAAAACTCAATGAACTTTTACAAGTGCTGAAGAGAAAGCTTACATTTAAATGTTACTTTGTTTCTTCCTCCTAAGAGAGAATGAACTCTTTTCAAAAACACAGCTAAAATCAAGCATTAGATATGCAAATATGTGTTCAGATCAGAGATACCAAAATTATTCAAATGATAAATTATTCATCATAAAATGTCAATTAATAATTATGAAGCATAAAAGGCATCTTTCTAATGCATCTTTATTTTTCTTGGCCTAAAAAGGGCTTCAAATACATGTTCAATTGACTTCTAACAAGTTTTAACAAGTCAACAAAGTAAACAAATTGTAAACAAATGCGAACTCTGAATTTTAATAAGAGAACAAGTGTGCCCAAAATGAACGAAAGACAAACAAATACGGAAAACAAAAAATGTGGCCACATTCATGACATATGCTGCCCCATGTTCACTCACTTGCTAGATAACGAGACAATCTGTCCAAGAAAACAACGCAAAAACTCAAGTTGTGCATTTGCTTAGCATGTACAATGACATGATGTTTTACTCTGAATGGACTGATCTTTGTTGGGGGGCAAGGAGGTGCTTTGGGAATTTTTCACTTTCCAGATAATGGTTAAAGGAAAAAGCACAGTTTACATGTCTTTAAATTACCTATTGTAATTTCTAAAGTCTGTTAAGCACTGCTAAAATATCACGACAAATGAGAAATTTTTTCACATTGCCTTAATTTTTAAAAAATTCCCTATTCGAAGTATTATTCATTTTTTTAGAATATATTTTTTAAGAAGTCATTTTGAGTGGATATAATTCAGAATAAGAAGCCATTATGATTACTGAGATATTGATTCATACATTTATTATTATTATTACTTTTCACTGACACCTGGTGAACTTGTTCTCTAATGACCCAGGGAGTTATTTTAGTCAGGGTGTCCCTGACCTCCTGAGAGTAGATAAATTACATATTTAACATTGTGTTTTCAAAACGAAATGATAAATCTGGACATATAAAGGAGTCAGAAAAGAATCAGAGCGAGGGAGAAGGGACGTTAAGAAACAAAACAAGAGATTGCAAAAGGGAGATATCAGATAGAAAGACAGGAGCATGTAGGAAATGCGATTGGGAAAGAATTTCAAGAAAAAAAAAGGATAAAGGGCAGGAAGGGCTGAAAAGGAGAGCCAGAGGGATGGAGGGAGGGAGAGAAGGAAGGGTTTTTGGTTTTTAATTCCCTGGCGAAGCTGCTGGCGTCCGCGCTCTTTAACGCCACAGCCTTCCAACTTGAGGCGAAAGCCATCTCCTCCTCGGGCCTGCGTCGCATCCAACTTACTCCAAGTTTTCTGGTGACTCGTCCAGGGCCCCTTCCCGCCACCCCCACCCCCTTAGTGAGATTGACAGTCGCGTGGAGGAGGCCTTTCCAGGCACAGCCTTTCTCATGGTAATCAGCCCCCAGCATCACCTCCCGGCCGTGGCCGTTCCCGCAACATGCGCAGCTCGCGGACCCCGGGGACCGGAAACAGGGCGACGGGCGGGGAGCAGGAGAACGAGCCAGGTCAGCTGACCCGGCGGCCGGGCGGGGGTCGCGGGGTTCCCGGGCGGGGACAGGTCCGGTGGAGGACGAGCGGGAGTGGGCCGACCCTCCCCCCCTCACGTGCTCCTCCGCCTGTGCGGCCTGGCCTTACCCAGAGATCAAATGGAGGGACCCAAGCTGGGGGTGTGGGGGACAGAGCGCGCCGAGAATTGGGGCGACAAGCAGACCTGTTTTGCCTCAATAAATTAAGACGCTCATTTGAGTCTTGAAGTTTGCTGGTTCCTGTCAGTGGAGACGTTGGCAAAAGCACTGAAGCCGAGATTCAGCCTTAACTTCAAAAAATAAAATAAAATAAAATGAACCCTTCAGCTGGCCGCCCTGCTGGGGCCAGGTGACGCGCGAGATTCCACAGCCGCGGGCCTCGCAGCAGGGATGTTAGGGACGGTCTGAGGTTCTCTGGTCCTGTTTTGATTTTGTTTGAAAGGGCTACTCACAGAGATGCTCCTGATTTTTTTTTTTTTTTAATAGACTCCCCTCCTATCGTAGTCTCAACTCTGAATGGATTGGATTGCGAGTTTGCACGTGAGAAAACCATTTGGCTTAGCTTGGACCCCTGCCGCCCCCAACCCCCTTCACACACACCCCAATCCAGGGGTCCCCTTATCGCCCTTTGCTTGCAACTAAGAAGTTGCCCACCTCCTGCGTAAAACACAGGGTCGAAATAATTCCTTCAGATGAAAGATCGATTATGTTTCAAAACGAGAAGAGGTTCCTTTTTAAATTTTTCTCCACATTGTACAAAATAAACAGAATTTGTATGTGTGTGTATATATATATATACACACACACACATATATATATGTATATGTATATATATATATATTACTATGGCCAAATTCAAATGCCTTCTACAGCCTGTGTATTCAAGGGCAGAAATATTGTATCTCTTCTAGCATCTGGGCCCGGGAGCGGAGCTGGGGGGCAGGGGAGAGGGTGGGAGCGGCTGTGAAAGTTGAGGAAATTGACAGACTGAGAGGTGAATTGGGGGTAGGCACCAGGTCCTGGCTGGAGGGAATAGGAAAACAAAAGTGCATCTTCTCAAACTGTCTGGGTGGAGGGAATCCTGAGGGAGCCAGTTTGTTTTACTCAAAGAAATCCTAAAGAATGATTTTTCTCCCTCCAATGTCGACTGCAATATTATTTCACATTTGCATGTATCTGTTGTTTTAATCCCCTTCGTCTGTGCTAATCTTGAAAAGGATTGTTAATGGAGAAGAAAGACGGGGAAGGAGCGATTCATTTGCAGGACTTGCTTTGCTGTATGAGGAGCCGAAAGCTAGCAGCCCCCAATACGCTCTCGACTTTTCCCTGCGTCCTGCGCTCCTACATCCCGCTGATCCCACGATCCCCATTGTCCCCGACCTGGCCTTCGGACGACGGGAGTGTTCGGGACAAATTTATATTGCGGCTTTCTCCGATCCCACCGCCTCTGCGTTGGTGGGAACTCTCGGTCAAATGGGGAGGGAGTGCCAGGGGCGTGCCAGGCAGCGGCGAGGGAGGGGGCAACCTACCGGCGCGCCCACCCCTCGCGGGGATCCTTCCCGTGCCAAAATTCAAACATCCACCTTGATGGAAACCTGAAAGATTGCTGTTTTACCCCAAGTCAAATACTTGCAAGTCGGAACTCCCAGTGCTAAGTTGGGGCTGTCTCCTGCCACTTGAATAATTACTGAGCCCAGAGTAATCAGATGATTAGGTGTTTTTAATGGAAATACTTAAGAGTCTTTTTTTTTTTTTTTTTTTTTTGGCTTTTTAAGTCAGGTCCTAGGTAACCTGACATTAATATACATAATAAAGACAAGTGATTTGTTAGCCGTTCGCTTGGATCCTTTGACCCGAAGTTTTGCCTGTGAGTGTGTGTCTGAGCTGTACGCCCCCAAATGGCTACCTGGGCTCCCGGAGTGGGGTCTTGCCTGGATCTTTCCATGCAATGGGCTCCTTCTGCCTTCGAAATGAGAGAGGGAAGACTGAAAAGCAAACTTCTAGAGAAAGCTAAACTCCAAATATTTTTTAAGTTAAAGGGGTGCGGTGGGGGGGCAGTAGGAAGAGGAAGAAAAGGCTATTAATAATAGAGATAAACCTCAGAGGAGGGACTTGATAAGTCATACATATATTTAGTATAGATATATAATATTAAAAGAAATGTAAAACAGAAAATTGAGAATGTGTCTGACCCATGTTGGAAATCTTTCATTTTTTTTATTATCAATTTTTAGACTGACGATCTTGAATGTGCGTCTTCAATAGGCAATTTATCTGTAATGAAGTGGGGGGAGATTAGTTTATCCAGCTAGTCTCCTTGTAATAAATAGAGTTAGGGAAGAGGTGAATCTGTAACCAACTGTGAAAATGTACTTTCTTGCATCCTAAAGTAAGAACTGGCTGTGGTCATGCTGGGTGGCTCTACTCCCGCCCTCCCCACACACACACACACTAAACATACAAAATACAAAGACAGGCACCTCTGGGAGTATGGATGTGACAACTCATGTGGTGGCTTTTCCCTCCTCTGAGTGAAATTGCCAATGACTCTTGCATTCAAAGTCTTGCTTTAGGCACACATTCAAAGCACAGTTCAAAGCAGTTTATCTTAATATAAGTAAAAGTCTAGGGTTGGATCAGGGTATTATTTGTTTCAGATTTCATCAGACTGAAAACACGGGTCTGTAACATATTAACAATATTAAAGCAGAAAAATTGGCATGAGGCTGTTCTTTAGTCCTCTTGACACCTCTACCTTTACCTTTGCAAGGAAGCCTTAAGGTTGTGGGACTGGAAGTTTATTTGTGCTCTGAGGTTCTCAAGCACTTTCACTCTATTAAAAAAAAAAAAAAAAAAAAAAAAACCGCCTCACAGTTCTTTAAGAAATTGAGCCTGAACCATTGGAGGGTAAGAGATTTCTTCCTTTTCCGATAAATGCCTGTGCTCAGCATCCTCAAATTTGGCTGTCTTTATTTACTTCCATATTAGTTCCAATTATGTGCAGTGTAAACCAGCTTTTTGATTAACAAAACAGCAGAGCATTGGTTAAGAACACTTAAACTTCAAAAAAAATTCCCCTGGGAAGTGGGCTCTGAATTGGTTAATAATGTGCAGTACTTGCTAAATTGCTGACTTCCAGATGTGGAAAATATCTTTCTTGTTTAGGACCTATGTAACCTGATTGGATTACGACAGAAGCGTCACGTTGGAAGCTTTTGAGTGATTATTTAATTAACCATACAGTAGAAAGCTGTATTCTCCAGGAAATCCCTTCCATATTTACATAACCAATCCCTTCAGAGCAAAGGTGGAGTCTTTTCTTTTTAATTTTAGTTTAATTGCAATATCAAATATATACGTATACTCCAAAACTTAGACCCCATGCCGTTTAATATCATTCTCTTCCTTCCCTGCTAAGTTCCTCTATGGCCTTTCTTCTTTTCCTCCTGCCTGGCTACACACACTCCCTCACTTTGTCGTAAGGTCTCCCTGAGATGTAGAGGGATTTAGAGATCTGTCAGCCCAGTGCACTCTGTTAATTTACTTACAGACCCTACTTAAAAAATGCCAAACTACTTTTTAGTTTGGGGATACAGTCCAGAAATTCATCACACATACACACACACACACACACACACACACACACCAACACATTCTCCCTAAGATGCTGTTCACATGCAGCATTTATTTTTATGGCTCTGGCATCTAAAAAGAAAATGATAATAAAATAAATAAGAGAAAGGGCAAAGAATTTAGTTCCAGAAGCCGTACTGAGAAATCCACACAACTTAACGTGCATCTCAAATCTGGTCATTAGAGGTATCTGCATAAGAAGAGGCGATCTGGATTGAGGACCCGGGATCTTCTCCTTTAACTTTCGCCCCTTAGAGTTCTCCAATTCTGTGAATGGTGTGCACCATTTTCCGCCCTGTACGTACTCTGTAGGATTTAGTGATGAGGATAATGATGCCAAAGGCTTGACGGGGGGGGGGGGAGGGGGGGCGTGGAGAAGGGAGGGAGGGAGGGAGGCGAGAGGGAGGGAGAGAGGAAGGGAGGGAGGTGGAATTTCATTTCTTCCACTAAAGCGTTTGCGGAGACTTCAAGGTATAATCTATCCCAGATCCTTTCCCAGAGAGAAACTTGGCGATCACGTTTTCACATGATGCTCACGCTCAGGGCGCTTCAATTATCCCTCCCCACAAAGATAGGTGGCGCGTGTTTCAGGGTCTCTCTCTCTCCTACAGAAAAGAAAAAGAAAAAAATGTCATTAGAAGAGGCGTAACACGTCAGTCCGTCCCCAGGTTTGTGTTTCCTGGAGTGGCCGAAAGAGATCAGTTCTAACCTGCTCCGCAGGAATAACGGTCCTGCCTCCCGACACTCTTGGCGAGGTTTTGTACAGTTTGCTCCGGGAGCTGTTTCTTCGCTTCCACCTTTTTCTTCCCCACACTTCGCGGCTTCTTCATGCTTTTTCTTCTCACCATTTCTGGCCAAAACTACAAACAGGACTTCGCAGGTAGGTTTTTTTTCCCCCCTTTTCTCCTTTTTTATTCCTTTTTACTATGATCACCCTCCCCACCCTCCTTTTCTGATTTTTTCCTTTTAAGTGGGGATGTGAGTCTGAAGTGAGGAGTGTCTGTGGGTAGGAATTTCAGGTGGGTTTAGCTCCTTTATGGCAAGCTTTTCCCAAGAGTGACTTCTTCGATTTCTCTCCCACTCCTAATCTCTCTCCTTCCTTTTTTCTCCCTTTTTCCTCTCCTAAATAATTTGTCCTGTACCTGTGCATTCAGGTAACCAAAGGTGCTTTTTTGCTACCCAGCCTAGTAAAAGTTTTATTAAGAACTATATGGTTGAAATAAAAACTCTTTAAGGGGAGAGATTCTGCTCTATTTTCGCATCTAGTTCCAATTCATTGTACTCAGCAATTAAAACTTGGCAAATACCTGTTAATTATTACAAAACTTGATTGATACAAGCCTACCAAATTCGAGGGCAAGTTTTTTCTCTTAGATATGGCAGTCAATCCTCCTCTCCCAGGGAGAAGGCTGTTTTCTAAGCAGAAAGTGTCTGTTTTTTGTCTGCTTAGCGAGTTTCATTTCTTTATTTCATTCTTTGTGTGTGTGTATGTGAAGTAACACCTCACTTCTGTGATGATAAATAAAGAAGTGAAAGTCCTCATGGAACTTGAGTCGTTTACCAAAGTGTATGTGGGGGGGGGGTCACTACAGCTGGGAGGAAAACTGCTGTCAGGATATCAGGGTTTTAAATTAAGGATAACTTTTGAAATTGTATTTTAAATGGCAAAATAATATAGACATGGATTTCACAGGAGACACATATACACACTTATCCCATTGCATACTTTGGCACTGAAAAGTCAAGAGAGATAGTAGGAGTTCCCAGGAACAGTGGTGAGCCCGGCTAACATGCATGTGTTTATCTCCCACCTACTTATATATTTTACATGCTCCCCCTGTAATGATGAAGGCAAGATTACTAACTCCAGAGTTAGAAATAACAAGCGAAGATAAAGTTTACAGCACAAATGCCCTGTCTCTCCCTCACACACACATGCTCATAAAACTAGCAGCTTACTTTATTAAACATGTATTTATATGCAATCGTGTGTAAGTCTCAGCAGGAATACACACAAGGCCAGCTGTTTCATCCCAGACACTCCTGTGACCATTTCTTTATTTCAGGATTTTTCCCAACCATTTCAAATAGGAAAGCCAAGAAATGACAAAATGTATCAAACTTAAATTAAAGGTCTCCCACTATGCCTAAGTTAAATTCAAGGTGCTTTCTAAATCATCCACTTCCCCTTCTCTCTGCCCTGTCCCCCCCCCCCTTCTTCCCCCGCAAATGTGTGGAAACTGATACTCACTTTCCAGGTTTTCCGCAAAGCTTCTAGCACGGGAGACAATAGGTGCGGGGCGTGGGGACTGAGTGTGCTCGGCAGAGAAAGGGTTAATGGCCCTTGTGTTACAGTTTGCATCTGTTACATCTTTTATAGCCCCCTGTTTAAACTAATCCTCGAGGCACAGCATCTTCCTAACCTCCACGGAGTTTCGGGATTCTCCTCCTCTCCTGCCTGCCTCCGAGGTTCCCCTTCTCCAAGTTTTGACAGTTTCAGCTGAAAAAATGCAGCGCCTCTCTCGATTTTTAGGTACAAAAGTTTCGAAGCCAGAAAGGATACGATCATTTAGTAGAGCTTAAAAGTATTGCCGTAGCGGTTGGACTTTCTCTTTCCTTTCTTGAGGGGAAAAAAAAAATTTTTTTTTCTGCTGGAACTATTTAAGGGAACCAGTGTGGGGGAGCATGTGTATGAGTGAGGTGGGGGGAAATACTTAAGTAAATATTGTCAAAGTGGTGGAAGGGGGGGAGGGACAGTGTCCAAAGAGTCTTATCATTATATTTCTTACTGCTGCGTGAAACTGGAAATCTTAATTTGAGGGCGGGGGGGTGGGTCGGGGGGAGGAAGAGACAGTGCCTCGATCAACTCCAAAGGGGGAGGGGAGGGGGCGCGGGGTGAGTGGGCTTCCTATAATTACAATTATCAATTTGCCCGAGTGTGCTTCATCTGGGGGCTGTTTGGCGTTGTTTGTTGTTTGTTTGTTTGTTTCCTCGGAGGAATGGGGTGGGGGGTGAGACAAGATGAGAGCGAAAGAAAGCCTCGCCTCACCCCAAGTACCGGAGCCGGGCTGAGGACTTTTCGGACGAAAGGGTCCGCCTAAGCCCTGAGTCAAGCAGTCTTACTGTACTGCCGTGTGCATTCCCTCATACGGTCAGGAGTTATGACTCATTTTGAAGATGTAATTCTTGTTTCTCTGATCCCCTCGCGGGTGCGACACACCAAACAGTAACAAACACAAAGCGCCTCGGGGCCAAGGCTGGGGTGGGGGGCGGGGAGGGGGCCGCTGAAGTTTCGCTTTGGCGTTGGGGGGCGCGGATGGGTGCTGGCCGGGTCCCTGGCCCGGCTCCCCAGGGCGGCCCGCGCGCGTTTCAATGGGCGCGGGCGATGCCCACATTGTCGCTGTGTTTGGTTGCTAGATCGAGCCTGCGTGCTGCCGAAGCAGGGCGCCGAGTCCATGCGAACTGCCATCTGATCCGCTCTTATCAATGAAGCAGCCGATCATGGCGGATGGCCCCCGGTGCAAGAGGCGCAAACAAGCCAATCCCAGGAGGAAAAACGGTAAGAAGCGGCCCGAACCAAACTTTTCCGGGCCACTCCGCGGCTCAAGATCCAGGGAGAAGGAGGGGGAAAGGGAAAAGGAACCGAGGCGGAGGCGGCGGCGGCGCCCGGGGCTCGCGGGCGAGCCTCCCTCCGCGGCCGGCGCCGGAGCCCAGCGCGCGCGGCGACTGGACTGGGGGGAGTTGGGGAAGTGCTGGGCAAAGTGAGCGTCGGGCGCCGGGGGGCTCCGAGCGCTGGGGTTCGGCCGGGGCCCCGTGCCACCATCCCCGCGGTCCCCTCGCGCCCCCGCCCTCTCTCCTCCTCCGCCTCCCGCTCCGCTAGCTCCCGGCCCGCCTGGTCCCCAGCCGGGCTGCGGGAGCGTCCGGCGAGGGCAGGGCGGGGGCCCCGGCGCCAGGTCTTGCAGGATCCCGGGGCGGGGGCTGGGGTGGCAGAGCGACGGCGAGGGCGGGAGAGGGGGCCCGGGGTTGTGCCTCCGCAAGGCTTAAAGTTTCTTGCCGGAGTCGCCCGGCCGCCTCTCCGTACGCCAAGTAACGGTCCGCCAGCAGCGGGGCCCGGCCGGGCGCGCCCGGACTCTGTGGTGGGAGGGACTCGGCCGACCCCGCGCGGGGTCCGGCGGGTGCCGTGCGGGTTCGGGGGCGGGTGGCTCCTCTCCAGCGGGCTCTGGCCCCTCGCCGGGGGCTGGCGGGATCGAAAAGCGCAGGGAGACTTTTCTAGGCAGTTTCTACATGGTCAAGAGGAGCCCGTTATTCAAGCTGAGTCAGGAAGGAGGAAGGAGATGGGGGTGCGAAGGGGACACACAGATAAGAGGTGGGAGATTAAAGGGGTGACAGTTTAGTAGGTCCATCTTGGAGAGAGGCAGAGAAGACAGACAGAGAGGGAGGGAGGGAGGGAGGAAAACAGGGAGGGAGGGAGGGAGGGAAGGAGAGCGGGAGAGAGAGCGAGAGAGACCCCCTAGGTATTACCCCCAAACAAAATCGTGGGAATAAAAGAGAAAACTGATTGGCAAGAGCGCAGAAGGCTCCTGGGGGAGGGGAAAGAGCTGGGGACCTGAGAGGGTGCCGGGGGGGAGCTGACGGAGGATACTGAGTTTAAAAAGAAAAACCAACCCCCCAAAACAAACAAGCGAACTAGCTAGCGCCAGCTCAGACTGGGAAGGGAAACTTCTTGCTCCCCTCGCTCTCCACCGGATCACCCGGCGCGGGGCCGCGTTGACGCTCCGGAGCTGGACGCGGGGACGCGGCGCCCGCCCGGCCTCCGGCCTCCCGCAAGCCCAGCCCGCGCCTCGCGGGGACCGCCTGGGCCCACTTGGAGCAACTTTCCTCTAGACAAGACAATTGTGCGCGTCCCCGGCCTGCCCCTGAGCTGCGCGGCGCGGGGAGGGGGTGGCTGGGGGTGCAGTGCGGGGTGCTGGAGGGAGAAAAACACAAAGACTAGAGAATTTTGATTAGAGACAAATGATGCTTCTCTCTCTGTCTCTGTCTCTTGTCTCTCTAGGTTGTGTGTGTGTGTGTGTGTGTGTGTGTGTGTGTGTGTGTGTCTTTTGCTTGTTGTGGTGGAGGTGTCGAGCCATATGGGGGAGTGATAGAGGAATTTTAGTCAGAAACTGTTCGTTACGTTATCCTGCCTTTCCCCTTTGTGCTGCCTTTGATCTATTTGCTTGGCTTAATATTACAAAAAACAAGTACAATAATATATTCCGAGATGCTTCCCCAAGATCCAGTTCTAGCTGCCTCTTTTTAAGCCTCTCTCTCTCTCTCTCTCTCTCTCTCTCTCTCTCTCTCTCTCTCTCTCATTCTCAATTTAATTTTTCTCCACTCTAGTGTCTGGCATTATTTAAGGGGGTCCTTACACAGGAGACCTCCCCTTCCCCATCTCTGGGTAATTTAGTAGACACTAAAATTACACCTAATGTCCCCCTCTCCTCTCTTGTGTTTCCTCTGTTCCTTTTATTAAATGTTGGTTATTGATTTTCTAAAATCAATGTCTGTTGTGGGGCTTTCCCCCCTCTTACAAGTATCTAAAACACGTTGCTGATCAACTGGATAACAAAAGCTTTGTGTCAAGCAGTTTTTTTTCTTATGTTAAACAGTCATTTTTTGAGAGAAAAAGAGAATGAGATTTAAAGCCAGGTTCCCAGAAGTGTTCTTTTGCAGGAGAGACTATTTAAAATGTTTGTTTCTTCTTGCCTGCTTCCTCCCACCCCCTTCGGGATTTTGCCACTGATGACGAGCCTGGCCTCGGCAGTGAGGTCAGGCTAGCCCAGGTCTGGGGAAATCGAGGGCTCCAGGCTTCCTGGGAACCCTTGGTGGTGGGGGTGGGGGTGGGGTCTCACAGAAAGAGGCCTGCTGGAAGCTTCACAGGTGGACCGGAGTGCCAGGGAGGTGCTCAGCCATGGACACTGCAACCATTTCCCCTCCGCTCAGACATTAACTTGGGAGAAGCCTCAACACTCCGAAATGGAAAGTTGAATTGCACATTTTGAGGCATGTAGCCCAGACTCTGCACACTCAACAACAAGCCTGTCCATCGCTTACAGCTTCTCTAACTTTGACTATTACCTGTCTCTTTTTACAAATAATCTATGGGAAAACATGCTCTGAATTGGTTACTTGTCAGTGTTTTCCTTTGGGTTTAATCTGACTGAGCAATGTCCTGGTTTTCAGAAGCAGGTAGAAGACTTTCCCCCCCTTTTTTCATTTTCTTTCTCATCGAGCACGTATCCAATGCCTTTCCCTTTGGGAATTGCCAGGATTTATCTGAACTGAGTGGGTTTTTCTTCTTTCCTGGATTCATGGAAAAGATGTCACTTTTGAGCTTGTGTCTTTGCTGATAACACTAAATATGATGATGCTTATCAAAATCATATAGAAATTCCTGGAAAGAAATAATGGCAATACTAATCATAGAAGTAGAAGCTGCAAGGGAAAAAGAAAAAAAGGTGGTCATTCAGGAAACTAGAATTGAACTTTATATAATTTTAATGAAGTCAAAAGTGTATATATATATGTGTATATATATATATATATATATACACATATATATATAGAGAGAGACTAAGGCGACAAGGAGATAAAACGTGTAAAGCAGTGTGTGTGTGTGTGTGTGTGTGTGTGTGTGTGTGTTTGAAAGGCTGGTCAAGAATATGGGTTAGAAGATGATGCTCTATATGATCATTAAAAAGCAAAGGAGAATGAGGCAGTGCGAGGAAAATAAATGTACAAAGAGAGAAACAAGAATCTAAAATTCAGCCTTTAAGATTCTCAGGCTAGCAAGATGCCTGGCAAAGACCGTGCCAGGGCCATGTTAATCCGTAGCGGACAGTCTCCTTTGCCCCACACAGAAAGGATGAAATCTCTTCCCAGAAAATAAGATGTGCAGCAGGAAAGGGGGAAAGGGGTGAGGGAGAAGGAGGCAAAAAGCAAGTTGCCCGCAGACAAGAATGTGTGTCGGTTTCAAGAAAGTTCAGTCAGATGATCTTCAGTCGCCTGACTCACTTTGTAACACTTTCACTGAAGCTGGAGAGGAGGGGAAAACCCAGCCCCCCCTTTCTATTCCCCTGATTATACCCCGCTATCTCCACACAGCCTTCCAGTCAGAAATGAGCACTGGAAGCAGGAGATGCCCGGCTGCTGCCTGCCATTGGCACAGCCCAGTTGTAACTGGCAAAGTTTGTTGCTTTAGCCCCTGATGCGGGCTTTGGCTCCTGGGGATGCTCCGACTTCCCTCCTGCCTCCCCAGCCCACCGCCTTCCAGCATCAGCCTCTGAAAAATTGCACATACGCATGCAGGCTGTAACAAAAATCAAATCTGGAAACTGCTTGTTTCAAAAGAAAAGGGAATGAAGTTGTCTTACCTATGAAAACCGAATGCGGACTGGAAGGAAAAAAGAAATGGAAGAAAGAGAGAAAAGTTAAATGTGATTGTTCTTCAAAGTTTCAACTAACGGGTTGGGGGTTATATGGGGAATGGGGGAGATTTTTACAAATGCCTTTGGTGTCTGATTTTCAGTGGTGAAGAAAATGGATAAAGTTGGATGTTTTCAGGGCTTTGAATCCTAAAGGAGAAACAATCAGATGAGCAGAAATGACTATCCCTGTTTCAGATAAGTCCTCACTTTTTACCACTTCCTTAAAGGGAGTGGAGGTGCTGGTGGTGGTACTTAGAGGCAATGGACATAGAAGTTGCTCCCGTTTCGGAGATGCTTAAATGAAAAGGAAAAGAAAGGCAGTCAGGCCCTTCTTAAAGATGTGGCCCCTGGCTCTTCCCTCTGAGAGGTGAAGTTGGGATGGGGCAGCCTTGAATCAGAGCCTCTCAAGTACACACTGAGGCAGGGAAGTTTCCTTTGGATTACAGTCGGTTCAGACTTGGTTATTTTTGCAAGTGTGGAAATCTTTTACCAGTAGCCTTCTTCATAAAGTTGATGAGCTTATAGGGAGCCTGTATTGCTGGTTCTCAGAGCACTCAGAGGCAGTTTGTGTGGCAGGTACCAGTTCTAAGGGGGCTCCAAAGATATCCATCTCCATCCTTTTCTCTCTGTGGAGCTCTTCTGTAAGTTTTGTCACGTTGCAAATACACAAGTCTGAGGGCTATGTATCTCGACTGATCTATGTGTTTTATTTTGGTTTGGAAAAACTAAGTCAATTGGAGTAGATACATGCCTTTCTTCGTAGCACAGCCACTAGCCTGCTGGCATCCATAGCGTGACGTTCCACCAGGGATAAGGGTCGGCTAAGGATTTTAAACTTTACATTGTTTCTCTGTTGCCAAATACAAACAAATTCAACGTCTTTAACATTTATTTCCAAATATGAATAAAGCCAAGATTAAAAGTTTCCTACTAAACTGCTCTGTCATGTGTTCAGATGCTTCCTTTCTTAATTTACTCAAAGTAAAGAAAATTCCAAGAGGTTATCAATGACTCTAATACCATATTAAGACTATTTCCTGGGAAAAATTTGTGTGTACCCTGAAGGTAGGAAAGGAGGGTGTTGCTTGCTCTCCAGCAAAGCCGCATTTGTTCCAAGATGTGGGAGATTCTTTTCCTTACAACAGTTTTTGTCATCTGCATTCTTCCAAGGCTTTTAAGGTGCATTTTCTTCTGTGTGAAAGGGAACTCTTTGTCCTTTTCCTCTCCAGCACCGTGGCTTCCCAAGGTAGACACTATTTTGTGCCTGTCACAGAGAGGGGGAGTGCAGGTTTGCAATGCTCACAGACAATTGATTGTCTGCCCTAATGTGTTTCATTTACATGTTTATAACGTAATGGTGCTGGGGTGTCCACTGTACCATTCATTCCCGCATTCCCACAAGGGGGCAATTGTCTGAATGGCCAAGTCAGACACCTTTTTGATTGCTCTTTGGTTGTCTTTTTAGAGCAAAGAGATAAAGGAGGAAAATCTGTGATGCAGAAACACTAGTTGAAAATATACAGAATTAAATGTCACCACAAAAGCAGATATTAACATAAGCCCAAATATGCTTTTTAGCAAAGATGTGAAGGTTGAAAAAATATTTCAGAGCAGAGGGAAGGATGGTTTAAAACCAATAAATGGAGCACTACTTCACCCTCCCTACTTCTTTTCTTTCTTTAATAATCAGAAGATGAAATGTGATTTTCCTTTTTCATTTTTAAGCCTGAAACATCTAGGTACCTCCTCATTATTTGTGTGTTTGCTGTGATTTGTGAATTTTGTATATATTTACATAGCTCTGTTTATGCCAATGGCATCAGCTTACCACTTGGAAAATCTATTGAATGACTATTTGGGCTGTGGGGAGTGTAAACTTTTAAAAAGTAAGAGCCAAGTATTTCTTCATCAAGCATTTTTTTTTAAAGGAAAGCAATATTAATCAGTAGACTCTATGGAAGTCTTTGCCTTATTAGCTATGTGCCAAATACTTTTATCTTGGATGACAGTTGTGTCAGAGTGAAAGCTCTCAGGAAAAGTGTAGCTGGTAGTTACAAAGTAAATAAAGAATTTGTTTGAAGGTGTTCTGTACTGCTTTTATGCTGTGTGTGTGTGTGTGTGTGTGTGTGTGTGTGTGTGTGTGTGTGTTGTCTTGTATTTTTTCTGAAGGAGGTGAGAGCAAAAGCCATCCCTGCCTGTGCTTTTTGGCTTTTCTCTTCATTCAGTTTGCCCTTCCATATTATGCATTTATGTAGCACACATGAATACACCTGCTTAAAAAAAGATTTCACAGTGCAGATGGTGCTTTGCTGGTTCATTTAAGTAATACAGTTATTAGAAGTTGGTCTGATTTCGCGTGTGGTCCATAAAGAGGGAAAATACTAACTCTTGTGTCATCTAATGGGAGGTAAAGAGGGGGGTACAACTTTTATAATTCTGTAGTAAATTAAGGAGAAAAAAAATCACCAGTGTGTGAAAGATTTTTGCCTCTCCAGGAAGACACACACAGTAGCTGCACCGTTAGCTGAACCCCTGACACGGCGGTCTTTTGAATGCCTTAGGTATGATTTCACTTTCGCTCACATCAATGCTGACCTGAATGCCTTTCATATCTGATCCGCTGTGTCTCTCCCAGTAAACATCCCCTGAGGGGAGAACAAAGAAAGGAGCTCTTCTTCTTCTTAATCACAATTCAGCCCTTTCACCGCCGGCAGGCTCCATTTGCATTCTGCCACAGAAAGCCAAGATGAAAAGAAAGAGAGAGAGAGAGAGAGAGAGAGAGAGAGAGAGAGAGAGAGAGAGAGAGAGAGAGAGAGAGAGAGAAGAGAGGCAGAGGGTAGTAGCTGAGTAAAATAACTTAGGTGTTTGTGGCTGTTTGTTGGGCTTTCCCTAGTTACCAGCCTTATATAGTTGATGCTCTACCAGGCCGTGTCCCTCCTGACAGGCATATAGTGTTACAAGATGGCATGTCTGTACTATTCATGGCCACCCGCTCAACACTTGAGGTAAAAAGTGTCAGGGAGAGATCAAATCTCCCCCAGAAGCCTGTTAGACTTGGGGTCAGGTGTGTGGACTCCTCACTCTTGAGTGCTGCCTACTATTTGGCTTTACTCTTATTGTTTACCATCAGACCAGAGGTAAGGGCACGGGGGAGGTGGGGGGGGCAGAGGGGGGTGAGCTGGAGACCGGTCAGAAGGAGCGAAGGGATAAAGTCTCTGGAGGCCCTGGTCTGGTTTCAGTGATGGGTGTCTGGCCCAGCAAAAAAGGGAGACATGCTTATACCCAGCCCGAACACACTGATAAATCTTCAGGAAAACTGAAAAAGACTTTCCCTTTTTCCCCTGACTTTTTATGATAATTCATATTTTCAAATGAAAGGGGAAAAAAGCCAAGAAAGAAACTCTCAAATGAGCCAAAAAGGAAAAAAAAAATTCTCTGAAAAGAATTTTAGGGGGAAAAGTTGTTCTATTTTAAAAAGCTTTGAGGGCTGTAAAGTGCCACGTTTTTCACACCTTCTCCATACTTTTTTTTCAGATTTTTTTAGTATGTTTAACATTTGTGAGATGACAGCCTTTTTGTATCTCAAACTGGATGCTTCAAGATTTATAAGGAGGGGTTGGTGGTATTCACGTTCTCTTGAGAGAGTAAGTTTATCCCTAAAGGGTTCCTTCTTACTGGGAACTGTGTAAACCCTCACAGGCAGACCTGTCAGGTTTTACTGTGTTATTTGCCTCCATTTTCAACATGCAAAAGTAACATGCAGTTAAATGATATTGGAATGAGACCACAGCAAGAGCAGAAACCTCTCGTGACAACTTTTCAGCTCCATTATCTGGCTCCTAAACTTTCTTGTCTGTTCTTTTTTTCTCTTTTTGAAACCACTTTTAAGATACCAAGAGGTTTGGTTTTTTTCATCCCAACAATTAGATTAAGCATGCAAAACACACACACACGCACATACACACTTTGGACGTGCAATCGCTTCAAACAGCAGAGTGAAGAATTGGAAACATGGCTTTTCTGATAGCCGTTGTGGCAATTTCACTTATAAGAGCAAAACTAGTGGAGATATTAGAAGTTGTACACGAGCATGTGACACAGATTCCTGATTTTTTTTTTCTTTTTCCCCAGAAGATTTACAGAATTTACAAAAAGAGATTATCCCTACACCTTCCACCCCTCCTATCCACCCCCATGACCCAAGCAATGAAGGATTTAGGCAGATTTACTTCAGTAAACACCTTTGGACACTTGGGGGGAAAGTGGGAGTCTGTTTGCAAAAGGAGGCTTTTGTTAAGTGAGGTACCGGGATAATGCTTTACCAGGCAGCTGTGATATTAACCTACCCAGCAATGCGGGAACACTCTTTAACTCTTTGAGTGCCTGGCTCTTTGCGCTCAGCAGATAAAATCCTGGCTCTCCAAAGACACTCAGAATTCTGGCTCTAACAGTTTATTATTCAGACAAGTCTTGTAGACATGAAAACTGTTCAAGCTTTTAAAACAATGTGGTTTAATTAGATGAGGTGGACTTACGTTGCTCATAAGCCTTCCAAATGGTGGTTTATAATTGGCAAGGAAAAAAAATGAAAGAAAGGAATCAAGGCAGCACATTAAAAATTCCAGGAAATATCTTTAGAAAAGCTATTTTCATTTCCAGCTTTTAAAATATTAGACTATGGTAGCTAGAGGGAATGAAGCAGCTGGGGCCTCTCTCCTTACTATAAAAGACACCAGAAGTTTATGATGAAGACAGGGGCTTCAACTTGAAAAGATGCAAGAGGCCAATTCGGACAGTGACATTATCACAGCCCTGGCATCTTTTTAAGGAGGAAATGTTGCCTATCTTTCGGAGCTTGGGAAGTCATGTGAATCTCAGAATCAGGGCCTCAGGCCAGCTGTGACCAACTTGAGACTTTTCAAAGCAAGCAGACAGACGTTTTATAAGAGGAAGGAGTTAATAGTTATTTTTTGCTGGGCACCAGAATAACTTTACAGGTGTTGCATTTGGGCTTAAATAAGATTGCCTTATTTAGTTTTGAAAGAGTGTAGGTGTCAACGTTCGAGCAGCCACGAATGTGTGAGAAAGTAAAGGGTATGAGACATGACAGAATTAAAGGTGTTTGCTATGTTGTTACACCGTGTGTCAGGCTGCAAGCTCCCTTTGTCACAGCCTCCTGGTGATTTGACAGCGCAGATCTACTTCCCTTCTAGGTGAGACAGCATTTTTTATTTGGAGTTATAAATATGGTCCACCCTTCGCGTTGCACCCTGCCTCCCAGATCCATGAATCCCATTTGAAAGCATCTTGCCCTGAGACACAGTGAACAAACGCTGTATAGAGGGGGCTGTGCGTGCGGGGGCCCAGGCACTGCCAGCATCACAGTAGCTGGCATTGACTGTTGTTTGGCAAGAAGGTCCTCTGCCAAATCATCCAATAATTAAGTTTTATGTTATTTGTATGAACGACCAAGCATGCAGTATTCCCTTTCAAATCAAAGGGAGGCTTAAAATTACTTCTTGAACACTTTCAGACCATGGTCAGGTCACAGTTTGGGGGCTGAATTAAAATGATCTCATTCATGATCTAATTGAGGTTGGCAAAACCTTAGCAGTAGCAGGAGTACATAAATATAAATCAAAGACCAAAATTTAGCAAATCATATCATTTGCTAGAAATCTGCTCATGAATTATTCTCCGATTGCCAACCCAGAAGTTAAACTTTGTCTCCCCTCAGCAACAGTAACTGCGCATATTTTTTCAGGCTCCTGACAGAAACTTAGAGGAGCTGCAAAGAGAAAAGAGAAGGAAGATGATCCATGTCTCATCAGATGTTGTGTGTTTGTGACCCAAGAAAGTATAATAGCTAATAAAGCCATGTATATTACAGCGGATGCTGCAATCTTGGTTAGAAATTAATATCGGCTTCTGAAAACCAGACTTTGGAAGAGCAAACAGCTAGGACGTAAGAGACGTAAGGAGAGCAAAGATTTCTGATTGAACTTCGCTTTCATTTTTCAATTGAATGTAATCATCATAATGATTCATGATTTTTTTTTTAACCAATTTAGTTCTATTACTTAGGTGAGGTGAGGGGATGAGATTCGAAGTAATCGTTAGAATGAAAAGGCAATACAGAAATGTTAGTGTATATATTTAAGTTACCTTTCTTTTTTCAAGAAACATTGCTATAAAATGAAGATTCCAGATAACTTTTCCAATAATCTATGGGATTAAATGTTATGCTTTATTATAGGCAATCCATTTTTATTTGCTCTTCATTTTTCTTGGTTGCTGTGTGTTATTTCAGCTTAAACCCATACACACTCTACTTTAGAAGGCAGGAGACCTAATTCTGAACTTGAATATTTTGAAGTTAAAATTTAAATCCCACTTAAATGAAGACATTCTTTCAAGCAAACAATAAATGTAGAACTGGCCAGTTTAGCTAACTTTATCACAAGAGCAAATACATAAAGATATATTTTTAAAACACAGTGGTAGGGTACAAACATTTTCAAATAAACTCAGGTAATAGAGGTAAATTACTGCATTATTTTGGAAACAGGTAATTGTCATTAATGACTTCCCATGACAAAAAGGCAAAACATGTTCTACATAAAAATGTATAATGGATTCCTCTTTAATACATTGCTAATATAACAATAGTTATTTTTGTTCTTTATATATATACGGTTTCATATATCTTTTTATAATTAACTCTGGGAAAGAAAGGTACTACTGATAAGGTTATTGATACTCCCTCCAAAAATAAGTAATCAATAATAGATCAATATATCATGTTATTTCCAATGAGACTTTTTTTCTCTCCCTTAAACAGATGAGTAGATTTCAAGGATCCAGTGCCCAAGGATCTATAAATGTAGTATATAGCTTTCACTGTTTCCTAGTTTAAATTGTATTTATATTGTCTTGTATATCTGAGTAACTGTAATCAAAGAAACTTTGCAGTGTGCCTATTCTTGGAAGTACCTAAGTTTCTATTTTAGACACAAAGCACATCAATGGAAGTGTTTCACATCATGAGATTTCTCAGTTTTAAGAGGTGAGGTTTATATATAAAGAACTCAGTAAGCTGTGTTTTCATAATAAATAGACTCATTAAGAGGGAAAAATCTCTAAGAAAAGGCTGTCCTCTAAAGATTTTCCATCATCTTTGCCCTACTGATGGGAATTTGAAAACTAAATACAGCCCATATGCACATATACACACATGTACCCTAGGACCCCAACCCTGGTACTTTTCCTCTTCAACTTTCACTACCATCATATAGCTTATGAATGAAATACGTTGCAACAAAAATAGTAGAGGTAAAGAATTAATGTAGATTCCTGTTCAGTAGGATTTATTGTAAGAAAAAAGAAGCGTTCCCTATTCCACATGACTCTTACAAAACTTACTTGCACCTATTAATCTAAGCTTTCAGTGTATTATTTAGGATAAATTACAAGCTTTGTGCTTTGAAACTGTTTTCCCCGTTTTCCTTCAACATTACCAACCTTAACACAGATTATGCCAAATTGAATGCAAATTATTATGGTTTTTAAAACAGCATTCAGGAGTCCTGAATAAAGGTGGCATTTAAAGGTAGTGTTTACAATATTTAAAAGAAAGAAAAAGGGGGGAACGGGGAGAGAGGATTAAACTACACTGAACACTTAGAAATATGTGGAGTTTTATAGTTGCGCAGATAAAGTGTGAGGTAGCCTTGCCCTGTGAAACCAAGACCACAAATGTTATGTGTCAGTAGGTTCTTTGATAGGGCTTCTGGTCACAGCGTTTTTGTGCTGTCAAACTGCTGTGTCCAACAAACACCTCCTCTGAAACAAAGTGATAAATGCAGAGACAGGCTGGCTTCAACCAGTCTGAACAGCCTCCTCCACCACAGCCCCACTCCCAGGCCCACCTTCCCCTCCCACACGCCAGCCACCTCACCACCAGGCTTTGCCCCTTTACCTGAAATTGACATTTATAGGGAGATGCCAGGGCTTTTCAAGGTGTCGGTGGTGAGTAATTATTGATACTCCCAAATCTTATGAATCAGTACTCTGAAACTGCAGGCAAAGTCCTTTTTCTGGCAGGCTTTATCTAGTCTTTTTTAAATGCAACTGGACTGAGCTTCTAAACTTCTGCCAACTTGAACTTTTTCCACCTTTGCTTAATCATTTGAAAACCACTTGCTTTCCTCTTGTCTTTTCCCCAGTCACTGGAGTTTTATTTTCTAATGTTCAAGCAATTACGTTGTGCAACACAAAACAAAATTTTGCCTTAAAAAGCCCAAACACTATTACTTCCTACTTTTCAGTTTCCAGCATTCTTTTGGGGCTAACAGTTCAGATGTATAGCCAACTGATATGTTTTCCCCCTTCTCTCTCTTGGAGCCATTATTCTCTGACTAAAACCTGTTTACTGGTGCCTTTGTGTGTGCATTTTTTCTCCCTGACATTAAATGAATTTCCATCTTCTACTTCTGCAATCTCTAAGAAATAGATAAACCATTATATTTTTTTCCCTGCTCGTATTTTAAAGCGGTGATCCTGACAGCAGGACGATTATTGCACTTTATATTTTAGTGGATGTTTGCTGTTGCTAGTTACAGCAACACTTATCATAAGACAGCAAGAAAAGAGTAGTCCCTGGTAATTAAAGTAATGAAATATTCATTTACTCTACCTTTTCTGTAGTCTCACAAATTAGGCTGCTACATTTAATGCCTGCACTGCCTCTGTTTTTATTATAATGGCAGCTTTCGCATCTGCAATTAGGACTAATTCTGACAGTTACAATTTCTGAGGGATGGTAAACAGTGAACGAGATGTACAGCAGAGGTATTACACGTGAAAAGCCCTTGTCTCTTTAACCTTGTTGTTTTTTTTTCTCGCAGAGGTTACCTTTTCCCGATGGTGCAAAATCGACTTGACATAACTGTTCATCAGTTTCAGGGTTTTCCCTGGAGGTGTTTGCATCAAATCAGCCCAGTCAAGCTTCAAGTTGAAATTGGCAGGCCAGAAACTGACAGAGTAGAGACTGGAAAAGAGACAGCTAAAGTACAGGCAGCAAACTGACAGTAGCAGAGTGAAAGACAGAGAGAGGGAGGGGAGAGATGTTGAGAACGAGAGCTTTTCTACTTTAAGGGAAATCTCTACTCTTGTACGGATCTCAGTAGCAACGTGTAGTATAGTGGGGGAACTTAAAAGGTGGAGAGACTGAGAACACCTTCAGCTAATTCTTACCACTAGGGCTCACCAGTCCAGCTCCAGGGATTGGCTCGAATTTAATCTGATTGGATGCCTAAGAGGAGTGGGCACACTTAATTAAACAGGAGGAAAGTTCTGAGGCACCTCCTCAGCCCTTATTAAAGCTTGAAAGCCAAATCTCATGATCAGTGTTATAGGAGGAAAAGAAGGCAGTTTGGATTTTTTTCTAATTGTCAACTTGTAGGAAAGTTAACAGTTCCTTCTCTTTACCAGGTTTGTTTTCTCGAGGTTCTCTTCTGAGGCAGATTAAATGTTCACAGAGACCAGAGCTCAGGAGATTGTAAATTCAAAAGTTAGTGCATTTTGGTCCACAAAAATAGCCACGTAGCAAAAATTATACTTGAAGAGATACTCCTTTGAATAACATGGGCTTGCAAGTTCTCTTTGTCAAATAACACCCGCCTATCCTGATAATGTAAGAACATTTCTTCAATTGTTTAAAGGCCAAAAAATGTGGCAAAATCTTAAAATAGCAATGACATTAAACTTTTATTTTATTATTGGTAACGTCACTTTCAGAAAAATTCTGATTGCAAAACTTTTATAATTGCTCGTACAAAGAAAACAAATATGAAAAATGCTTTCTCTGCCCAAGTACATTGTTTTTTTTCTCTTCTATGTCTATTTTTTAACTGATTTCTTTTTTTCTTTTTTTTTTTTTGGTCATCCTTTCCCAGCTTTTCTAACTTTGGGGTGTGGGTGTGCTGCTGTCTTTACTAGATGATTTAAAATCCTCACCATTTTCCAACGAGACTTGGGGGTCGTATAAGCCCTTGCTTTCAAACTGTCTTCAGGCTCTGTGTATGACAGGCATTGGCTGATCTGCTGATGCCCATTCGACAGGCACTGTTGAACTAAAGTGGTGTGACGGCACAGTTTTGTTAAGCTGTGAACAAAGGGCTGAAGATGCCTTCCTGGCATCGTCCATGTGCATATTGGGCTTGTCACAGTTTTGCTTGATTTAATGCTCTGTTTATCCCTAGATATTAAAACTTAAATTCTGAACAATATGCTTTCAAATACTACATACCAACTTAATTTTAAAACCTTTAACTTTGAAGACCCTAGGTTTCATTTGCTCCTCCAGTTTCTGTGTAGACAATGTGAAAATACAGCTTTGGAAATAAATTGCCACTAGCTTCTTAACTGTTATCCATTTAAGAATGGGATTCCAGTCTTAAAAAGTCTTATTAGAGTAAAAGATTTATTTTTCTTTGATCATTGGTTGAAAGTCATTATTTATTTCCAACAGTGGGTTCTCACATCAATTCCTAAGGAAAAGTTCCCTTGTGAGTACACAGTCTGGGTGGACTTTTAAAACAAAGTATTATTAAAAATATATTCAGTTATAAAAGAAGCCATTTACAAATACCTGTGTAAGGGTAGGCACACTGCTCCCGGCAGGGGAAAAAATATCAAAGGAGTTGATGTTAAAGTGAGTCCTAGTTAAGAGACAGTAGAAGAATTAGGATTGAGACTTAAAAGTAAAATAATTGTTATAAAAATCCCAGTTCCACTGACAACAGCTAGTTCTTCAAAAGAAAGCTAAAGTTTAGTACGAAATTTAGATCCCAGTGTCTCATTGAATGTGTCTTGAGCTTTGTCTATGCCGGGTGTTTTGTTCCCCCTCTGCCTCTTTTTCCTCCCTTCAGGTTTGCTTCAAGTGTTTGCTAAGAGATTAGTTAGCAAGTTTATATTGAGGAGGTAGCCATGGGAAGCAGCTCTCTGCTGGAAGGAACGCGCAGTGGGTCAGAGTGTGAAGATATGGGGAGCTAAGACTGGCTAAGGCCCGGGATCAGGTACTTTATTTTCTCTCAAAGACAAGCCACTTGGAGAAAGGTTTGTAGAATGACATCTCGTCCCAGCGGGAGCACAGATGCTACCACTTTTAGAAACTTCCAAACAAGCGTTCTTGCTGGAACAACTTTATGAAAAAAACATTTTTTGAGACCGTTGCCAGAACACTCCCTTTTCATTATGGAAAAAGGCTATAATTTGAGATATTCAAGGTTATTTTAACCTCCATTCATAAAGTAATATCTTTCCTGAGAGCTGTTATGAGGAAGGTGAGGAAGGTGGCAAAGGAGAGAAAAATATTCAGTAGCGTGAAAGTATTTCTGCTGCTAACCAGTGAGACGGCACTAAAAATCTGAAACTGAATCTCTAGAGTAAAACACAGAGACATTTTCACCTGCCTTAAGCATGCTTTCTTAGCAGGACCAGTTTTACTAACTGAAATGTATTGCCTTTTTTTTTTTTTTAAGTAGTAGTTTTACTCAATGTTCATTTGTAGCAAATCATTCTCACAACCAGAAAAGGTGATACAGGTGGGGGTGACAAGGCAAGATTAAGTTTTTATTGCTAGTTTTGTATAACATTGTACATGAAAAAGACTCACCTGCTAGCAGCATAAGTTACAATACCCTCTGGCCTCTTCTCTTAAATTTTCATGGGAGATTTATGTGTCCAGTTCCATTGGTGTGAACGAGTTAGACACGCAAATCGCCAACCTGGCAAAAGCACAGAATTTTTACTATATTAATGTGGCAGATTCTTAATACATGAAAGTGAATTTTGGCATTGGTTTGGTGTTTCCTATTAATACTTTGTTAGCAACTAGTGATAAAGGAGACTAAGTAAGACTTGATCCAAATAGTCTTCCTGCCCCAACCTCCAGCTCAACATGATCTGCTTTGTGGCTCCAATTCATAAAACCTTATGTGTACATTGCTCTATATGAAGCCATATCCTAGCTATGTTTTATAACAAATGCAGGGCTAGAACCAACATGACTTCTCACCATTTAATGAATTATCCTAGTTCGGGATCTTCTAGGGAATGGAGTCTAAAAAGAAGCAAAGTAGAGATGAAGATATCTCATCAATAGTTTCCTTTGAACATCCACAATTGCTTACATGGCCTTTTCTCCTTTTTTCCAAACCAGCAGAAATGGCCTAGCCCAAGACTCATCCAAGTGAGCCCATGTGAGAACTATTCATTGGATGATTTGAGGGAGGCTCCAGCGCGGGGATACCAATGAAGTGCATTAACTGAGAATGTTTGTGAGATTGGAAGTGGGTGTGATGTGAATTCAGGGCATTCCTGAAGGAATTTCTAATTCATACGATAATAGTAAGATCTTCGAGCCAGCAGTCAGCATCAGGTTCCAACTAAACAGATATTGGTGGCTGTCTTTTCCCCCATCCCATTCCTAGCTGAGTGAGGAACACGCTCTGCTTCACGTAAATAAGATCTTTGAATTTATCTGCAATGAGGTAGGGCTTTAATGATCAGTATCTGCAAGCCAGGAGCGAGAACACTGTGATCTCATTGTATCACAGTGTTGAGATGAGATTGTCTAGAGCTACTACAACACACCAGTGCATCGTGCCCGGGTGTCAGGAACAATCCTTCCATTTCCAAAGCAACAACTCTTTATTTGCCATCATTGTTTCCTTACCTCACTCGTATGCCTCTTGTGATACAGATCTGAGTGAGTTGTGCAAGCCTCAGATTTGCCAGCCCCCAGCTCCCAGGCCTACTACAGAGTAATTCATAAACTTACCATATTAGACTATCAGATTGAAACCAAGGATTTCTACTGTAGTGGTGGAATTGGAAAGCCCATTGTTTTGATTATCATTTCATCAGCCTCAACTGATACTAGTATGCTCAAGGAAAACATACTTCAGTTACAGTTGATTTTCAGATTCCAAAATGGTACTGCAAAGCCTGTGCATCTCTAATTATATTTTATGCTAGGCTGTGCAATACCAAAATATACGCCACAGCAATCAGTGAGTGAACAGTATCAATCAATTTGTAAACAGATGAAGTCACTCATTCCCAAACTGGTTTTCCAAAAACAATTACTAAATTACAATAGAAAAAAATTGTACAGTTACTGTATTTGTGTGCTGTGTTACAATCAACATACCAGGGAAACAAAACAATTTAATGCAGAAAAATCATCATTCATCTACATTATAATTGCTTCTTTTTCACATCTACAGGGCGGTTAATTAAAATTGTGATTAAATGCGGTCGCGCTGCCTAAGATGTCTTGCCCAAAACAGGTGGTACAGAATTTAAAAGTAAAAAAAATGTAATTAGCATTGGAAATTGAGAAATTGCCTGTAAGAATCAGTGTTAATTTCAGTCAGTGATGAGGTAATTTATAAATGAATGCAGTGGAGGCTGTGCAAATGCACAATTGCCTTCCTTGCCATTCTTAGCATTCTCAGCATGCAGGTGAAAATGTTTTCAAAATATTGAGGTAATTTGAAAATCAATCCATGCATTCTGTATCTTTTTTCTCCCGTTTGTACCAAATGCTGAACAAATGCTGCCATCGATGGCAAAATCCATCAGTTGTGTTTTGTGTGTGTGTGTGTGTTTTTTTCTAAAAGCAATGCTACACATATTTTAGACCTAGATTAGGAAACGTAACAACACAAATGGCAAGCCTAAAATTGTTACAAGGGTCAAAATTGTACATCGAAAATTCTGATTAATGCAGATTTGCTTTGCTGCGCTACACTCCATCAATGAAATAGAGACCTGGAGGGAAGTATCTTTTCACAGAACAGGTAGTACAGACATAAAGACTCTTAACCAATCTTGTAAATGCTTGAGGTTTTCTTTTTAAAGTTTAAGGAAGAACTAGAGAGTTATAATAAGGCTGATGTTTTCTTAGAATCTTTAACTGTGTATTATTCGACCTATAAGCCTCAAAAAACAGTTAATGAAGAAGTATTGCTGGAAAATTTTCTTCCAAAAATGAACTCTGATTATTAATAGAGTCTGTCCTTAAACAAAGATGCAACTTTCTAATAAAACATCATGCCATCAACTTAATATGTTTCAAGGATTCTATTGGCACATTCTTTTGGCACATGAGTAAATTTATAGTTTAGATCCTATTTTTAAAATTAGTTTTATTTATACTATGTTTTTACTATTAAAATAGAACCACTTAGCTTTTAAAATATTTTAATGGAAGAAATTTAATTTTCATGTGCTTATCCTGACCATTTGAAACCTATAAATTTAAAATGTTTTAATAATTAATTGGGGAAAATACGGGGTTTGAGTATCTGGCTGCCACTAGAGTTAAAGAGAGTTCCTAAGCATTCTGCAAAATGATCTCTCCATATAAAGTTCATCCTAAGACTATGTTTAGTTAACTGTTATAGATCAATTTAATAATCAGTCTCTCATGTAAAATATCCTGCCTGATTCTTTGCTGTTTGAGGCAGAAGTCAGTGATTGCACTCTGAAGACATTCTTGGGGTAACGCTTTCATTTGGGGGAGAAAGATGAAAAATAAGGAATAGCCTGTTTCCCTGACAGTATCTTACCATCCTCTGAACTCAGGCCTGCTGTTAGGCCTTCCCCCATGACCCTTCCTCATCCCTTTTGGAATATAAATGAACTGTGCCGTTTCGAGGTGACAACTCTGCTGGTTGTTCCAAGTGGCATGCCGTCATTTCTCCTGTATTTCAATCTGTTTCCCATTTAATATTACAAGTAGAAATAAAATGAGACCTATAAATGGAGGAAACTGAAAGGTCACCAGTTAACTTCATGATGCCTCTCCTTTCACCAGCTCCTACCCCCCACCAACTGTGATTAGGACAATTTCATCTTCCAGCAGTCAGTTCACCTTCAGTGAGGGAGAGTGCATACTTCATCAAAGAATGACTTCCTGGATTCCCTTCAGGACCTGTGAACATAAGATCTGCAGCCACATGGGGCTGGGCTCAAATTTCAGGAGAGTGGTGGGATGGGGGAGGTACTGCATCAAGCTCCAGGCTGCGCTGGTTCTGGGTTTACAAGGGGTCACAAAGGTTAGAGAATCACAGATGTCAAAAGAGCTCCAGGCCCTACCCCTTGAAAAATTTGCAGTAGAAATCTTACCGCTTTCAGTTTAGTTCGTGGTCCTCTCTGTAGGCTAACAGGGCAACGTGGAGTTCTTTACTTGAGGGATTTCACCTGTGTTATATCAAACCATTGACAACGACAATGACTTTTATACGAGCTCCCGCTTCCTTCTCCACACTCTCTCAGCGTCATCAGGATCCTCAGAAAAGATCTGAACTATGTGGCTATACCAGTACTAGGTTGGGTAGCAATTTGGTATCTTAAGTCCTTTTTCTTTTTAAAGTTTCCATGAACTTACTTGATTTTTTTCTGCTATTGCTAGAAGCAGCACCTCTTTGAAGTTTATGTCAGGTTCATGGAAGAAAAATGAAAATTTTCTTTTCCACTCAAGGCTTCTTTCACCTTGATTCCTAAGGGTGATCTGAGCTTTGCATTATAAGAAAAAAGGTTTTTTGTTGTTGTTGTTGCAAAAATAATTGAAAAGTATGCCACCAGGTCCTTTTTAGACTTCTGGTATTTCTGCAGAAAATTGCAGGTTATTCATTCTTCATTAATTGAGCATCTACTACGTACAGGCACTGTACTTGAGGCTGTTGATCGAAAAATGAATGATAAAGCCTGAGCTACTGAGGCATTTGCTGTCTAGTGTAAAAGTGGGGGTGGGAGCAGAAGAAATGAGGAAACTGTAGTAAGCAATATAAAAAAACTTTGTACCTCGTGAGTAGAGTGCAGAAGATGGTGTAACTAGATCTGGGAGAAGATGGTGAGGGCAGACTTCCTGAGGGAGGTGGCTTTTAAGGAGAGAGTAGTCACATGACTCAGATTTTACCAGTGGAGGGAGGGAAGGGCACCCTGGGCTGAGAGGAGGGCAGATACAGGCATTGGAGGAGGGATAGGTAGAACAGCTGAGGTATTGTGAGCCAACTAAAATGATTGACTATAGGCCACATGCAAGGGGATGAGCTTAAATTCAACATACAAAGGTGGCCTGGGAGCTGAAGAATCTCCTATGTCATATTTCTGGCTCTTATCCAGTAAATAGGTGATGATGAGCTTGTGAACCCTTTTTAAAGAAGAAGAATGACATAATCATATTTGTAGGTCAGTGAAATGTCTCTGGCAACTGTATGAAAGCTAATGTTATCTAACATTTATTGAGTACTTATAATGTGCTAGCACCTGTGCTAAGAATTTTGTCTATGCCATCTGATCTTGCCCTGACAATAATTCTATCAAATAGATATGATTATTTTCATATACTTTTTACAGATGATGAAAGTAAGGCTTAGAAAGGACATGAACCTAGAGTCAGAAAGAAAGTTTATGGTTAAATGTCACTGGAATCATGGAATTTCCAGAATTACAGGTAATTATGGAAGGACATTTGGAAAAGGAAATCTCACATTTGAAAAAGAGTTAATTAAAGTGAGGTAGTTTGAGTCCCCTTTCTCTGAGTGAATAGTGAGATGAAGTGAGGAATGAAGATTTTTCATCCTCAAAATTCGTCCTTTCATTCATTACTGTGTCCGTTTGAAAAAGAAAATGAAAAATGATTCCTGATCCTCAAGAAACTGATATTAGAATGTGTTACCTCTTTGGGAGTTTGGAAAGAGATGGTTAACAGACAGCCCCTCAAAACAGTGGAATTTAGTAAACCTAGAACACTGGCCTTGCTGATTTAATTCATGACATTAAGACCTTCTTGGGCCTTATGAGGAAGCAAATGAAAATAATCCCTTTGCAATGACTATTTTCCCCCTTTCCTGAGTTAACTCTTCCATTGCCTAAGACTCACCAATCCTCAAACTTCTGAATTCTCCACACTGCCTTATCTCTGCCATCCCATGGCAAGCCCTAAAGCTGCTAACATTTTGTAACAGCTATGTGACAAATTGTTGTGCTTTTATTCATGTCGGACATCTTTGCCAGGCTTGCTTGTTGTGTCTTCTGTTTGGCTGTGTCATGGGACCAAAGGTGCCTGCCTTTGTACAGCATGTCAAATCTAGTTAACATGCAGCCATTTATCTTTAAAACCACTCCCGCACCATGGCAGCGGTGGGCCAGGCCACAGGGCTCCAAGCACAACCCAATTTTTCAGACCATCTTTTCTGCATATGGGGAGCACATTGGACAGCAGACAAGATGTTTTGTGATTTGGGGAATCTCTTAGAGACAAATTGTGTAGTGCAAGTGCAGTGGAGCTGGACTGCTGGGTGCCCAGCGAAGTGAGGAAAATCAGATACAGCACAGGCTGGAAGAATGAAGCGAGAATTCCTATCTCGGTGCAGAACATGCAGAGTACTTTGCTTACACCGAGAGTTGAGACATAGACAAAAGCATGTTTGCTTGTTGGTGATTTGCAGGGATTCTACAGGCACAGGCTGTGCGGATTGTCACTCACCCATGAGCCTTTTTTATGCATTTTGTACTGGTGAGGGTGTCCACACGTGAACATGTAAATGGGCCTGTGTGGGAAGACAATTTGCTGTTACAGACTTAAGACATGGGAAAGACCTTCTAGTTCACTGAGGCGTTTCTCTCCGCATGTAGTAGAAGCAGAATCTTTGTGTTTTCTACAGTTGTTTCAATAAAGGACTCTGTGTTTAGAGAAGATGCAGAGCCGGTGAGCGTCAAGTGGCTACAATGAAAAATATCCAGGACTTTCCTTTCTATGAAACAGCTGCAAACTTGATAACCTAA